>NC_083404.1:97093230-97693230 GCF_020745735.1 Hemiscyllium ocellatum | reverse complement strand
CTCGAAGTCTTCTCCCTCCTGCCATCTGGCAGAAGGTACCAGAGCATTTGGTCTCTCACGGCCAGATTGTGCAACAATTTTGTCCCCCAAGCCATCAGGCTCCTTAACACAGTATGTTCGGGTTCTTTCCCGTCTGAAATTCTTCGCACGACTTCGAATCACTGCTATTTATCATTCTTCTATTTTCTGTAACTTGCGTGTTTTGCACTTCTTACGCACTTTATGCCATGTATGAGTGTATAGTTTGTGCTGTCCATGTAGCATCCTCAGTCCTGAAGGAATGCTGTCTTGTTTTAATGTATCAATTGTATCTGGTAGAAATAACTAATAAAAGCTACTCTACTCATGCTGTACAGCTTTATGACTCTATGAAGCTATCCAATTTTATACATTATCCTTTAAGCAACTATATCATTACTGGATATACAGACAGGCAAGAATGGAAACCATGAGCACTGCTGACTGACTGCCATCTTGACATTTAAAATATGGTTATCAAATTCCATCTTCCTGGCAGCTTTCAGAACCTGAAAGTCCAGACACACCTCAATGACTCAAGGTTCAAGCAAATAGTCATGAAGGATTCTGTTACAGAGAAACCTGAGACTCATTTGTGTGCATTGAATTGAGGATGACTGGGAGGCCTTCAGCGATATATTGTACTTCATTGTTCTAGATATCTTGAGTCCAACCTCTTGTAAGCTTCGAGCCTGGTTTGATGTAAACTATATGATAATCCAGGAATGACTAGAGGAGAAACATCACCTCTTACTTCAATCAGAAGTGATCACTATCCAAGCACAAAGCCTACAAAATCATCCCCAGGATTGTTCAATGGAAGCTCAGGGACTTGCAAGACATTTTATTCAATCAAAAAGCAGAAGAACTTCATTCACATAGATAGCGCTGAGACTGGAACAGATTTTGTAATACTCTTGTCTACGGGTCCCAGTCTTCTTGTTCCTTACCAATCTGTTGCCAACGATCAACACTGCTCACAGGAAAAGAAAGATGGGCAGAGCACTTTAACCACATCTTCTACTGACCTTCATTCATCAATGCAGTAGCAATCATCAGGCTGCCATAGGTTATCATTAAATGTTCTCCAGATAACCCTTCCACACTGTTAGATATGATGAATGCAAAACAAAATTCTATTGTGGAAAAAACTGGAGGTTATCATGCTATCCCAGTTGAAGTCTACAAGGCTGGAGATCAATATCCGGTTAGGAAGCTCACTGAACTATTTCAGTCTATGAGAAAGTAATAAATGATCCCTCAATAATATGACAATGTCTCCATTGTCCATCTGTACAAAAATAAAAGCAACTGAGCAATCTTATAACAAACGTGGTGGAATCTCTCCAATGAAATCATTCACCTTCATTAACTGGCAAAATATTCACCCAAATCCTTCTGAACTACTCAGCGCAAGGGCTGAACATCATCTGCTGCCGGAGGTTCAGTGCAGTTTCAGAAAAGGATGAACAACCACTGATATGTTTGTAGATAGTCAGCTACAGGAGAAATGTCAAGAACAGAATATGGACTTTTGCACCACATTTGTTGACCTAACCAAGAACTTTGACACAGTCAGCTCTGAGGATGTGATAATCTAACCTTCAGAATTTTAATTACTGTTCATGGATTCATAAAAAAACAACAAAGATAACTCTTTTTCTGGAATAAAGTGCTTCTTGAGATGAAAGGAATAATGAAGAACTGTTATAAAATGAGTTACAACAAGACGTGAATTAAACATCCCTGGGAAAAAGGTGCTACAAAAACAACATAAACAAGCTGTTTCCTGGGATAGGCAAGATAAGATTTATTTGATTATCTGATGCTTCATGACAAATGGGCAATTAGACCTACCTGCAGAAGTAAAGTTCTGAAGAAAAGGGGTTAATTGTAGAAGAAAGCTGTCCTTTAAACAGACAGCTAACTCCGAATGTAACAAGGATCAAAGGAGTTATTTTTGATAAGAAGGCAAGCTGCAGACTTGAAGTCACGAAAAGCATAATCAATGTTGTGAATGAAAGAATCTAAAGGATATTTATAAGGTCACATTGCAAACTTGAAAGAGAGAAAATTGTATAAGAACCCAACGCCAGAACAACTTAAGAGCAGAACTTCAAAGAACAACACTGCAGAAGGACTGAACTCTGGAGACTTCCAGAGACAAATGACTGTTAGTCGAAAATTGGCCAGATTTCACCCTTAATCGGGTAATAGCTAAGTTGGGTCACAGGTTTATACTTGCTTACTTGAGAGGTCTGAATAAAGTTTAAATTATTGCTTCAGCATTTGATTGTCTGTGAGATTTCTTCATAAGTAGCCAAATTAAAGGTGACTTGTGGTGGTTCACCTGGAAGCTAATGAAAACAGACGGTTCCTCTATGAAAATCATAGAGTCATAGAAATCCACAAAACTGAAAAAGGCACTTCAGCCCATCATGTCCACACCGGTCAAACGAACCACCTAACAATTCTAATTGTCATAATTTATCATCATCATCATAATTGTTGACAGTTCCATGAAGGCATGCTCATACATGTTCTAGATCACAGTGAATCTTCTGACCAATTTCCAGCCACTAATGCAGTTGAATAGGGCTAACATTAACCATCTCGATGCTCTCTGATGCCATTCATAGTCGTGATCCAGACATTAAGTATTGCATGGATGGAAATCTGCTCACTCTGAGATGACACCAGGCAAAGCTGACAAGGTTGTGCTTCACAATTTCCTGTTTGCCCATGACTATGCACAAGTTGAAGATTCAGAGTTGAGGATGCAATGTAGCATGGATATGTTTTCCAAAGCATGCAATAGTTTCAGTCTTATGATCATCATGAAGAAAAGTGTAGTGTTTTACCAACCTATGTTGAAAAATGTGGTGTTGGAAAAACACAGCAGGCCAGGCAGCATTCAAGGAACAGGAGGTGCTGTGTTTTTCCAGCACCACATTTTTCAACTCTGGTACTCCAGCATCTTCAGGCCTCACTTTCTCCTAGTTGATCTTTTACCAACCTAATCCAGGAAAGCAATATCTCTGGCCCAAGGTTTCATTCATGGATAGAACATATATGCAGTGGACATGTTCACATCTCAAGCATGCTCTCACAAGCTGTATATATTGATAGTGACAAATACAGGAATTACCAATGTAAGTGTAGCCATCAGCAAGCTTTAAACATTTGTCTGTGGCTAGAGGAGTAAGTTCACCGAGGATTCTAACTACCATGCTCTCTTCTCATGTCAGACTTAGACTGTGTACCAGCAACTTTCCAAAACATTCAACAGCTTTCACATGAATGGACTTTGGAAGCTGAGTTGGGCTGATCATACAACCAGAATGTCTGATACATGTTTAATTATCAGGAAGGGCTTAAGCCCGAAACGTCGAATTTCCTGTTCCTTGGATGCTGCCTGACCTGCTGTGCTTTAACCAGCAACACATTTTCAGCTCTGATCTCCAGCATCTGCAGACCTCACTTTTTCCTTAATTATCAAACAAACCTCCGATGAGAATACAGGTCTGGGATGCACTCTCGCGGTTGGTAAAGGAAGCTCGACATAAAAACACTATGGAAATTTCATCTCTGAGTTTTGATATTGACTTCAAGAAGTGGGAGAAGGTTACCACACCAGGATCTCTGCACCTGGTGCAACAAGGTAAATATGAGTGTTCTCTTTTGAAAGCTAGCACATGGCTCTCTCCCTCTCCACTGATGCTGCCTGAATTGCTGTTCGCAGGTTTTTCTGTTTTTATTTCAGAATTACAACATCAGTCTTTGTATTGTGTTGTTATCACAATATCAGCTGTTAAAGTTGAAGTGGAAAGTAGTGCTAACAAAACCAAAATTATTCAGGAAATCATATTGTGATGGATGCATAAGGTTGCACGTTCTGTTGTCCATTCCTGAGAAATGAACTGAAATCATGGCTTGGAGAAATCGCTTCCCCGAATCTCCAGGTAAGGAACTTCAGTTATGTGGATAGATCAGAGAAATTGAGTATTTTCTTTGGAGAAGGGAAGGTTGAGAGGCCATTAAACAGAAATATTCAAGACCACGAAGGGAAGACAGGGCAGATTGGGAAAGACTGTTTCGACAGGCAGAAAGATTGAGAGTGAGGAGATGCAGATTCAATGTAATTGACAAAAGAAACAATGGAGACAGAGAGAGAATCATTGGCATAAGTGTTCAAAATGTGGAATATGTTGCCTGAGTGTGTAGTGGAGGCAGGTTCACTGGAGGTATTCATGACGAATGTGGATCATTATGAAAAGGAAAGGCTTGCCCAGCGCTGATAATGGGCCGAATGGTGTTTTCCTGCAACAAATATGTGAGCTTCCCTTTTGTTCCAAGCTACACTCTCTCCCCTCGTCCATTCCTCTGATCTCTGCAAATCCTGTTCTTTTCTCCTCGTGACTTAACCAAGCTCCTCCCCGCTTGGTGAAGAGTTCCTCTCCGTCTTTCCCTCTCTCTGATTTCATTCTCTGCTCTGCGGCCCGGGGCTGCAGTCATGGCTGATAAAGGGTTGGATGAACGCTCTCCGCTGCTCTCAGGAAATAACTCTGGCAATGTCACTCCTACAGCGCCTCTGTACGTCGAGGAACCTAGTCCTCGGGGTGAGTGCGTTTGCCTTTATTGCACAAATCTTTAAAAATACACATTTGAGAATAAAGAAACCTTTTTTGTTGTTACTGAACCAAAAAAGAAATGCCCTCATAATGAAAGCTTGTGGGGTGAGGAAGCTTTCAGTTGTCTGCAAGGCCGGCGGTGGCTCGTCCGCACCAGATTGCAACAATGTCAGCAATAAGCAAAACCATTCTTTAAAATGGGAAAGCTTTCCATGGCAGAACTGCAGGAGGGGAATACCCGCTCGATATCGCTGTGCAGCAGTTAACCCCAGCGTTGCTTTGCTGCGTACAGCGCTCACTGCAGATGTCCTGTACCGAGCCGGTCTGCAGCATGTTGGGGGTCAAAACCAGAAATGCAAGTCAGCGGTATCGATGTCAGCCAATGCTTTCATAAACGTTGTGGTGCTAACGACTGAGGCAGGGCTTCTCCAGAACTTCTTTCTTTCCATAGTGAATACGTTCGTGAGACATGAATAACCGGTCTCTCCCCCCCCCCCCCCCCAAACCACCAAATATTACAATCTTACAAAGCAGCGTCTGAAGCGTTTATGCAGCGCCCGCCCTCCCAGGGTTACAGATTGAAGGCGATTTTCGGTCATGCTGAGATTTTTCAAGCATAGTCATGAGATATTTTCTGGAGAGCGACCTTGCTTGTGAAATCGTGCGCTGAATAAGATAACACAGGCTGGGGTGGGTTGCATACATAAATAGCGCTCTTTTATTTTTATGCATACAGTCTAACAGTGCATTTGAAATGTTTAGCTGTTTCTTCAGTGTGCAACGCTTCCTCTTGAAATTGCACTGTTCGTTTAGATGCTTAAACTCTGGTGAGCCGACTCAAAATGGGTAAGAATCGTTACAAACCTTGTCAGACTCTTTCAAAAGCCGTGCATTTACATAGCGTCTTTTTAATGTAGAAAAAATAACTCCACGTTCTTCATTTGTGAAGAAAGTAGGAGTGCAAGAAAGGAGATATTAGAAAGAGTTCACTGAAAGGTAGATACTTAAAATCAGAGCTGTAAATGACATTGACGTGGTTGCAGAGCCGAACACAATTGTACAGTGCGCAAGACTTTGGGACCCAAGTGAAAAATTGAGATTAAAGTTGATAAACAACATGGAGAAAGGAAGTCCCATATGTGCATGAATGAAAGCTGTCTCGGACGTGATCCTTTCCCGACGGACTGTATCTTTGACAGATGCCAAAGCGGAGTGGGTTGTTCTCTAATTACCCACAACACCACTCCTATTCGATTCATCACAACACTATTAGCCAACAAGGGAAGGCATGCATAAAGGTCACAGATGACTACCTTCAGTTAACTGTAGAAGAAGTGCAACAGCTGAGTCTGTCTTTCTGCTGACTAATCTCTCATTTTTCAGTTGCTGACGGGCAGCCATTACAATACCTCAAATATTTTTGGTGTAACTACGCATCACATTTTGTTTGATCACTCTGGCATGTTTTCTTTAATGTTGTGGAAAGTATGATACCTTGTCATTAGGATACATTGGAAGTGCTATTTAGCATAACGGTAACGCAGGCTCCCCTACATATCTTGTCACAACTTGCCTTTGGAGTTGGGGTGCTGTACATATCTACTGAAACTAAGCATTCTCCTGTAATCTGTAAATGTTGATGTGTTTTTGCTGGGGATAGAGTGCTTCTTGTGCAGTTTCATGTATTTGGTATTCTTTTATTCATGCTTTGCTTTCAAATCCCTCTAATAATGAATTTCCAATTGTGCGGGTGCAAAAATAAATAAAGACAATAGCAGAAGTGTCCATGGAATCCTGTAAGGATCTGAAAGAACAAATATGACCTATAAATTATATTACAAATCTTCTTCCTGACCTTTTGAACTTTCTTCTGTTTGTTGCTCCATAACTAGCAACCCGAGGTGTTCACTTACATTGATGATATCGAGAAGTGATGGAAGTGAACCCAGTATAGTGAGCAGAAAAATGTTACTGCATTGCTTCTGCATTGTTGTTATTTTGTCTTGAAAAATAAACCCTATGTTCAGGTGTGAGCTTCCTTCAACTGTTCACTCACTAATGGATGTTGAATGTAAAATGGCTGGAGTCATGTCTTAGTCTTTTTTTCCTGTGCTGTTATCTTCCACACGTAGGTATATGAGTGTTAACAGCAAATAAACCATTCCGTTTGCTTCAGTATTAAGGAGAAGCTGCAAATGTATTGAGATTATTCTTATCCACATTAAAGCTTATAAATATGTTTCTCTACATTTTTGCCCTGCCTTGAAGATAAATTTCCAAAGTGAAATGTCAATTATTTTGCTGACATTCTCACTTTAAATTTGTTCTTCCAATAATTATTATGCTTCCAATGTTTTTAAATATGTAAAAAATAGTATGGACACATTTTTAAATAAATCAAGATTGTAATGGGAAGGGGAACTTAACCTTAAGTTTGAATGGCATTCCAATCCCTATTCTCAGAAATGTACAAAGACCTATTGTTCTGCCTTCAATGTACTTGGCGGCTGAACCTCAACAGTCTGCTGATATAGAGAACCCAAAGATTTGTCATCTTCTCTGAAGAAATTCCTCTTCATCTAGGTCTTAAATGACCTATTTTTCATTTTGAGTCTGTCTGCTGGTTCTAGACACTCCAGTGAGAGGTAGACTTCGTGCATCTACCTTGTCACACCTGTAAAAATATTGTATGCTGCAAACAGAGCAGTTCTCATTGCCCTAAGCTCTAAGGAATATAGTCCCAGCCTCCGAAATCTTTCCTGCCTTCCCAGGAATCACTTTGGTGAACCTTGTTGCACTTCCGTTATGGCAAGCACACCCTTCCTTAGGTAAGGAATCCAAAGTGTACAGAGCACTCTAGGTATGGGGTCACCAGGATTCTAGATACTGTAATTATTGCAAGGTTTCTTTCTTCCTTGAGCCTCAACCTCTTGCAATAAAGGCCAGCACACCTTTTGCCTTCCTAATTATTTGTTGCATCTGTGAGTTGGTTTGCAGTGACTCTTCAACAAAGACATCAGTCACTTTAAGCATCAACATTTTCTAACTCTCACCATATTCTACATTTCTGTTTTTCTTACATTTTACCTTATTAGATTCCATTAGCTATGTTCTAGCTCATTCTTCTCGATGCTGCTTTGCATCCTCAAACACTCATTACCCTATAGTTTTTATCATCAGAAATGTAACACCTTGTCCCCGTGTCTAAATCGTGGATATAGATTGTGAATTATTGGGTTGATATGATACTCTACTAGTCAGAGCCTGCCAACCTGAGAATTACCTGTTTATTCCTATTCTGTTTGCTGTCTGTCAACTAACTTGTGCTGGTGTATTACCCCCAATCCCATGTGTATTCTAATTTGTGCTCGCTAACCACTGGATGGGATCATTTCAAAAGCCTTCTGTAAATTAAAATATGCCACCTGAACTTCTTTTTGCCACTTGTCTATTTTGCTATTTACATTTTCAAAAACTGAGGTAAGTTAAACATGATGCCTCCGTCATATGCCCATGTTGACTCTGCACAATCCTACTGTGATGTTCCAAGTGTCCTGTAATCACATCGTTTATAATAGATTCTGGTAGTTTGCCTCCTTTTTTTTTTAAGGCTGACAGTTCTGTCGTTCCCATTTTCTCTCCTCCTCCTCTTAAGCAGTGATGTCACATTGGCTGCCTTCCAATGTATAAGTACCATTCCAAAATCCAAAGATTTTGGAAGATGATGATCAACTTATTATTTCTACAGCTATCTCTTTCAGGACACGGGTGCATAACAACAGGTGCAAAGGGTTCATCGACTTTCAGCCTGGTTTTTTTTTTAGCCAGTCTGCTTTCTTCATGGTACTAATTTCTTTTAGTTCAGCTTTCTTGCTAGCCCCTTGGTTCTCTAGTATTCTTGGGAGTTTTATGTATCTTCCTCTATGGAGGTGAGGATTAGTCAAGGGTAGCTTTGTAATGGAGAAATCATTTCTCACAAATTGGATTGAATTTTTCAAGGAGGTGACTACGTTTTGTAGATGAGGGTAGTGTAGTTGATGTCGTCTGTGGACTTCAGTAAGGCTTTTGACAAGTTCTCAAATCCTCCAACCCTGGTAACATCCTTATAAATCCTTTCTGAACCCTTTCAAGTTTCACAATATCTTTTCAATAGGAAGGAGGCGCAATATTCCAACAGTGGCCTAATCAATGTCCTGCACAGCCGCAACATGACCTCCCAACCCCTGTACTTAATACTCCGACTAACAAAGGAAAGCATACCAAACGCCGCCTTCTCAATCCTATCTAAGTGCGACTCCACTTTCACAGAGCTATGAACCTGCACTCCAAGGTCTCTTTGTTCAGCTGCACTCCCTAGGACTTTACCATTAAGTGTATAAGTCCTGCTAAGACTTGCTTTCCCAAAATGCAGCAGCTTGCATATACCTGAATTAAACTCCATCTGCCACTTCTCAGCCCATTGGACCATCTGATCAAGATCCCTGTATAATCTGAGGAAACCTTCTTCGCTGTCCACATCCACCTCCAAGTTTGGCATCATTTGCAAACTTACTAACTGAACGTCCTATAATCATATCCAAATCAGTTACATAAATGCTGAAAAGTAGTGCACCCAGCACTGATCCTTGTGGCATTCCATTGGTCACAGGCCTCCAGTCTGAAAAACAACCGTCCACCACCACCCGCTGTCTTCCATCTTTGAGCCACTTCTGTATCCAAATGGCTAGTTCTCCCTATATTCCATGAGTTCTAACCTTGCTAACCAGTCTACCATGGGGAATTTTGTCGAACGCCTTACTGAAGTCCATATAGATCATGTCTACCACTCTGCCCTCATCAATCCTCTTTGTTACTTCAAAAAACTTAATCAAGTTTGTGAGACATGATTTCCCATGCACAAAGACATGTTGACTAGATTTTAGCACGATCGGATTTCTTGCAAATTTAGGAAAGAGTGAATAAAGTTCCTTGGAAGTGTACTTGATTGAGTTCAGTTGATTTTTCAGTATATGAAGACTGCAGAAATACTATTTGGATATTCCACAAGCTGCTGGCACTTGGGTTATTACACTCTGCTAAAGTATCATGCTTAGAGATACATCACGTTTTGGCATGAGTTATATTCATAGATAAGCGCAGACTGCTAGAACAAATATTGGGAACACTACATGGAGTATTCCTATTTAGAAGTGTTCATTGAGCAAATGTGGCAGTTGGCCATATGACTGAAAACGGAGGGCGAGTTGTTAACAGGTTAAATACAGGTTGTAGCCAACAGTATTGAAGAATTTTAGCAAAGATAAAAAAAAACAAGTTTTGAGAAACAAAAATGTGGCACTTAGAATAAAAGAATCCCCCCCTAATAATGCCTAGGACATAGTCAATTTGATGTATTGTGTGATTCAAAGTATCATTATACCACAAACTGTACCAATTTGTACAATAAAGTATTTTGAAGCTAAACATATGACAGAAGATAGAGACAAACATTGAAGAGAGGGAGTTGTATTGATCACAAGAAGTTTCAGTCCAGTGAAGAATGTCATGGTGGCAGAAACTTTCATTGTGCAGTGTTATACAGCGGATGTATGTCTACAGTGTGTGGAACGGACAACCCAAAGTGATACCCAGACTCTGAGTAATAAGGGTTAGTACAAAGTGGAGTGCTCAAATTCATCAAATGTTTCAGATTTGCAAATTATGCCACTAAAATCTTTAAAAAGAGTAGTAATTCTTCATAAATCACTTTAAGAGGAGCAATGTATTATCCAGTGAAAGAATTAAGTTGGACAACAATGGGAAAAAGTGTAGATAAAATGGGATATGAAAATGACAAAGCTTTCTCTTTGGACAATCAGAATGTACCCACAGTTTTCCACTTGTTTGGTTAGGTGCCAATGTTGATGTTCTGGAACAGCTTGGCTAATGGTAAGGCAAGAGCCAAAAATATCCCATTGCCAGGAGAGGGTAACAGAACAGAATGAGATAAAGGGCACAGCTAAACGAGGTCAGGAAACATACTACATAACTAGAATATCACCAGAAATGTAAGCCAGTGGGATTGGGAAGTTTTTAGTGGCTATGGAAAAATTAGATAAATTAATAACAACAACAGTTCCAAAGCTGGATGGAGTTTGAGTTTACACAGAGGTGCCAGGTAGCGGACAGTCAACCCTATCTCACAGATGGATATGCATGGAAAGAATGTGTCTCCTGTTGGGACTTGTAAGGCCAAAACTAGGTTAGTGGCACAAGATTTCAAAGAAAAATTGCTGGATTGAGATATTAGTCAGTTTGCCTAGGCAGAAAAAACCATTTAAGATGTTTTTGCCTTTGTGAGCAACAAATACTTAGGAATATAAATCAGTTGATATTACAGCTTCATTTAGATTGGATAATCCCCTTTCAAGGGAAGTGCATCTTTGTCCTCCAAAAAAGCTGCTAAACTCAGTGGAGATACCTGGAAATTAAATAAATGTGTATGTGGCCTAAATGAGTTTGGTATTTCTCAGAAATGGCTGATTTATTAAAGTTGGAATATTTCCAGTTGAAAGCAGAGATTTTACTGGTGTCATGAGCGGCAGCTTGTAGGTGCTTTATGGTGCATGTAAATGATTTGTTTTGTGTACGGTGAAACCATTATCATGAATTGGCTTAAAGGAGTATTCAAAATCGGAAGTCAGGCTTCTTCTGGGCTTTTTAAGTACATGAGATTGGAAATTTGGCAGAATGGACTGAGTGTTACTTTGTATCAGCAATTTTATTTATAAAATGTTAGCTCCTTTCCAGTTAGCCAAAGAATGGCCTCCTGAAAAGTGGCAATGATTTCAAAACTGAGATGAAAGAATTACAAAGCCTCATTGGACATTGGAATTGGTTGGGTGCTCAAAACTGATGTCAGATGCTAATTTTGAGGTTTTTGGGCTGAGCACAATAAGAGAACTCCAACTTGGAAAATATTATTCAGGTGAACAAAATATTGAAAAGATTAAACCAATATTGTTTGAAATTGCCATCATGAGTAGATTCCATGAGCATGAAATTTATTGGTTTTGGTGGTGCTATTATGAAAATCTCTACGATGGGTTCTCAAGTGAAGAAGAGTCTATAGTGTTCCTTTTGAGAGGAGGAGATTAATGTTAGTTTTCAGCTTGAGAAGCTAAAAAGATCAGAAAATAGTACGAAGTTAGGCAGCAGAAACTCTTGCTCTTATCGAGGCGGTAGATATGGCACCTCCTTTTTTCAGCAAAAGAATCGGAGGGATTCTAACACTGATAGCTATTGAGTGCTCCATCAATCATGGATAACAATTGGATAATGTACATTCAACAAAATGTGTGAATGAGAAAAGACTGAAGTTTAATATTGCATTTTAAAAACAGATACTGAAGATTGGAGAAATCTCCAAATGGTAATAGGTACATATTAGCAGTCAGCTTTCTTATTGCTTTACAAAGAAAGGAGCAGGCTCTAAGAATGTTTTAGAAATACTGAGGTGAGTGGTAAACATTTTCTCTTTACCTTCTAAATAATATTCTTATGACTCTCATCTTCCCAATTTTCACATACCTGATTTGTTTCACAGATAAATACTGAAGCTGAGTAATTATTCACTTTCCTGTCATTTCACTGTCATGATTTTTATCCTATTTTTCTAATCAACTTGTTTAGAGATGTTACATCTTTGCAGCAGGTTATCCTATCTATCATCTGGTGTCCTTATTCCCGTCCCAGCTTCCCTTTCTTTGACTTTGTGGCAGTGGAATATTTTACTCTTTTGTTCTTTTTTGCAGTTCTTAATTCTTTTTGACTTTGCTCCCAAATCTCTCTCCTTTCTCATTTATTATTGTCTCCCCTGCTATCCACCTTCAGGATCATTCTTTGCCTTTGTTTATTCCAAATGTCTTTATTCCATCATGTTGGTTTCTTAAAGTGTTTGTTTCTATTTTAAGCAGAATATATTTTCATGGCCGTTATTGAATACAGCTTAATTTTATTTTGCTGCAACTTTGCATTGTTGGTTTGATAATATTTGTTATTGATTTCATTTTTCTTATTGTTTTAGCTCCTCAAAATCTGCTTTCTCCCATTGATTACCCTGATTGTCTTTGTGTGCTCATTTCCGACAAATCTGTTGTGATAAAACAAATTAATTGAGGTGTTTTTTTACTGAGATGTTCCCTCACTTTTATGTGATCCGGCTTATTCCTCATTCCTAGATCGAGTAGTAAATCTTCCCTAGTTGGGCAAGTGCTCCGAATGTACCTTTGCAACAAAAAGATTCTCTTAAATTTCGGCAGACCAAACTGTAAACTAAATTGAGTTAGGGTAAATGTCTTCAAAGGGGACCAGACATGGTATAAGTGCATGTCTTATTGCAAAATATATTCAAGTAATTAAAAACAGATTGGAAATACTATTAAGTTATTTAGATCTTAAAAGAAAGTCAATTTCCATTTGATTTTATAACTCTTTAATTGTTATACAGCTATAACTTTTTTATAAGAGTTTCATCAGACATTTCTATCATCGAGTTGCATCTAATTTGTATCGAAGGTTAGAGCAGTATTGAGATAAACCTCATCACAGACTCTCAGAATTATTCCAACAGAAGGAAGCTATTCAGCCCTTTGTGTGCACCAGTCTCGAAAGCAGTTTACTTCCTGCCCTCTTAGATAACAATCCAATTCCCTTTTGAACGCCTCAGTTGAAACTGCTTCCATCACAATGCCAGGCAGTTTCAGATCCTAACCACTTGCTGTCTGAAAACATTTCCCTTGTGTCACCATTGCTGTTTTTGTCAATCACCTTAAATCTATTTCCTCTTGTTCTCAATCCTGACAGCAATGGAAACAGCTTCTCTCAATCCACTCCATCAAGACCCCTCATAATCTTGAACGCCCCTATTAAATCTCTTCTCAACCTTTACTTCTCTGAAAGGAGCAGTTCCAACCCCTCTAATCTACTATATAATTAAAAATCTCATCCCTGGGACAATTCTTGTGTATCTTTTGTGCATTCTCTCCAATACTTTCAAATCCTTTCATAAAGTGTGGAACCAAAACTGGACACACTGCGCACGAGTAAATTAGTTGCACTGACTTGGAACTTAACCACCTGTTCAGATTTTGGATAGGTAGCCAGAATTCCTGTTGGAAGCAAGTGGAATTATATGCACACTGGAGTCAGATGGCACAGTAACTAACTTCAAATCATTCTCATCTTTGCTGTTGTTGCTGTTACAAGTTCGTCATTCTACCTACCAAATATGGAAAATAAATATTGAGAAATGGGAATTTATATTATTGAATTGATCCTTAATTTATAATAAGAAAAATCCATGATGGTCTGAAGACTGAAACATTTGCTTTGAAAAGAAAGGTATTTGTGAGAAAACATTTTAGTGAATACAGCATAGGAGATGAACAGCAATGAACATCAACAAGGCAAAAGACAAAAGAAAATAGTGCACACTTTTTTTCAAGGAAACCATGCAAGAGGAAGAATTGACAGTGAATTAAGCAAAACTCAAAAAGAAATGTGATTCCAGCTGATTGTAACACTGGACACAGATCCCAGAATGAAATCTGGCTTGATAGATCATGAGTTTAACTTTTGTAGTTGGTTAATGTGGTCATGCACAGATACTTTCACATAAGCTGAAACTGTCCTTTGGCAAGAGAACATTGGTTTATCTCAAAAAGGAGAAAAATGTTACATAAATGGTAGTTGAGAAAGAGCTCCATGCAAGTAGAAAATAAAATTTGAGCCAATATCCATTACAGGTGCATAGCTTCCAGAGAATTATCATCTTATCTCGACTATTTAATTTCTTTCTTAGCTGATTCTTTTCAGGTCTCCTTCTCTGGTTGAGGCAGATTAGCAATTTCTTTCCTGGTGTGAACAGTTTTCTTTCTAAGTCAGTTGACCTAAACATGTCTTCAGGTCTGACAACTTGAAGACTTCTATACCAACTCCTTTAGCTTGGAAACTTCACAAATTTAAAGAAACAAGATAACCTTTCTCTTCTGAAATAAAACCTGAACTCCTGCAAGGAGTAAGCTGTTCTCCTTTCTGAACTGAATTTCTGATATTTTTGAGGTTGTGTCTAAAGCAAAACCTAGTTATCTAAGATCTGTTTTTCCTAAATGCAGCAGTAAATTTTCAATCTATTAACCCCACAGATATGCAGTAAGTCACTTAACTGAAGTTACATTGCCTCGGAAACTCTTTATTTCAGTTGTACCCATTACTGCCAGGTTTTTCTTTTTAAAACAGAAAAGCACCGATCGATTTCTCTTTAAAATTCAAAGTCCAAATAATGCTAAGTATTGCTCCCATTTTATCACAGAAAATACTGCTGATTTGAAATCAGAACAAAAAAATAATCTGGTGAAAGTCATCAGTTGAAATAAGAATAGAGTTAATATTTCCAGTTCATAATATTTTTCAAAAAACTGAAAGAACTGCGGATGCTGGAAATCTAAAGCCGAAACAGAAATTGCTGGATAAACTCAGCATTTGTGGAGAGAAAGCTGTGTTAACATTTCAGGTCCAGTGGCCCTTGCTTAGAACCTCAGATCCTCCTTCAAAAGTTATACTTTGCATGTGGTTTCTGATGGAAGGTCATTTTGTCTAACATTAGTCATGCCTAGTCTTCTCAGTGTTTCCAGACATTTCTGTTTTTATTGTTTCCAGCATGTGCAGGATTTTGCTATGAGTGAAGCTGATTTTGGTATTCATTTTCACAATAGTTGCTTGTAAATTTGGGTACTAAAGCTTTCCAATTTCATCTTCATGTTACCATATCTCTTATAGAAAAGGCTCCAGTAGTAGGAACTGCTTCATTTCTTTGTGTCGAATGTTTGCTATCCTCCCTTTAAATGTCACTGCTCCAAGCCCTTCAGAATCAGCTGCCTTGAAGGATTTTATGTTCCCAGATCAGAACAATGGAATGTTTTATGCAGGCAGTCAGCAACTTAATTTTTATGAGGCCTGATATTGAACTAGCTCAGGGTCTTAAAGCAACCTATTTGGTCAGACAAAAGCAATTAATTAATCCACCGAATTAAGGCAATATATGAAAATTGTACTATTTTTACTGATTTCGTTTTGCAAATGGTGATCTGATTTTAATATTGATATTGAATTGATTTCAGTCAAACAAAATGTATGTTAAACACTCTGTTTATGTTGTGCCTTTAACAAGCATCAAAAGCTACTCAACAGAGGAGTTCTGAGACAAATATGGACAGTCAGTCAAAGAGGAAGATAAGTGTTGTCCAAAAAAAAGTTAACAGAACCCAAAAGAGGAGAGGGAGATGGTGAGGTGGAGAGATTCAGGGAGGGAATTTCAGAACCTGAGTGAGTAATTACAGTGCTCTGTTCTCCTACAGCAGAGTTAGTCTTGATAGGAGTATGGGTTGGATATTAACCAGTATCGCAATATTGTAGCCCTATCTGGTAAACCACATTCCTTTGAGATTTCCTTCCTGTTACTGCCTTTCTAAGTCAATCATTGAATTTCTGGTAAGAAGCTTGTAAGTGGTAATGCCACAATTGTGAATCTGTTGACTTGAAAATTACTGCATATCGACTTGAAGTATGTTGACACCTGCTGTTAGCATGTGTATTATATAAACATTCCATATGTCAGTGTTCTATAAAAAGTTATTAAAGTGGTTCTAAGGTCATCATCAAATCTTGCTCAAATTCAGTTGCAGTTATGTTGTAACCTTTTACCTCCTTATGATCACTCCTTTCAATGAACTTTTTTTTTGTTCAGTAACTTCCTTAATTGTTCCTTTTTATAAATTAAATTCCAGAAGCCTAAAACATTTCCCTTGCCCACCTGTATTCTTTTTCATGTGTTTTACAGGTATTTTTATGATTTGGCAACCATAATTGCAACATTATTCCATATGGAGTCCAACAAAGACTGTTGATGACAGTTGTACCTTGTATCTGTCTCTTGTTAAGTCAACCAATGCTGGAAATTGTAATTAGAATATTTGTCTCCATCAGCCATGCTGTATTGTTTTTGTGCTTAAAGTAGGAAGAATATTTCTCTTGCTGCCCTTGTCATAAGCTAGCGTTTTTACAACCAGAAATATTGAGTAGCACTTGCTTGCAATTGACTTAGTTTGTCAATGAGGTTGAGGTCAGTGTCTGGTGATTATAACAAAAATGAAAGATCTTTGTCCAAGATTTAGTTTTAAATTTATCATGGTACATGGATATATATTCAGAGATCATAAACCAGCTTAACTTGAACAATTAATTTGACTGGACCAAGTGGCCACAGGAAAATCAAAGCTATTCATTCTAGTACAAATATTTCTTAATATTTTTTCAAAGGAGTTCTGCAACATTTTAGAACTAAATAACTCTCATATTCATTTTATTCACAGTCTTTTGTTTTTGAATGGTATGTACCAGACTGTAAATTTTCAAATCAATCTAAAGTCTGCCAGGCAATATAGACAAGCAGGATACCTTCTAGAGTGGTGCTGGAATAGCAGGTCAGGCAGCATCCTAGGAGCAGGAAAATCGGGCCTGCCCGATTGAGGAAAAAAATTCCTGCCCAAAGCATTGTTTTTCCTGCTCCTCGGATGCTGCCTGACCTGCTGTACTTTGCCAGCACCACTCTAATTTTGACTCTGATCTTCAGAATCTGCAGTCCTCACTTTCGCCTAGGATACCTTCTGTAGATAGTGGCAAAGGGAGTTCTCTATATAAGTTTATAAATTGTGTAATAACAGTGATTAGACCTCAAAAGTAATTGTTTTGGTGAAGTAATCAGATGGCGACAAAACAAACTACACACAGGAGGTGGAAGACTTGGAAAAATGGTGCACTGAGAACAAACTAGCTCTCAATGCCAGCAAAACCAAGGAAATCATTATTGACTTTCGGCAATATATTCCTTATGCCCCTACACATTAACAGCACAGAGGTGGAACAAGCGGAGAGTGTCAAGCTCCTGGGAGTGCTGATCCACAACAAGCTTCCTTGGACTCTTCATGTGGATGTACTGGTTACACAGGCCCAACAATGTCTCTTCTTCCTCAGGCAGCATGATGGTGAATACCCTTGCCAACTTTTATAGTGCGTCATTGAGAGCATTCTGTCTGGAGGTATCACTACCTGGTATGGCAACTGTACCATTCAAGATCGGAGATGGTTACAGAGAGTGGTGAACTCGGCCTGGACAATCACAAAGGCCAACCTCCCATCTGTAGAATCCATCTAACAGGTCCCCTATCAAGGAAAGGCCGCCAGCATTCTCAAAGATCCATCCTACCCTGGCAATGTTTTTCTACAACCTCTACCATTGGGGAGAAGGCACAGAAGCCAGAACACATGCACCAGCCAGTTTCGAAACAGTTTCTACCCTCTTGTTGTTAGAGTACTGAATGGACACTCAAACGTTTAACATTTGCCTGTATCTGTATTTTTTTTACCGCTGTTTACCAATTATTTACTTATCTATGCTACTTAACTCTGTGATCTGCCTGTATTGCTCACAAGATAAAGCTTTCCACTGTGCCTCCGTACACGTGACAATAAATTCAATTCAATTTTTGGTTGTGAAGTGCTTTTGGATATGTTGATGACATAAGTGGTTATATTGAGTGAAGGATCCTTTATGTATTACATCATTTTCAAGCAATTTATTGATTCTGTAGTATTTTAAAGTGCGTGTTATGTTATTGATGCTATTTGCTGACTCTTCTATTGCCAAATTTATTTGATTAGCCATTGAAGCCTCAGCCATGATGTAATGTATTGTGTATTCCAAGATCATTGAAGATCATGTGGAAGTGTGATGTGAAACCAGTGCTGTGTTTTTTTACTCCTGCGCATGCTATGAAGTTACCTAGATATCCAGTTTAGGTAAGTAAATGTCCTTAGGCCACAAAAATGTAGCTGACTAAAACAAGGTCGTGTAATATAACTAGCGCAGTGCTTCCCAGCCTTTTTCTAAAAGTGACCCCATTTTGGTTCTCAATAGTGTCGACAGACCAGACGTGAGAGCAGTGTATGGAGGAATATCTGAGAGATGACAGGGAAGGGAATAACCTTGGCAGAGGGGGTTGGAAATACCCGAGAGAGGAGAAGATTAAGGAGGGAGGGTGGGAGCAGCGACAGGAAAACTGTCTAATCTGTGTAGATTTTACCTTCCTATTAGATTTTTGACAATAGCATTCGGGCCTACAGCATCAGGTGCTTGGGTCACACCCACTGCTAAGTAAAAAACTGAGATTTAGAAATCTTTAGATCTATTAGCATTTGGTTGGAACTTCAAAGTTGCTGTTGCTGCATCTGAGCTTATGTTCAAAGCATTATTGGCTGTAATCCTATTAGAGGTTATAATTGACTGTATGGGAAGCCCAGTATTTCTGCATATTACCTGGTTGACATTCATGTACGATCAGAGAAGTGCTGCATTCCCACTGCAACTGTTTTGTTTAGATGAGGTTTTAAACTGAAGTCTTGTAAGCCTATTCAGATTAAAATACCCTTTGCCAAGATTGCGCGAACAGCTGAGAAATTTCCCAGTGTCCAAGCCAATATTTCTTAGTGAACCAGTGCAACGCTTTTTTTTAGAAAAGGCCAATCCTCTTATACCAACAATATCCCACATGTAGCACTCTAATGGCTGCTGCAATTGTAAATAACAATAGGCCTTATAGCTTATTTTGTTTCCTTTTGTGCCTCTTACCATGGCGTGAATTGTGGAACCTTGTTAGAAAGCTGCTTTTGAAAGTACAACTGATGGGATTTGAGGGGCCAAGGATAACCTGCTTGGTGTGGGAAAAGGTTAAAGCTAACTTCACCAGCACTTAAAACCCTCAGTACAGAGACAGTTTACAGGATCAGGAGGGCTTCCTGAAAGCTCGGTTTCTCCTTTTACTTAACCTGATTGGAAAGTGGAAGGGGTGAAGAAATTGACATAGCAATGCTTCACCATTCCAGCTGGAACAGTTAATGTGATTTCATAGTGAACAAAAGATACAGAGGCAGAATTCCAGAGGTGTTCTGATGTTTTAAGGTTACAAATTGTCCATTGCTGGTTGCTTTTGTACAGGGTCCCTTGCTGTGTTTTGTGTACATTACTGATGTCAGCTATGATCAGCAAGGTCACAGACAACACAAAAATTGGTGATGTGGTAAATAGTGAGGAAGAAAGCCTTAGAATAAAGGATAACATAGATCAATGCAAATGGAATTTTATCCTGAAAGGTGTGATATAACAAGGCAATGGAGTCTATGTTGAATGTAAGACCCTAGAAAATACAAATGATCAGAGAGACTGGTGTGTGCAGGTCCATAGGTCCTTGAAGACAGCAGGACTGGTAGATAAGGTGGTCAAGGAACGTGAGGTACTATCTTTACTAGTCAAGATACTGAATACAAGAGCAGAGAGTTTATGATGGAACACAACATTATTTAGGCTACAGCTGGAGTACTAAGAAAAGTTCTGGTCATCACAATCCAGGAAGGATGTGATTGCGTGAGAGAGAGTGCAGAAAGGATTCACTGGGATGTTGCCTGGGCTGGAGCATTCCAGCAATGAAGAGAGACTGGAGAGGCTGGTGGTTTCCTTCAAGCAGAGAAGGTTAACGGGAGTTCAGATTGAAATGTGCACAGTTCTGATGGGCATCAATAGGGGAGATAGGGAGACAGTTTTCCCCTCAGTAGACGGGTCAATGCATAAGGGCATGGTTTTAAGTTGAGCAGCAGGACACTTACAGGGTATTTGAAGAAAATTCTTTTCACCCAGAGAGTCATAAGTGTCTGGATCTCACTGCCTGAGATAGTGGTAGAGACAGGAGCCCTCAAGCCATTTAAAGAAAGTATTTAGATGAGCATTTGGCATGCTGTAGCATGCTATGGGCCAAATGCTGGAAAATCGGATTTGAGTAGATGGAGTCAAGGTTTGTGCGCAGTAGATGGATGTTTGATGACTGGGAAGGACAAAATGGACTGAAGGGCCCCTTTCCCTCCTGTAAAAACTCTGACTCTAACTATAACCTGCCACTGCTTTGTTAGTGGTTTCTGGACTAGTTCCAGCAGACTAGTTAAACATGACCTTCCTTTTCTGGAGCAATTTGCTTTTAACATGTTCACTAACTGGGTGTCTGAAAATTAGGTCATACAGTACTAAACATATGGTTTCATTGGCTGAAGGTTCCATATTCTGTAGCAATAATGTTTCACCTACAATTCCACCTCTTCCACCTATAATTTTCATGAAATTAAGGAATGAGAGGGTTAGATACTGGAAACAGGATTTTTCCTATCCAGGGAATGAACAGCTTTTCAATGAGACTGATATTATCAGAGATGAAAATGTGGTGCTGGAAAAGCGCAGCAGGTCAGGCAGCATCCAAGGAGGAGGAGAGTCGACGTTTCAGGCATGAGCCTTTCAGAAATTGCTCCTTGGATGCTGCCTGACCTGCTGCGCTTTTCCAGCAACACATTTTCAGCTCTGATCTCCAGCATCTGCAGTCCTCACTTTCTCCTGATATTACCAGAGAGACATGATTTCTTTTTGAGCCTGAAAGCTGGCCTCTGGTTCAGATAACCGGGTGTTTCTAGTATAAAATGAACACCCTTCAGACGAAGAGCTCCCATTGTGAGCATAGATTTTGCCCCATTAAGAGCATTACTCATTTTGTTAAAAATGCACTTTCTTGCATAATGTTGGATTGACAAATCTGCATTTGATCTGTACTGGTTGAACATCTCTCATGTGATACAGGAAAGATGCCCTTTGATATTATAGACTGTAGCTACACTTTCATGCCTTATTGTTCCACTCTTCTCTGTTTGCAATGAATGTGCAATTTGTACCTCAGTTGCTAATTTGGGTATCTTGTGAGAGGAGCCATCATCAGGTTTAGTAGACTCGATGTAACATCTGTCATTGCCTTCTTTGACCTCCCAAGAGTTGGTGCAGTGTGGAAGCAAATGCTGGACTCTGAGGATTGGCATTTGCTAAATAAACAAAAATATATGCGTGAAAGAGTACGTCAGAAACAACATCAGACATATGTTAAAATGAGGCACAAGTCTGTTGAGACTACATCACAATGTTGGGTTTATTCTGAATGCCAAAAGCAACAAGTTTTCTGCACAGCCCGAGCTCTCTCAGCCAGTGGGTTAAGGTTCTCTAGCCCTATCTCCCTATCTTCAAGTTTTACATATTGATGGATAATCAGGCAATTCATGAAAAGAGTTAGATTGATAAACTTTTCGATTCTGGTATCAGTATATCTGAACAGATATCAGTACAGAAGATAAAGGTGCACTGTTGGTAAATATCCCAAAGTGTTAAATAGTTGATGCTTCTCCTGAGATCCCTACCATGCTAAGTGCCATTGTTCAGCCAGATCAGCTCCTTTAATATGACAAGAAGTGAATGAATACACTCGACCATTAAAGAAAATGGATCTTGATCTTATCCTGACAATAATGCTGTAGATATTGTTCCTTAATCTGCAAAATAACAGAAGGAGTAATCAAAGAATGTTCTCAAATGGGAGAGGGACCAATAGGAGATGATTGTGTATTGGTACCAAAGACATAGGAAGGATGAGATTCTGTAGGGAGAATATAGAAAGTTAGGCAGGAATTTAAAAAGGAGGTCATTGAGGATAGTAATACCTGCATTACTCCCGGAGCTACAAGCTCGTGAGGGTAGGAATAAGAGGATAGAGCAGATGAATGCATGACTGAGAAGCTGGTGTATGAGAGAAGGATTCACATTTGTGGATCATTGGAATCTCTGCTGGGGTAGAAGTGACCTCAACATGGAGGATGGATTGCATCTGAATTGGAAGGGGGCTAACACTGGCAGGGAGATTTGCTAGAGCTGCTCGGGAGGTAGTGAGGAAAGAGATAAATTTGAAACTGGTATACTTGAGAACAGAAGCAAATCAAACAGTCAGGGCAGGCAGGGACAAAACAGAGAACAAGATAGGACTGATAAATCAAACAGCATTTATTTCAATGCAAGAGGCCTAACAGGGAACTCCAGGCATGGTTAGGAACATGGGACTGAGATATCATAGCAATTACAGAAACATGGCACAGGGATGGAAAGGACTGGCAGCTTAATGTTCCAGATACAAATGCTACAGGAAGGATAGAAAGGGAGGCAAGAGAGGAGGGGGAAATGGCGTTTTTGATAAGCGATTGCATTACAGCTGTACTGAGGGAGGATATTCCCGGAAATATATTCAGGGATGTTATTTGGGTGGAACTGAGAAATAAGAAAGAGATTATCACCTTATTGGAATTGTATTAAAGACCCCTAATAGTCAGTGGGAAGTTGAGAAACAAATTTGAAGGAGACTTCAGTTATCTGTAAGAATAATGGGGTGGTTATGGTAGGGGATTTTAACTTTTGATTATAGGCTGGGACAGCCATGATGTTAAGGGTTTAGATGGAGAGGAATTTAAAAGTGTACAATAAAATTTTCTAATTCGATATGTGGATGCACTGACTAGAGAAGGTGCAAAACCTGACCTACTCTTGGGAAATAAGGCAGGATAAGGGACGGAGGTGTCAGTGGGGGAGCACTTTGGGGACAGCGACCATAATTCTATTAGTTTTAAAATAGTGATGGAAAAGGATAGACCAGATCTAACAGTTGAGGATAGACCAGATCTAAATTGGAAGAAAGCTAATTTTGACAGTATTGGGCAAGAATTTTCAAAAGTTGATTGGGGGCAGATGTTTGCAGGTAAAGGGATGGCTGGAAAATGGGAAGCCTTCAGAAATTAGATAACTGGAGGTCAGAGACAGTAAATTCCTGTTCGGGTGAAAGGGAAGGCTGGTAGGTATAAGGAATGCTGGATGACGGGAAATTCAGGGTTTGGTTAAGAAAAAGAAGGAACCATATGTAAGGTATAGACAGGACAGATCGAGTCAATCCTTAGAGTATAAAGGAAGTAGGACTATACTTAAGAGGGAAATCAGGAGGGCAAAAAGGGGAGCATAGCTTTGGCAAATAGAATTAAGGAGAATCCAAAGGGGTTTTATCATTACATTCAGGACAAAAGGGTAACTAAGGAGGATCAGCAAGGCAGCCTTTGTGTGGAGCCGCAGAAAATGGGGGAGATACTAAGCGAGTGTTTTGTATCAGTGTTTACTGTGAAGAAAGACATTGAAGATATAGAATGTAGGGAAATAGATGGTGACATCTTGAAAAATGTCCATATTACAGAGGAGGAAGTGCTGGATGTCTTGAAACGCTAAAAGTCGATAACTTCACAGGAACTGATCAGATGTACCAGAGAACTCCATGGGAAGCTAGGGAAGTGATTGCTGGGGTCCTTGCTGAGATATTTGTATCATCGATTGTCACAGGTGAGATGCTGGAAGTCTGGAGTTTGGTTAACGTGATGCCACTGCTTAAGAAAAATGGTTAAAAAAAAAAGCTAGGGAACTATAGAGATTTGAGCCTGATGTCAGTGGTGGACAAGTTGGAGGGAATCCTGAAGGACAGGGTTTACACGTACTTGGAAAGGCAAGGACTGATTAGGGATAGTCAATATTGGTTTTCTGCGTGGGAAATCATGTCTCACTAACTTGATTGAGTTTTTAGAAGTAGTAACAAAGAAGATTAATGAAGGCAGAGCAGTGGACATGATCTGTATGGATTTCAGTAAGGTGTTTGACAAGATTCCCCATGGGACACTGGTTAGCAAGGTTAGAGCTCATGGAATAAAGGGAGAATTAGCCATTTGGAAACAGAACTGGCTCAAAGATAGAAGACAGAGGGTGGTGGTGGAGGGTTGTTTTTCAGACTGGAGACCTGTGACCAGTGGAGTGCCACAAGGATCAGTGCTGGGTTCACTACTTTTTGTCATTTATATAAATGATTTGGATGTGAACGTAGGAGACATCATTAGTAAGTTTACGGGTGACACCAAAATTGGAGGTGTAGTGGACAGCGAAGAAGGTTACCTCAGATTACAATGGGATCTTGTTCAGATGGACCAATGGGCTGAGGAGTAGCAGATGGAGTTTAATTTAAATAAATGCGAGGTGCTACATTTTGGGAAAGGAAATCTTAACAGAACTTATACATTTAACGGTAAGATCCTAGGGAGTGTTGTTGAACAAAGAGACCTTGGAGTGCAAGTTCATAGCTCCTTGAAAGTGAAGTCGCAGGTAGGTAGGATAGTGAAGAAGGCATTTGGTATGCTTTCCTTTATTGGTCAGAGTATTGAGTACAGGAGTTGGGAGGTCATGTTGTGGCTGTACAAGACATTGTTTAGGCCGTTTATGGAATATTGCTTGCAGTTCAGAAGGATATTGTGAAACTTGAAAGGGTTCAGAAAGGATTTACGAGGATTTTGCCAGCGTTGGAGGATTTGAGCTAAAGGGAGAGGCTGACTAGGCTGGGGCTGTTTTCCCTGGAGCGTCGTAGGCTGAGGGATGACCTTATAGAGGTTTACAAAATCATGTGGGGCATGGATAAGGTAAGTAGACAATGACATTTCTCCCTGGGTTGGGGGAGTCCAGATCTAGAGGGCATAGGTTTAGGGTGAGAGAGGAAAGATATAAAAGGGACCTAGCGGGCAACTTTTTCTTGCAGAGGATGGTGCATGTGTGGAATGAGTTGCCAGAGGGAGTGGTGGAGGCAGGTACATTTACAACATTTTAAAAGGTATCTGGATGGGTATATGAATAGGAAGGGTTTGAACGGATGTGGGCCAAGTGTTGTCAAATGGTACTGGATTAGGATGGGGATATCTGTTCGACATAGATGAGTTGGACGTGCTGTACATCTCTTTGACTGTGTTTCTCAGCACAATTTAGAAACAATTACCAATTATCTTTGGATGGCCGTTCAGGTAACACTGATCTATTCTGCCCTAGATTTAACGAGTTGGCCACAACTTAGATCTGACCATGAGCTCAAGTTAAAATGAGAAACATAGTTTATCAAGAATGCCTCCGAGGCCATTGCTGGCTAAGGAAAGGCCTTACAGTGACTAAAATCCAACTTGACATGAAAAAGATGATTGTAACTGTGAGATAGAAATCGTTGAAACACCAAGACTCCTTGCCATCCCACATGCTGGCCTGTGGCCCACCTCTTCGACAGACTTGACCAATATGAATGACTTAGTTGAAGGAACTGAATGAATGAAAGCAAATTTTGCCAATGACACCGAGAGAGATAAAGTGAGTACAAAAGGATACAGATAGGTGAAGTGAATGAGGAAAAATTTGACAGATGGAATGTGATGTGAGAAAATGTGAACTTTTCCACTTTGGCAGAAAAATAGGAAAGCAATTGTAAAAATACAATTTAATGGGGAAAGGCTGCAGAACATAAAGTAACTCCACTGGTACAGCAGGTGGTTAGGAAACTAGATGGAACATTGGCATTATTGCAAGGGGAAAGGAGTATAAGCGTTCAGACATTTTGCTTGACTTGTGCAGGGTGTTGGTGAGACTGTATCTGGTTTACAGTGTACAACTTTGGTTTCCTGAAGCAAGGATATAATTGTATTAGGAGCAGTTCGGAGGAGGCTCACACAACTTACTCTTGGTTGAAGAGTATAGTATACCTTAGAAAGAAGGGTTGACCAGATTGGATCTGCATCCGCTGGAATTTCAAAGAATCAGAGATGATCTTGTTGCAACATAGAAAATTCTGAGGGATTTTAGTAAATTTCATGTCTCATCATTCTAAACTTCAGACAACACATGCTTAGTTTGTCCAACCTCTTCTTAAGGTAAGCCTCCCATCCTGGGAACATGTCTGGTGAACCTTGGTTTCAGTCCCTTTATGGCGATAATATCTTTCCTGGGATAAGGAGGCCAAAACTATAGGTCCAGTTCCTATAGCTCCTATACATTGAAGCAAGACTCCTCCACTCTCGCACTCTCTTCCTCGAGCATTAAAGACTAACATTCCATTAGTCTTCCTCATAGCGCCTGAACCCACGTGCTAGCCTTCAGGCTCATTGACAAGGACATTGATGTCCTTTTGTACATCTACGCTTTCCAATTTATCTTCATTTAAGAAATACTCTGCAAATCTGTTTTAACTATCAAAATGGATAACCTCACATTTTTCCACATTTTATTTTATCTCTTATGTTCTTGTCTGTTCATGGCCTTCTCAAAATATTTTGTACCTTCCTCAGCATTCACATTTGCTGCTTAGTTTTGTATCGTTTACAAATATGGAAATATTACATTACCCTCTTTAAACCACCCCCCCCACCCCCAAAAAAAATCATCGTATATAGCATGAACAGCTTGGTTCCAAGGATTGATTGTTGCGGTGTCCCCCTCATCACAGCCTGTCAATATAAGAGTGACCCATAGATTCATACTGTTTTCTGTCTGTTTGCAAATCATTAATCCCAACCAGTACACTGTTTCCTATCCCATACACTTTAGGTTTTTTCTAAACAGCCTCCTGTGAGGAACTTGTCAAAACCCTTCTGAAAATCCAAAAGTACTACATCCATAACATTGACTTCATCAAAGTTATTAGTAACATTCTCAAAAAAACAACGCCCAGCAAGATTTTCAAAGACAATTTTCAATGTGCCAATCCATGCTGTGTACACCAAATCGGATCATTTTTATCGAAGTCCATTTCCTTTCGGATTGCTTTCAACACTTTCCCTACTACTGATGGGTCTGCACATCCCTTATCTTTTCCCTTGCTCTTATGTTAAATAGTAGGGTGACAATTGCAAGCTTCTAATTTGCAGTAATTGTTCCAGAATTGAGGAATTTTGGTAGGCAATTACCAATGCATCGATGATCTCTATAGCCAGTTCCTTCAAAGCTCTGGGATGTAGAGTAGGAGGTCCTGGGGACTTGTCAACTTTTAGCTCCATTAATTTCTCCAGTACAGCCTCCTCCTTCTAATTTCCTTCAACTCATCATTCTCTGCATTCACTTAGATCTCTAATTGTGGGAGATTTCTCACATTTCCTCTGTGAAAACAGATAAAATAATAATTTAGCTTCTCTGCCGTTTGTCTATTTTCCAATTGTAAATTCTCTTAACTGAGATTTTAATGCACCGGCATTTGTCTTAGCCAACATTTCCTTTTTAGGTTACTGTAAAAGTTTTTACAGTCCATTTTTGCTTTTTGGGAAATTGCATTCTTTTTCCATTTTGAACCTTGAAGAAATGTTTAGTTGCTGGAGGCCATGTAATAATCCTAATTTAAAGACTGTCCATTGCCTGTATACAATCATGTCTTTTAATGTATTTTCCTAATCCCGCTCAGCCAAGTTATGCCTCATACCTTCACAATTTCCCTCATTCAAATTTAACAGCCCTGCTTTAGATTGAGCTATGTCATTTTCAAACATAACGTGATGCTCTATTATATTGTGGTCACTCATCCCTAAAGAGTCTTTTACAATTTTATTCATAGTCTTCTTTTCATCTCTGATACTGGATTTAAAATAGCCTATCCCCTATTCAGCTCAACACCATCCGGCTGAAGAAAACTATCCCTCAGACACTCCTGAAACTTGTCCACCACAGCTTTAGTTTCCCCAGTCCCTATACATTTTGAAGTCCTCATGATAACTGTGTTACAGATGCTATATGTTTCTCTCCTTTTTTGATGTATACAATGCCTACTGTACTACTCTAGACATAACTCCATCCAGTGCCTGCTGTCCCTTGCTGTTTCTGAGCTCCACTAAACAAATTCTACATATTGTTCCAATCTGAGACCCTCCCTGCACTGATCCGATCCCTGAAGATTAGTGCAATTCCACCTCCTTATCTGTCCTTCCTATATGTTGAATATTCACTCTGCAGACCTGGTTGCCATGCTGCTATGTTTCTGTAAAGGCAATTATATCATAACCATTTAATTCTACTGGTGACTTTAGATCATTCATTTTATTGTAAATGCTGGGAGCATTTGGATAGAGTGCCCCTAACTTTGTCTTTTTGACATAATTCCTCTTTTTAGGCATTCTAAGCTCATCCCTTTTTTCTCCTGTCTCTCATCTACCTCTGAGCTTTCCTTATTCTTGTTACCAGCTTAGCTTGCTTCTAATCTATTATTCCCTGCCCCTCCACCCCCAAAACTCCATATGCTCTAATTTTGTTTACTTCTTTAAACTTATTGTGTGTTGTCTAAATACACTACAGGTTCCCCTTTATCTATTTTGCTCGTTATATCCTCCAGGTTTGTCAAATATTTATATCTGATTCTGCCCAAATAAAAACACAAAAAAGAAGGAACTCAGGAGGTCAGGCAGCACTTGTGAAGACAGAAATCAAGTTAATGTTTCAAATCCAAAGATGACTTTGGAACTGAGGGAGGTTGTATGATGCTTAGTTCTGTCATTAAATTAAGTGTGATGTTCTCACCTTGTTTTAGTATAGTTTGTACCATATTTTTTTACTACTGATGATATGTTTATGGATCTTTAATTCCCCACTTTCTCTTTCTCTTCTTCCATATAAGTGAGGTTACCTTTATAATTGCACTGCACTTTGGTGAGACTGCACTTGGAGTACTGTGGGTAGCTTAGGTCTCCTTAGCTAAGGAAAAATATACTTGCTATAGAGAGAGTGCAGCAAAGGGATGCCAAGCTAATTCCTGAATGGAGAGATTGTCAAATGAGGAAAGTTTAACTGGACTGTGCCTATATTCTGTGAAGTTTAGAAGAATGAGTGACCTCATTCAAATGTACAACATTCTTGCAGGGATTGACTGAGTACAAGCAGGAAGGATATTTTCTCTTGTTAGCTAGGCTAAAGCCATGAAATAAAATCAAGAAATGTGGATGCTGAAAATCTGAAACAAAAACAGAAATTGCTAGGGAAACCCAACATATCTGGTAGCATGTGTGGAGAGAAAGCAGAGTTAAAGTTGCAGGCCCAGTGACCCTCCTTCAGAACAGGGTAACCAAAGGACACTGTTTTAGAATAAGAGCCCATTTTTGAATTGAGATGAAGAAAAATGTTTTTCAATGTAAAGGATGAATCTTTGCAGTTCTCTGCCCCAGAGGTCTCTGTAAGCTTCAATCATTGAATATGTTCAAGATTTCTAAATACTCAAAATATCAAGAAATACAGAGTGCAGGAAATGGTGCTGAGGTAGATAATCAGCCATGATTTCATCGAGTGATGGAGCAGGCTGGAAGGACTGTGTGTGATCTGTTCTTAAATTCCTTTGTTGTTACTGCATCAAAATCCTGGAACTCCCTCGCTAATAGCCTTGTGGGTCTTTTTTCAGAATTTGGACCAGAAAGTGGTTCATGAAGGAGCAGGTCTCAAAAAGCTAGGGCTTCCAAGTAAACCTGTTGGACGAGAACCTGTATTGTGTGATTTTTTAACATAGTTCATGAAGGTGGCTCACTACCACCTTCTTGAGGGCAATTCAGCACAAGCAGCTGTGGCCTTGCTGGTGATGCTAACACGATACAAAAGAAAATAGAGCACCCTAGTTTTCTCAACTTATATTGATCATTACACTTTGAGAGGAAAAGTCTTATAATTCTGATCTAACTTTGAAGGCATTTGGGCATATATTTTGCAGATTATCAATCTAATATTTAGCTGTACTTCCTGTACTGTGAATAGCAGTCCTGTGATCAGATGTGGAGTGCTGATTTTGGCTGTAACCCTTAATTACCTTCATACACTATTGTCTAGCTTTTAACTGAGTTATTGTAACCATCACCTAACACATTAAATTGTTAATCACCAGTTTTAATAAAGTAAAGAAAGAAAGATGTTATAAATATACTATGCAGAATAAAGGCCAAGAAGAAAGTGAGAGTTCAGATGGTATTCACAAACTTTTTGTTTTGCATGTTATCAGAACCAATGTCAATCTTGTAAGAATCTCCTGACAACCTGGTCTGTTTAGAAGGCGATTAAATTAGTATACTGATTAACTTGAAATGCATTCCGAAACCTTACTTTGAATAAATAGTATAACCTCATTCAAAGCCTCCTTTGTTCTGCAGGGAAATCAACCACTTACAAGACACCCTTTTTTATCACCTCGCTTTGTCTCTTCTTTCTTTATGTTAACAACTTATTTCACAAACAAATAGAGTTGTTATCTGGGATAGTCCATCCTGGTTTGGCTATGTACTGAAAGGACTTTCCGTGCACGTTACTAGAATTTTATAGTTTGTGCGTATGAAAGCAGCGCACTTGATAGAAGTAGTCTTCAGGTTCTTAATTTAAACCAATTTGGCAAGATGTTATCAAATACAAATTAAATTAAACCATAAGTCATCTCATTAGAATTACCTTGTTCCTGAGTATCCTTGGGTTCAACCTGAAAAAGTCAGCAAACCAGTTATGCTGTATCACTGTTAATTGCAAAGTTTTTCCGCATTACATCGTGAATCGTTGACTGATCAGTTACAGGGCCTATGAAGGCAAGAGGGCAGAACCCCTCTGGGAGCATGCATAAAAATTCCAGGTTTTCTAGTCTCAAAGTAAACATGACATAGGACAGGAAGGAAGATCTATACCCAGGTATATCACATTGGGCTAGAGATTTCTACCTGCTATAATTTTTTCATTATAATTTCAATTTCCTGTTTTTTTTTTCTGTAATTACTGATATTCTTAAGAGTTTACCCATCTGTTGAGAACCTGGTTTTGGAGTTTCTGGCACTGTTTTGTTGCACTGGATGTTTTTCCTTCTGTTTGGGCTCCCATCTCTGTGCAATCTTTCAACCTTCTGCATATAAATGCTTTCATTACACTATCTGACACATTTCTTCCTGTGGCAAGGTTCATCCTCCCAAAGTCCCCTATGTGACGTTGCAAGAAGTTGATTATCAGTAAGTTCTGACATTGTTTGTTGAATCAAACTTACGGGTATCTACTTGGCAAAATTAAGGACATATAAACAACTGCTCCTAGGAAAGTACTGTCTTCTATCATTGTGCTCACCAAAATTTGAGGAGACTATGTTTCTCTTTTGATAGCTTTGCTGCAATCTAACAATATTTCAATCTTAACAATATGGATCCTGCTGAATTATTACAAAGTAAGTCATAAAGTTTGAAACAAAAACAGAAATTGCTGGAAAATCTCAGCAGATTAGGCAGCACCAATGGGGGCAAAGCAGAGTTAATGTTTTGTGTCCAGTGATCCTTCATCACAACTGAATATGGCTTGGAAAAGGATGGGTTTTATACAGAAGATGAGGTTGGGGGGAAGAGTAAATGATAGGTGGAGATAGAAGCCAAAGAGAGAGAGAGAGAGAGAGAGAGAGAACAGCACGGTGGCTCAGTGGTTAGCACTGTTATCTCACAGCGCCAGGTACCTGAATTCGACTCCAGCCTCGGGCAACTGTCTGTGTGGAGTTTGCACAGTCTCCCCATATCTGCTTGGGTTTCCTCCAGATATCTGGTTTCTTCCCACAATCTGATGTGCAGGTCAGGTGATTTGGCCATGCTAAATTGCCCAATGTGTTCAGTGATGTGTAGGTGAGGTGCATTAGTCTGGGGTAAATGTAGAGGAATGGGTCTGAGTGGATTACTCTTCGGAGGGTTGGTGTGGGCTTGTTGGGCCAAAGGGCCTGTTTCCATACTGTAGGAATTCTATGAAACAGTTGGACAGATACAGGAGTGATTTAAGGTCAGTCTGGGGGAATGAGTAGCTGCTGATTTATTAGAAAGTTTATATGTCTCTTTGCTGGTCCAACAATTAAAGAAAAGTTCTTTACAGAAATGATTTCGCATAATTTCCAAAGCCTCCTAATGGGATAATAATCAGATAGGACGAGCACTGGCGGACTGCCTATACCATGGAGAATGAGGGTGCTGACCTAACTCTGTTCTTAACAGCATCCATAAACACACTTTGAGAAATGGATAAGTTGATATGATGAGCACGAATTTCTCTCCTAAGCTCAATAATGTACAAGAATGTACTGCGACGCTGTTATCCCAACATTTGATCAGCCTAGGCATCAAACATTGTACTTTTTTTTTAACCTGGTGCACAATTTAATTAACATTCATCCACTGATCCATTGTGTGAACCTGTAACTGTTGTGTTAAATGATATTTATTTTGAAGCTTCGTAAAATTTTGTGGTTGGTGGTTTTCTTCACAGGAGAGCTCCCACCTCCTTACAGCCCAGTGGCTAGTCCTGACGTTGGAGGAGTGCCAGTAATAAACTGTCGTGTGTGCCAATCCCTGATTAACTTGGAGGGCAAGCTCCACCAGCATGTTGTTAAATGCACCATTTGTAATGAAGCCACGGTAAGAATATGTAAATATTATATAAATCAATGACTCACAGGTAGCACATAATAAAGAGTCGCTTCCCTTGTATATGTATAGTTCTTCATTTTTCTTTTGTAAAGGTATGAACATAATTTGCATTTGCACATTCAAAAATGATTTTTTTTCCTGTACACATGAAAAATATCAAGATTAATATTCTTGTTTTAACAATATTGAGTAAATTGGTTTTGAAGTAATGCTGTACAATTCTACACTCGATTTCTCTGTACCTAGATATTCCCATTGATTTTCTAATGGCCTGTCATTAAGTATATAAAAAAAACTCTAATGCCCATAATCCAATCAATTATCATTTCCTTTGTTTGGATCCCATGACTACAAATCATGATTCAAGGTTACAGCATTTTATTGTAAAAAAGAATTGTTGCTGCAATTCCTTAGGATTCATACTGAAATCAACCCACAGTTTATTTCTGCATGTCAGCTCTCCCTTTAGAGAAGAGATGTTCTGGATACAAGGTGGATACAGCCGAACACCCAGTTTACTTTGAACCATTGAGAAGTTTTATTTGCTGTTTGTTTTTTGCGTTGCTTTCAAGCAGTTCAGTTTGGAACGTGAGAGTTCCGAAATGGCCAAGAATTGCATGGATGAATCAAAGTACCATCTGTCAACACAAACATTTTCTCTTGTCTGTCAGTTCCCATTTTGTTTGAACTCTTATAAAATTTAACAGCTGAATATGAGAGTAACTAGTAACACACATCTAGTGTCCTTGTAAGATTATCTACACCAGCAAGCTTTTTGAAGTTAGGATAAATATACTGATTATTCAATTACTTTTGATTTGTGATCGCTTTACCACATTGACACAATTAAGAAAATACTGTTTATGGAGCAATATTTTCATCTGCAGTTATTAGTTAGTTACAAATTGAATTTAAGTTGTACCTACGTGGCTTGGATAAAATCACACGCTAATATACACAGCCTCTTTCCCTCTTTATCATTACTTTCTTCAATTTACTTTTGGGCCTGACTGATTCTTTCTAAGGAATAATATTGAGGTTAGCCATTTCATGAAGAAATAGAGAATTGTTTGTTCAAGTTGGTTCATGGCTTTCATTTTGGTGGTCTACTATGTAATGTAGGTAGGAACAGGAAGTTACAAATTACATTGGGTGTAATAAAGATGTGTCTGAGTATTTTTTTCTAACCTTGAGAATGTTAGAAACTGTGAAAGAATGGAGAGAGTTAAAGGGCCATGTACAGATATAGGAGACTGGTACAAAAAATGTGAAGTTGCTAATGAACTGCTGTTCTTTATTTCTGGGGGATTGGAATACAGGAAGAGTAGAAATTGTAAGGACCTAATACGTTGGTTGACCAGCATCTGATGTACTGCTTTCAGTTTCTAGGCAAGGCATCTCAGACAGGATATGGTTATTTTGGAGTGGGTGCAATACAGATTTTTGTTTAAAAGTACATCAATACAGGTGTGTTTAATGTGAAAAATTGCTCACAGGATGCACAGAGAAGTCTTCCATTCTGTTGAGTGAAGAAGATTCGGATGTATAGGGTAATTACAATATTTGTTAGTGGAAATAAACAGAAACCATTGCATCTGAAGAGGCTGTGCAGAACAAGAGGGCAAACCCTAAAATTACTGTTAAACTATTGAACGGAAACCATTGAAAATACAAGGACAAAGGAAATCCCATGTTAGTGGATCAAAACTCTGAGAATATTTCCAAGTTGTTTGTTGCAATATTCACATTCTCACTGCTGGATAAGAAGATCTGAGCATATCACCTAAATTAACACTTGAATTGAGTACTGAAAGAACGCTACACTACACATTGAAATAGTTATTAAACTGATGCACAGTCAACCCTTAAATTAATGTAAAAGATTTAATGATGTTATTTGGAGTTTGAGAGTAGACCCTGCCTTCGGGAGTGGACCAAATCCCTGGGAGTTAAATGTACCTTTACAATGTAGGGTTCCTGTGATTGGGCCTGGTTCTCTATGCATGGGCCAGGTCTCTATGGAGACTGAACACTTGTGTGCTGTGGGGTGTGCATTTGCTGCCTTCAGGAATGGACTCTGTCCTCAGTTGTGGACTCTTTTTAGCAATGGCCTCTGCTGTTTGGAGTGGACTCTATTTCTGACAATGCACTTTGTATATTTGAGTGGACTCTGTTCCTGGAAATGGACACTACATTTGGAAGAGAACTGTTAATAGTTATGGTCTCTGCGTACCAGAAAGGTCGCTGTTTGTTGGTAATTGGCTCTGTCTTGTTGGTTGTTGGGTTTATCACCCACGTTGTCTTGTGTGAGCTGGACGGGACATAGAGGCAGGCTGCCTTAGTGGCTAGAAGGTGGAAGGGACAGGTGGGTTTTTGGTAGGGTCTGTATTTTATGCATTGTTTTGATGTAATTGGACTGTTTTATTTGTATTATCATTGTTACTGTTTTGCGATGACTGAAACTGGGATTTGAGATACGTCCTCATTTCCCCAAAAACTGGTTTGGTGGTCGGGTTTGGGGCCTGAATTTGCTCCAATCTAATCCATTGTAAAATTGCTGTTTCTTTGTATATAGCTGTTAATGTTAACTGTTTTGTAAACTGTATTGTTTAATAAAATAAGAAAAAAAATTACCATGAGATCTAGAGTCTCTTCAGTTTAGGGTACTGACTCTATGCTGGCTGGGCCACAGTCAGTGTATTCTTGCCACAGTTGGCTTCTGCATTTTTTGGGGGACATCTGATCCCTGAACTGGCTGAATTATGTAGCCAATTTGTTAACTGGTATTCTTTTTTTTTAGTGAGGACTGATTTCGAAACTGCCTAATCTACCCAGTCAGTGTTTCAGGTGTTTTCATTAGGGAACTGTTGTTTCACTGACTGGTTACAGCCTGTGTGGATATTTGGACTGAGCCCTTGTGAGAAAATACATCTTTCCAAATGAGCTGGCCCTGTATGAGTGGACCTGGCCTTTTGTGGGTGACTAGGCCTCTGTGTAGACTGAACACCGTGTGTGTGCTGGGAGGTAAGCAATTGCTGCATTGTGGAGTGGACCAAACACCTGTGAGTTAACTGCACCTTTACAATGTACTGTGTTCCTGTGAGTGGGCCTGGTCCTTTGGATAGACCAGCCCTCTGATAACTGAACACCTGTGTGTTTGGTGTGGACTCTGCCTTCAGGACTGGAGCAAACTGCTGTGAGTTAACTGCGCCTTTACAATGTCCTGCGTTCCTGAGAGTGAGCCTGGTTTTCGCTAGAAGGGCCAAGCCTATATGGAGTAAAAAGTGAGGTCTGCAGATGCTGGAGATCAGAGCTGAAAATGTGTTGCTGGTTAAAGCGCAGCAGCTAAAAATGTGTTGCTGGAAAAGCATAAAAGGTCAGGCAGCATCCAAGGAACAGGAAATTCGATGTTTCGGGCATAAGCCCTTCATCAGGAATGATTCCTGATGAAGGGCTAATGCCCGAAACGTCGAATTTCCTGTTCCTTGGATGCTGCCTGACCTGCGCTTTAACCAGCAACACATTTTCAGCCCCAAGCCTATATGGAGACTGGACACCTGTGTGTATGCTGGCATGTGAGCATTTGCTACATCCTGGCGTTTGGGCATGGACTGTGCTTTCGGGTGTGGACAGTGCCTTTGTCCTGGAAACTGTATTGAGGACTTTGTGAATTCTGTTACTGTATGTGGGTTTTGTAATTAATTGTTTGTGTGTGGGCCAGAATGGGCTGGTCAGTATGCGGGGTGGCTGGGAGCTGGAAGGTCAATGACCGGCCTTGGGGCACGCGGGCAGGGGTCTGTTAGTACGCAGGGTAGATTAGATTAGATTACTTACAGTGTGGAAACAGGCCCTTCGGCCCAACAAGTCCACACCGAAGCACAACCCACCCATACCCCTTACCTAACACTACGGGCAATTTAGCATGGCCAATTCACCTGGCCTGCACATCTTTGGACTGTGGGAGGAAACCGGAGCACCCAGAGGAAACCCACACAGACATGGGGAGAACATGCAAACTCCACACAGTCAGTCACCTGAGGCGGGAATTGAACCCAGGTTCCTGGCGCTGTGAGGCAGCAGTGCTAACCACTGTGCCACCGTGCCACCGTGCTAGGCAGCCAACAGCATGCTTACAGGAAAGCTGGTCAAGTGAGGGGCAGCCAGTACACTGGCTGGGAGCCAGAGGGTCGATGACTAGCCTGGAGGAAAGCGGGCCGGGAGGAGCCTGTCAGTACACTGGGCAGGATGGCCCAGGCAACAGATATTGACCTCTCAGGAAAGCCGGTATAGGGTAGGCCAGTCAGTGAAAAATGCAGGGAGGCTAAGTCAGGTGGCCGATGGCAGCCACTAGGAAAGCCGAACGGGGAGAGAGCAGTCAGTACGTAAGGAAGCTGGGAGCCGGGCAGCTGATGGCCGGTCCGTAGGAATGCTGGCCAGGAGAAAAGGTCAATCCGTATGGAGGGTGGCTGGGAGCTGGAAGGCTAACAGCCCGACTGTAGGAAAGTACGTCGGGGTCGTTTGCTAAGTATGTGGGGTGACTAGTAGCTGACGTCCGTCACAGGAGAGTGGGATGGGGAAGGTCAGTCATCAAGCAGGGTGGCTGGAGACTGAAAAGCCAACAACCAGCTGGTAGGAAAGTGCCTTAGGGTGGTCCAGTCAATACGCAGGGCGACTGGGAGTTGTGTGGTCGATGATCAACCTGGAGGAAAGCACGCCTGGAGAGGGTCCGTCAGTATGCAGGATGGCCAGAGACTGGAAGGTCGAAACTGTCCCGTAGGAAGGCTAGCCAAAGACCGTCTGATCAGTGTATGGTACAGATGGGTGTCAGGTATCTTTTTTTATAGCTATATTGGGTCTGTGTTCTGATTCGATTGCATTGTCTTGCCTGTGTTTGTTACTGTTATCTTTATGATGTATGAAAGTGGGATTTGAGATTTGTCCTCATCTCCCTGAAAACTAGTTGAACAGCGGGGTTTGGGGTTTGGCTTTGCTGCTCTTTCCCCTAAATATAGTGGGTTTTTTTTGCAAATTGCTGCTTTCTGTTTATTGTCAACTGTATTTTGTACTGTTTAATTAACAGGTATTTCTTTTTGAGGATTGATTTCTAAACTGCCTGATATACACACTCAGTGTGTTTCAAGTGTAATTCAGCCCTCATTAGGGAACTTTATTTCACTGGCTGGTTACAGCCTGTATGTTACTCTTTTCTCTTATACTTTGAGAAAAGGACAATATTGATTTTGTGGTAAGGCATAGCCCTTGATTTTGGTTTTCTTTGTTCTTGAATGTGTTTTCACTTTTTTGGTGTTTGGACTGAGCCACTGAGAAAATGCAGCTTTCTAGATGAGCTGTTCCTGTGGGTAGGCCGGGTCCTTTGTCGGTGGGCCAGGCCTCTGTAAAGACTAACACCTGTGTGTATGCTGGAAAGTGAGCATTTGCTGTGTCTTGGAGTTTGGGAGTGGATTCTGCCTTTGAGAGTGGACCAAACCCCTGTGAGCTAACTACACTTTTACATTGTTCTGCACTCCTGAGGGCCAGGCCTCTATGGAGATTGAACACTGTGTGTGTGCACGCGCACGCATGCAAGCACTGTTGGGTGTGCATTTGCTGCCTTCAGGAGTGGACTCTGCCCTTGGTTGTGCTGTCTAGTTTTGGAACTGGATTCTGCAGTTTGGAGTGGATTCCATTTCTGACAATGCAAATTGTATACTGGAGTGGATTCTGTTTGTGGGAATGGACTCTACATTTTGAAGAGAACTGTTTATGCTAATGAACTCTATACTAGAAGTGACTCTGTTTGTTGATAATTGACTCTGTCTTGTTGCTTGTTGGGTTTATCACCCGCACTGTCTTGTGTGTCCCAGGATTTGGCAGGCCTCACCTGAGCTGGGAGGCACATAGGTCATCCTGAAAGCTGTCACCCTGAGAGCCGGAGGGTGGTTAGGCTGTTCTGAACACTGTCGTCTTGAGAAGGGGCAATCAGGACGGGCTGTCCGAGAGGTGGTCAGAAGGTGTGTTGGAGTGGCTGAGAGCCAGAAGGTACATAGGGGCAGGCCGAGATCCGGAAGGCTTGTGGGCTGCCCTGTGCGCTGTCGTCCCAGGGAAGGGGGCAGGCTGTCCTGGAGCTAATTAGAAGATGTGTCAGGGCCAAATGGAGCATCGGGGTGGGCAAAAGCCCGATTGGTGACCGAGAGCCGGATGATGGTTAGGCCATTCTCAGCGCTATCACCCCGGACAGGTACTGGGGCGGACTGTCTTAGCGGTGTGTCAGGTTGGATCGAGAGCCATAAGGGGCATGGGCGGACTGAGAGCCGGAAGGGACATAGGGACGGGCTGCCTTAAAGTAGCCTGAAGATGGGAGGGATGGGAGACTTGCTGGGGGAAATCTATATTTTATGCTCTGTTCCTTATTTAACTGGACTGTATTGTATGTATTTGTTGCTGCCTTTTCTGCAATGCCTGACAGTGGTTTGTCCTCATTTCCTGAAAACTGGTTAAACGGTAGGATTTGGGGTCTGTCTTTGTCACTCCTCTCCCTTGCAAATTGCCATTTCTCTGTATGCAGCTGTTAATGTTAGTTGTTGGCAACGTTGACTCCAGACCCCATGAAGTCTCATAGCACCAGGTTAAACATGGGCAGAACTAGTCACGATTACTGTCTAGTTCTGAAGAAAATTTATTTCAGACTCAAAATGTTAATTCTGCTTCTCTCTCTCTCCACAGATGCTGACAGATCTACTGAGTCTCTCTAGCACTTTGTTTTTATTTCAGATCTCCAGTATCTGTGGTATTTTGTTTTTATTTGAGCTCCACCCATTCTAATGATGTCACATTGGCTTGAGTAGGAATAAGGCAAAACATGTTCTGATCTCAAGGAGCGAAGACCAATATCCACAGGTCTCTCTGCAGCCTTCAAAACCATGTTTACCTTCGTAATGTAACATTTACCTGATTGATTTCATGGAATAACCTGTACCTTGCTCAAGATAATGCATTCTTCTCATTGTTTTACTTGGTACCAGTAAACTGTGAGCTGAAGGACCTGTTCCCATGTTGGAACAGAGTGTTTGGGAAGTTCTGTTGTCTAAAAGGGCTGCGTGCCATAGTTTTTAATGACTCACAAACAATCACAAAGCTTTTGCAAGAAATTAGGAAGGCAAATGGTATGTTGTCCTTTATTGTAAAGGGTTTTGAATACAAGAGTAAGCATATCTTGCTGCAGTTGAATAGATCCTAGCCGAGATTTCACCTTGAGTGTTGTGTACAGTTTTTGTTTCCTCGTCTGAAGAAACATATATTCGCCTTAGAGAGACTGCAACAGAGTTTCACTCAGCTAAATTCTGTAATAGCAGAGTGTCTCATGAGGAAAGAATGAGTAACTGGTCGGTCCGTATTCTTTAGCATTCCAAAACAGTGAAAATTTATTTATTTGAAACTTAGAGAGCTGTTGCAGGGCAGGCCAGATGGTTATAATTAAGATGTTTCAATGTGAGTTTAGAGCCAGGGGACAAAAGCACAGAATAAGGGTGGCCATTTAAGACTGATATGAGGAGGAATTTCTTCACTCAGTGTGGTGACTCTTTTTGGAATTCTGTACTTCCAAGGGATGGAGATGCTGAAACAATTATGCCCATATGTTAGAAGATCTGGACAAATGGGACAAAAATGGCGAATAACATCCACACCAAGCAATGCCCATCTTCAATATGAAAGAATCTAATCTATTGCATCTTGCTGTTGAATGAATCTGCCACACTCAAAATCTTGATCAGGAAGATTGGCCAGAAGCAGAATTGGATCAGCAAATAAACACAGCCTACAAGAACTAGTCAGACGACAGGAATTCGACAGTGAGGAACTTGCCTTCTGTCTCCCCAAAGCTTGTCTACATGTACATACAAAGCACAAGTCAGGTATTTAAGGAAGCACTCCTCATTTGCCTGAGTCAGTGCGACCCTGACAATACTTGAGAAACTTTACATATATCAGGACAAATATCCTGCTTGGTTGGCACCAGCTCCACTACTTCTGACGTTTGAATTCTACATCACTGATGCATAGTGACAGTATTTACAAAATGCACTGCAATAATTCACCATGGCTTCTCAGATCACCATCTGAATCTACTTTGTACCATATAGGGCAAAGGCAGCAGGTACATGGGAACACTATGACCTGTAAGTTCCCCTCCAAGCCACGAACCATCCTGACTTGGAAATACAGAGGAACCTCAATTATCCGGAGTACGCGAGCGGGGAGTATTTGGTTAATTGAATTTTGGATAAACGAATGCTGAATAATATAGTTTAGCCAAGCATTGGCACCTTGCGATTTTGCCAGATAATCCGATATTCGAATGCAGGATAAATTGAGATTCCTCTGTATATTGCCATTTCTTCGCTGGGTCAAAATCCTGGAACTCTTGCAGTACTGTGGGTGAAATTTCATCACATGGATGGCAGCAGTTCATAAAGGTATCCCAGCACCTCAAAAAGACAATTAGGTAGAAGCAGCTGGTGATGCCCACATTCTATGAGTTTTGAAAAGTACAGTATGTGTTGTGTTTGTACTCCATGCTTTCCTGTGCTTTTTGCAGTCAAGGTTTCATTCATCTTATTTCTTTAAAATTCCACACCAATAATTACTCAAAACTGTGCTTATTCATGGATTGATTCTCTATTGGATTCTTGACCTGGTCTGTGACGTAGAAAATAGTCAATTTACTTAGTATTTAATCTCTACCTTGGAAACGCGGTAGATTTATGTACTTCGTTAGCATGGTATGAAATAATAAATTTAATCTTCTAAATTGTTACATTTTCTCAGCATTGTACTTTTTTTAAAGTCATGAAAGTAATTAGAATTAACCGATCAGCATAATCTACAGTTAGGATGTAAGAATATAGACATTTCTTTAGGTGTCCACCATCTGTTCTTGTCTATCTGTTTAGAAAAAAAAACTTGCAGAGTTATTTCTTCTGGCAATTACTCAGTCATAGTGGTCTACATCACAGAGAAAGGTCCTTTGGCTTATGGAGTCTGCGTTGGTCAAAACACCCAATTTGGTGTACAAGTTCATAGATCTCTGAAGGTGTCAACACAGGTAGACAGGGTGGTGAAGAAGACATAAGGGACACTTGCCTTCATTATCCGGAGGATAGAGTATAGAAGAAAGGAAGTCTTATTACAACTTGATAAAACTTTGGTGAGGCCATAGATGGAATACTGTGTACAGTGTTGAACACTACACTATAGGGTCCTTCCATTCATCATATATTGCCTTGCCTTGTTGGCCTACCTAGGAAAATGGATTTTGTCATTGACAGATATGAGAATATTGACTTTGCAACTCTGACTTATCAAGTTTGATAATTTGTCACTGTCATCAACTCACCTATATCCTCCTATAATCAAAGGCCAGCTTCTCACTGTTTACCATCCCATTAATTTTTGTATCCTCTCAAACCTCCTACATTCAAGTCTAAACCATTTTCTAAAGACTAAGTATACCAAAAACAGCAAGGGTTTCAGCACTGATTTCCTGCGGAACCCCACTGGATGCAGGTTTCCAGTCACAAAAATCACTCTCTGCTTCCTGTCACTCAGCCAATTCTGGATCCAATTAATCAAATTTCCTTGGATCCTATGAGCTCTTACCTTCGCTATCAGTCTCCCATGTGAGATCTTATCAACGTCCTGCTGAATTCCATGTAGACTACATACCTGGTTACCTCTTTGACCAATATGAATTTTTCAAACATGACCTTCCCTTAACAAAACCATGCTGATTGTTCTTGATTAATTCCTGCCTGTTCAAGTGCAGATTAATTATGTCCCTTAGACTTGTTTCCATTAGTTTTCCAACTGTTAAAGTTAGACTGACTGGCCTGTAGTTTTCTGCTTTATCTCTTTCTCCCTTCTTGAATGATAGTATCATATTGATTGTCGTCCAGTTACCTGGTACCTTTGCTATGGCCGGGAGGAATTTCAAATTATTGTCAGTGTTCCTGCTATTTCTTCCTTTGCCTCACTCAACAGTGTAGTCCAGTTGTAGTTCTCAGTTGGTCAGCAGTTATTATTAAACCATTTTGTATGTTTAGTGAAAAGTATTGAGTAAAATATCATAATCATTTGAGAAGCAGAATTTTGGAGGGAAACATTGTTCACTTTTATGATCCTGGCTGGTTTGAGCCATTGCTTAAATTTTTTGAATAATTTGGCCACATTAAGTCATCAGTTAGCAGGATGTCACTTGTGATGTTGTATGAAGGTCTGCTGAGGCCTTCACCATCCATTTAATGATGAGTAACACAAGGGAATAGAAAGCCACAGATGTGTCAATGCCACAAAGGCAGTATGCAAGCAATGTTTATGAAGGCATAAAGATATAAAGAGATATCACTAAGTCAAGTGGATCGCTAAACTATGGTAAATGGATTTCATTGTAGACAAATGAGAATATTGATTTTGCATATTCAAAAGCTAAACCAAAGAACTTCCTAAATAGAAATTTGAGGTTCAAAAGTAGATTAGATTCCCTACAGTGTGAAAACAGGCCTTTCAGCCCAACAAGTTCACACCGACCCTCCGAAAAGTAATTCATCCAGGCCCATTTCCCTCTGACTAATGCACTTAACACTATGGGCATTTTAGCATGGCCAATCTTCATGATCTGTGCATCTTTGGAATGTGGGAGGAAACCCACACAAACAATTGCCTGAGGCTGGAATCAAACCCAGGTCCCCAGTGCTGTGAGGCTGCAGTGCTAACCACCCTGTCGCCCTAAGTACTTGGGATCCAAGTATTCACTTCATTAAAATGCCAGGAACAGGTACAGAAAAGTACAAAAAAAGCTAATGAAAATTGGCCTTGATAGCAAGAGGATTACAAAGAAAGGGAGTGGAAACTGTGCTTGGAATTTAGTGGTTCTGGGATGATTTGATCAAAGTTTAAGATGTTAAGAGAACAGTTAGAGGCTTTTTTTGTGAGTTGGGAGGATAAGGAAAAAAGGACAGTCTATTTAAAACAGACTTTCTAGGAATGAAATGTTTGTACATAGTGTGATAAAAATGTGGGACTCTCTTCTTCACAAAGTATTTGATGCTAGATTGACTAAATTTTTAGTTTCAATGACTATTACCCTGTTATTTAAGGGTACAACACAAAGGGATCCAACATCAAATTAGGTCGCAAACTAAGTAATGGATAGACAGTTTCTGTGTTCCTAAGGAAATGACTGACGCAATGTTTGGATTGCCAGTATTTCCATAGGAATAACTACCGTTTTTTTTAGGATTCTGATGAATTATGTATTTTATATTTTGTACAGCATTACTTCAACCTAAACCAGCCTTGTAAAATTCGTAACTTAAATCATTTGTATTTTAAGATAGTTGAGGAAGGTACCTGCAAAGAAGAAATGTTTAATTTTTTTGGAAAATATGTCTTGTAATCAAATTATATTTTATTTCAGCCAATCAAAAATCCTCCAGCAGGAAAGAAGTACGTACGATGTCCTTGCAATTGTCTCCTTATTTGCAAGGACACATCACGACGCATTGGGTGTCCAAGGCCTAACTGGTTGGTATGAACTTGCTGTATTTTAGTTTCAGGAATTTACTTCTGTCATTAGGGCTTCATGTACTCTTCATTAACTCATTTTGATAACCTATGACTTAGACCAAACGCTATTGTCATTACTATTTATGTATCTCTCTGGGGTTCTACCGGGTTTCTGGTCAAGTTCATAATATCATAGAATTCCTACAGTGTGGAAACCGATCCTTCGGCCCAACAATTCACACCGACCCTCTGAAGAGTAACCCACCCAGACTCATTCCCCTACCCTGTTACTCTACGTTTTACCCCTGACTGATGCAGTTAACCTGCACGTTCCTGAACACTATAGACAATTTAGCATTGCCAATTCACTTAACCTGCACATCTTTGGACTGTTGGAGGAAACTGGAGCATCCAGAGGAAACCAAGCAGACACGGGAAGAATGTGCAGACTCCACACACAGTCGCCCAAGGCTGGAATTGGACCAGGATGCCTGGCGCTGTGAGGCAACAGTGCTAACCACTGAGCCACCATGCTGCTTTATGTGATATGGGGAATAGCTGAGGAAATTTCCAGCGCAGCTATTAGAATATGCTTCCAGCGCAGTTATTGGAATATGCTTCCAGTGCAGCTATTAGAATATGCTTCCAGCGTAGCTATTAGAATATGCTTCCAGCGCAGCTATTAGAATATGCTTCCAGCGCAGCTATTGGAGTACGCAGGTATCCTCCCATGAGATTACTGACATTTGCAGCTGTCTATGATCTTTAAACTGGCCATTGTTTCACTATCTTGTACTTGTATGATAGTACCATATTTCAAAATGTCCTTTACAGAAAATCTCATTGCCAGAATGAGCTGTTAGAAGTTATGCTAGTAGAAGTATTTCAACTGGCTAATTAATCTTGAATACTCAAACTTTAATTAAGCAATTGGAAATGACAGGGGAATTTCCCATACGTGTTCTGGGGAAAGGTGTTGAGCAGAAATTAACCTTTTGATTTAATTATTCTTTCATGGTGTGCAAGCGTTGTCTACAAGGCCAACATTTGTTCATCTTTGCAAATTGCACTGGAGAAAGTGTTGAACCAACTTTCTGAACCACTGCGATCCATTTGATGTGGCTGCGCTTTCAGTGCTATTGCGAAGAGCGATCCAAGATTTTTTGACCCAGTGATGCTGATGGAACAGCAATAAAGTTCCAAGTCAGGATGGTGTGCTGCTAACCTACAAATATGCAAATTAGTAGCTGGAGTAGGCCTTTAAACACTTTGAGCCTTCTCCACCATTTACAGAGATCATGGCTGATCTGTCTGTAATCTCCAGTCCCCATTCCACCCTCCTGACTGAGCAAAAATCTATCTACCTCTGTCTGTCTTTAAAATATTCAGGGATTCTGTTTCCACCAACCTTTCAGTTTCAAACACTCTACACTCAAAGAAACAAAAAGCTTAATCTCTGTTTTAAATAGGCAGTCCCTGATTTTTAAATAGTGACTCTAGTAGTGGATTCTTCCATAAGATGAAACATTATGTTTGCATCTACTCTGTCAAAGTCCCTCAGGATCTCCTATTTCTATTAAGTGGCATTTTTACTCTTCTAATTCCAGCAGACTTGAACCTAGTCTGCCCGAAATGTTGATTCTCCTGCTCCTCAGATGCTGCCTGACCTGCTGGTTTTTTTCCAGTGCCATGCTTTTCTACTTTGATCTCTAGCATCTGCAATCCTCCTTGTGACAAAGGCTAACATACTACTAGCCTTCCTAATTGCACCTGTGAGTTGGCCTTCATGATTTATTAGCGAGAACTGTATGGCCCATTTGTATATCTAAACTTACTAATTTCTTATCATTTAAGAAATAATCTATACATCCATTCCTCCTGGATTATCTAACTTTGCCTTACAAGACACCTTTTTAAGGTGGAGTTTGACAGATTTTCTAAATACTAATGGCATCAAGGGTTATGGGGATAGAGTGGGGGAGAAAAGTAGTGAAGTGGATGATCATTCGTGATCATATTGAACGGTGGAGCAAACTTAACAGGGTGAGTGGCCTTCTCCTCATATATTCCTTTGCTAACATTTCAATATTAGCAGTGAGATGCCTGTATTCCACAGAAGGTACTGTAGGTGACACTGTGCCTATTCCATATGCAAAAGAGATGACTTTAAGTATTAATCTTGTCAGCGCAACATCGAAGGCCAAAGGGCCTGTACTGCACTGTAATGTTCTGTGTTAAGCTGGAAAAACTTAATGTTTAATTATAAATATAGCATTAGAATACAGATTCTTAGGGGACTTGACGAGGTAGGTGCAGAAAGGTTGTTTTCTACTTTGGGAAGAGTCGAGGACCAGAGGGCATAATCTCCAAGCATGAGGTTGCGCATTTAAAGAGCGAGATGAGGAAGAATTTCTTTTCAGAGGGGAGTGAATCTGTGGCTGACGTAGAGTTTTCACCAGTAAGGAAATCCATATTGAAGCAAGTTTTAACAATTTATTTATTATTGAACTGAATGACATCAGGTTGGGGTTTGAGATTTTATCTGGAAGAACCTCATTCTTTACAGCAGCAGTGGAACTAACTTCAGAAAATGCTGATTTAACAATGAGAAATGTTTTCAGTGGTTAATCTTAAAGATTAGTATAAATATCAACTCTAATGCAGATTTTGTTTTCCCACAGTAGACGCATAATTAATTTGGGTCCAGTGATGCTGATCCCAGAGGAACAACCTGCTCAGCCTGCCTTACCAGTACAACCGGAAGGTACACGTGTAGTGTGTGGACACTGTGGGAATACCTTTCTGGTATGTATGTAGCTACTAAGTGAGGAGTAAGATGGTTGATAGCAATGAATAAGAGAGATCTGCCAGATCTAGTAGCAATTAGGAAAGACTTAAGCATGAATTACATGATATGTATGTAGTAACCTCCTTTCCATTACATTTACTTGCTTTGATTAGTACATGTTCACTGCACATCAAACTGAGTGACAATGGAATGTTGTTTATTACAAGAGAAATGGAAGATAAAAGGAACACTGTTTGCTGTGGTTGTACAGGGTGCTGTTGAGACAGCATCTGGGAGAGCTGTGTATAGTTTTGGCCTCCTTGTTTAAGAAAGTATACAAATCTATTAGAAGCAGTTTAGAGTGTATTCACTCAGTCGGTACATGGGGATTGGGGGTATGGCAGCAGGAGTGTAGTTGTGGGGCTTTTCTTTTATAAGGAAAGGTTAGACAGAGCCTGAGGCATTATCTTCAGGAGTTTAGAAGAATAATGTATAAAGAAGAACCTCATTTATCCGAACGACACGGGCGGGGAGTATTTTGTTCAGATAATCGAATGCCGGATAACGCAGTTTAGCCAAGCATCAGGACCTTGCAATCTTGTTTGGATAATCTGAAATTCAAATAATCGAGGTTCCTCTGTAATTTTATTGATGCATGAGATCCTGGCAGGGTTCATGCAATAAAGTGACCTTATTGAAACATACAACGTTCTTGGAGGACTTGACTAGTTAGGTGTAGAAAGTTTGTTTACCACTTTGGGAAGAGTCTAGGACCAGAGGGCAAAAGGTTGTACATTTAAGAATGAGATGAGGAGGAATTTCTTCTCTGAAGGTAATGAATCTGTGGCTGACATAAATTTTCCATCAGTAAGGAAATTCATATTCATGGGTGGGGAGTAAGGGATTGCAAGCAAGTGAAATTGAATGTTATTTGATCAGGGATGATCTCTGTGGATAGTGGAGTCCCAAAACTGTTCAGTGTTCCATCTGTATTCTCGCCGTGTTTAGCTATAGGAAAGCCACCCTGCTTTTCCACTCTTTTGAAATAAAGGCCAACTTTCAATTTGCCTTCCCTGTTACCCACTGAAATTGGATGGTACTTTGATTCAAGGCCAAAGACTTCCAAATTTTTCTCTTGTAGCTTTCTGCAGTCTTTCTCCATTTAAATAATATTCAGCTTCTGAATTTTGAAAGGGTGCATCAACTTAGATTTTTCAACATTATATTTTATCTGCCAAATTTCTCCACACTCTCATAACCTATCTGTATCCCTCTGCAGACTCTGTGTCATCTTCAGCACTTGCCTTTCCACCTATTTTTGTGTCATTTGTAAATTTGGGTATAGAACATTCACACTGTCATCAGAGTCATAAACATATATTGTAAATAATTGTGGCCCCAGCACTGCTCCCTGTGGCACACGACTAGTTACAGGTGTCGTCATGAAAATGCCCTCTGATCCAGCTGCCTGCTTTTGATTAGTTAGCTGATCCTTCAATTTCTGATGCACAATTTCCAACTCTTTGGGATCTTACTGTATTAAGTAGCCTTATCAAATTTCTTCTGAAAATCTTAAGTACGCTACATCAACTGCTTCCCCATCATGTACCATGCTTGTTACTGCCTTAAGGAATTTGAATTGTTAATTTGTAAGGCAAGATTTTCCCTTCATGAAGTCATGCTGACTTTTGCTCATATTTTAAATTCTCTGCTATTACATCCTTTTACAATATATACTTTTAATATTTTCCCGATAACAGACATTAAGCTAACTGGAGGAGCTAAAGTGTCTGGAGTGTGTTCAGAAAACTCTTAACAGTAGTGGGTTTCCAATCCAGTGAGAAAGGAGGCTTTGCAAGGCATGGTTTTAAAAATCTGGTGGGTCAAATGTCGGTAGGGGAATGTTTAGGCAATTGTGATAGTTGCATCATGAGGTTTAGGCTGACTACAGGAAAGGACAATGCATAGTGTATAGAGGAAACATATAATAATCTGGGAGTACGATCTGTACCTGACAAATTGGAGGCAAAGGTTGGTTGATAAAACTGTAGTTGAGCAAAGTAGTACTATTTTAGGCACAGTCAAGATATATTCATTAAGTGGCTGAGGTCTGAAATACTCTGCCTGAGTGTCTAGCAGAGGCAGGTTTAATTGAAACAAGTGAAAGGGAATTGGAATGTCATTTGAAAAGTAAGAATGTGCAGGGTTATGGCGAGAAGGCTGGAGAATGGCACATAATTAATTGTTCATTCACAGAGCCAGTGCAGATACGATAGACTGAAGTAACACCGTATGTGGTTCAGTTATAATCCATCAGTAAAGGAAAAGCTAGTCCTGTGCTTTAGGAGGGAGTTAATTTTATTTTAAAAATGGTTGATTTTGTCAACATTATAAATGTTGTTCATCCGCTTCCTAAACAAACCCCTGCCCAACTGTCACCTTGGTCTTAATCCCTGTATTTTGCGACTGGTTAGATTTGAAATTCCTTCTTTTAAAACAATTCAGCTAGTTAATGAACATTTGAAGCTTTTGATGGCTAAAAGCTCAGCAAACTTTGGCCTTTGTACATGTTACATTGCCCCACAATCAATTATTACTTCCTCTGGCTATTACTAACCAGTGATAAGACTCCTTCATTATTGGACTGATTGTGTTTTCTCTACATTCGTGTTTCATCTTTGATAGTAGACTTGACTTTTCCTCTGTCTCATGTGTTCTACACAAAACTCAGTGTTTGCAAAGCATACTTTTTATTTTCCTTTTTTTTTGTCCAAATCATCTGATTTTTGAAGTTTTATTTTGAGAAACAAACTTCCTTTAACATAACATCCTCAAGAACACGTCTATTTTCTTGTTGCTTTGCCTCATTTCAGTTCACGTGAGGCTTTTTTTGTCGTTGATACATCACGTGGAATTCACAACAGTTGGTTTGAATTAAGATGACTTTGAATTAATCGTGGTTTAAATGTCCATCATTGTATTTGGGTCAGTCTAACACAGTCCTGCTTAAGTATTCATAACCTGTAGCTGCTATGACAGTACATTGTGATCTGGATGGAATCTCTGTCATATTTAATATGTACACTGTTTTATATACTGTTCAGCGTTAGGTAAGGTATTGGTTATTTTGGGAAGTTCTTTGTCAAAAAAAAGGCAATAGACAACATACGTAAAAGATAACATAGTACAGTTAATTTGACTACTATTGATTTACTGTCACAAAATCATGAATATACTGCTTTAACGCAGAAGGTTAGCTTTAGTCCGTCATCTGGCCTGAAAACTCCAGAAACTTTTCTTTTGCCATTTTTTTCCCTTCTGTGTCATTACTACTTGTCTTGATTTGTGTCTTCCTTGTTAGATCAGTAATCAAATTCTCAATGTTAATGTGACCTTGATATCTGGTGGTTGGTTAGGCACTTTTCACAAATGACCTGTTGCTTGTGAACAATGTGAGCCTTCTTTGTTTTCTGTGTCGTGAAGTTGTCTCTTCAGCCATCTGCAAAAGTGCACCATGGGAAGCTATCCCAGCCCCAATGGATCTGATTAACTGCAAGTATGAAGAAACTGTTCCTTTTTGAACTGAACATTAAGTAAACTCATCAGGGACCTAATCATTATATCAAGATGCCTGACCAAAAGGTATCAATAAACACAGGCATAGGAAGTGCATGCGAGGAGATAAAGGGTGGGAAGGAGAGATGCAGAATCCCCACACAACTGCTTTTCTCAGACTGTATGAGAGAATCTCTGTTTGAGTAGGTAATGTTAATTCAACATTTCCTTGCCAGTCTGTACAGTTTTGTGTCATTCTGAAAATGAACATGAAAGCAATATGAAATCTGTATGTTTGTGAAAATAATAAATCAACAAAATAAATTTTGGTTACATTTTCCAGAAAACTTTTAAAGTGGTCTCACTTGGAGCTTTGTAGATGAGAAAACTTGCACATCCTTGGTTTGACCCATGGAACAACCTTTAAAAACAGTTTTACTATCAGGCATTGGTCTAATGGCCAGTCTTTTGACCGAAAGATTACTTTTGTGGCTTTTTATTATTTCAGTTTGAGCCTACATTTTGAAAGTTGTTCACTTCCCTCAAATGAACAAAAAACTAACTGCACGGGGTAAGGAAAGGGGAAAGACATTATTTTAACAAGGCACTGAAAAGGATGGTGTAGATAAACTGGTGGCAATGGCCCATTTAAACCTAATGTGGAAAGCTGAAGTGAAGTATTTTGGAAGAATGAGAAACAATTTGAAAAGAATAGAGCAGTTTTAAATGAGGTACAGGAATAGACTAAAATCTGTGTGTTTGTTATCAAGGACAGAATGGCTGAGAAGTAAGGTGATTGGCAAAAGCTCAAAAGCAACGTTGGGAAAAATTTTATTACCCCCAGTGATTAAGATCTTTAGTGCACTGCCTGAGTGTGTAGCTGGAGCAGAGTTGTTTGTGGCTTTCAAGAGGATGTTGGGTAATTAACTGTAGAGGTACAGGGCTGTAGGGAAGCCAGAGTAGCTGAGTTGTTCTTGTGGAGAGCTAACATGGGCAAGGCAGAGAGAATGGCTGCCTCCTGTGTTTCAAATATTCAATGATTCTAGAGAGGTAATGATGTATTTAAAAACAAAACCTTTGAAGAAGGTACTACAATTTGAGCAGGCTTTCGCATCTTCCAAACTGAAGGATGCCACCTTCTTGGAGAGAGTACAGAGGAGATTTATCATAATGGTGTCAGGGAATGAAAGACTTAAAATGTACAGCAGGATAAGAGAAATTGGAGCAGATGAGAATTTAGGTGTGTTCAAATTTGTAAAGTGTTTTGCTAGAGAAACTGTTTACATTGGCTGAAGAATTAGTAACCAGCAAACATTTTAAAAATAATTGATAAAAGAGTAGGGAGATGACATGAAAAAAAATGTACTTGGTACATGGTGATTTTGAGTGCACTGTCTGAAAGGGACGGGGAAGATAAGTTCAGTGGCTGCTTTCAAAAGTGAGCTGGGTGAACACTTGAGAGAGAATATTTGGGCTTTGAGTAAAGAGAAGAGGATTATGTCAAATTGAATAACTGTTTCAAAGGGGCTGAATGATCCTCTGTACTGTGCCATTCTGTGACTCCAATTCTATGAAACAAAATTCAGATTTCTGTGTATGTGTCACGGCTTAAGCATTAGAGATAATATCTTCGATAAGAGTCTGACTGCATGTAAGAAAGTCACGTTATCTGTGGTGCACTCCCTTGATTTGATTTAGTTCTTTAACAACAACAATACCAGCTGCTTTTGATGAAGTTGGGGCTGTGTAAAGTTTCATAGTTGTAGGCTGGGTCAGAACCCCTTGTTTTCAATCAATGGTCAATCTTCCTGTAGGCTGGTGAGCAATGGAGTTACCTGGCAACAGTGGGAACTGAGTAGTACCAAAATGATCAATTAGGACCCGATTGGGGATGCTGCTAGGAGTGAATGAATCCCCGAGTCTCTGGCCGATCCCTGGAGTCAGGAGGCAGCAAAAGCACCTTTACCCTTCCTCACCACCTCCATCACCACTACTGATGCACTTTTAGCACAGTTTGCCAATATTTGTCAGGCAGCAGTAATACTTGGAAATGAATATACTGGCATTCCATTTGAGAGAGAGAGAGGATGAGTTGGACTGTTACATGTCCCTTGCAAGTTTTCTCTTTTGGTAAAATCTGCCTCACTTTCAGGAGATCTGTTAACATTTTTCTGTCTGCTAATGGGGCTGCTTAGAGGACAGTGCTGCATGCCATCCCGATAGCCCACCCTGCTGCATGCTCTGCTGCACTGTCCTTGGTTGGACCCAGCTCCCAGAGGCTGCCTCCCGCTAAGATTGTGGAGCCAGCCAGCCTGACATCAGCAAGGGTCAGTATTTGGTCTCTACCTCTGAAAATCTTCAAAAACAGTTCATTTCTGCTCTGAGTCTTGCAACCCATTCATAATCTGAGTCATTACATTGAACTATTCAATTTATTGGCACTGAAACCATTTTTGTTATATCATGGGAAAATTTCTGTGAATGCCCAAGTCAAATGAATGATGCTGTGGTTTTCAAAAAAAGTATCAAGCATTTTCCCTTAAAAGGGAATGGAGGAACAGGAAGATTTAAAGCTTGAGAAATGGAAAGCTCTAGGTGACCTTTGGAGACATTATAGAAAAATAATCTCTGATCTGGTTTTGTTCTGTTTATTTACAGTGGATGGAAGTTAGGTTCAACACTCTGGCAAAATGCCCACACTGCAAAAGAATGTAAGTTAAAATCATTTTATGACAAATGTGAATCTGATTTCTTATCAATTACAGTCATTTTACTCAAACCATTATTATTTGCTTTCCATGTCTAAAGGTGAAAGATCGGTTTACAAAAATACAATGTGTTGAAAGGATGTGAATGATTTTCATTGCTCACTGACCATGGCTATTTGCTGACTAGAAAAATGATGTTTTTTTTTGTAATGGAATTTAGCTTTAATGATTGAAAAGGTGAGTGCTGCATTTCTGCCCATTTGGAATCATTGGGGTAATATGTTGTTCACTAACTTGCAGAGGTCTGACATTATTGAGCTATGATGGTTTAATGAGTTTTCAATGGTGGATCCTCAACAGAAAAGGCATTTTACTTTGTCCTCTGCCCATGGACAGTCCCAGAATTGCTGTTGCAAGTTTGATTGTGTTAGGGGTAAAATGGCAATTAAATACTGATTTTAACAGTCTTGGCACAAACGTGAGCTTCAATAGCTGGGTCTGTGTTAAAACTTGTTCAATTTATGCAGTTATTAGATCTTACAGCACATTTGTTTGCAGTTTCATTTTTCAAAGTTGTGTATAATTTTATTCTTGCTAGAAATTCTGAACCCAGTCTCTTTTTTTTGGTCTCACAAAAGTCATCCTGAGACAGTTTGGTTAATAAATCTGCAAGACTCTGTTTTAGTTTGGTTTCTTGGGCTTCAGTCAACCTGGTAGTTGACATGAGGCAAGTACAGCTTCACAGTAGATAGATGCTTTCACAGAACTGCTTTTGATCTAGGATGGATGGAAGTCCTGCTTTTCCACCTCCCGGCTGTTTTTACACTTGTGTACCTGTGGGACAATCACAGTTAGGAACAAGGACCGCTCCCCCCCCCCCCCCCCCCCATCAGGGTTGTGGATCGACCTGACCTAGTTTTGTGGACTGTTTTGGGTTGCAGTCCATCCAACTGACTGACCTCCAGGCATTGAATCTCTCAGGACCAAAAAAAAACACATCTGGAATTAACAGCATGTGAGAAAACAGACTTGAGGGATTTTCACCCAAAGCCTGTCCTGTTATTCTCACCTGTGCAACATGTCCCTTTATTATCTAAAGCAAGGTTTCTGGTCTGATCAGCTTGATACTGCATTTTGAATATTTTCACATTCGCTAAATTGGACTATACTTGATAGCTAGCATCCACAGTTCTGTTGGTTTTTATTCTTAGTAGTTTCCTGAGGTAGACATTACAGCAATACTGTACAAACCGATAGCCCAAAAATGTGCGCAGTCACTGTGAATCTCAAATAACCTGCATTGCACACGTACAAACTACCATTGAAATGACAAACACTTACAGATTTCCAAACTATGAACAGCCTTCAATGTTCCAAATATGTTTCCAAAGTAAAACATTTGACAGGAAGATAAGTATGAAACATTAGGGAGTGGTGATATAAAGATATATTTTTGCAATGCATGTGTCTTAAGCATGCATAGATCAGAGGACTTTCTTTGCTTATAAAGCTCTGAGGGGGCTCTGTGCCACTGACTGCTGGGTAAAAGATAACCTTCACACACAGATTTCATGAATAGGTTGTCTGAAACTGTGTGCATGATATTTGAATTCTAGAGAGGGGAAAATTTGAAATGTGGGTGGTCGGGTTCAGGGAGAGTGAGAAAGGAATAATATGTTTTCCCTTTTTTGCTGTATTTGTCTTTTCGTTGGTTCTCTGTATTCTCTTCACGTGTCCTTTGGTGGCTTGCTGATCCTTGCAACTTTCCACAACAGTTAAAGATGTAAATTAGAAAAGATGGTAGATGTATTGGTGAATTGTTCCTGCAGATTGGAAGGTGTCAAATGTAAAAGGAGAAAGAAAGAAAGAAAATGAGAAATAACAGACCAGTTATCTAACATCAGACATAGGAAAAATGCCAGAAAGCATGATATAGAGTACAATAAAAGGACACTTGGAATGCAGAGTCAGTATGATTTCTTCAAACTTTAATGGATACAAGGATGGTGCAGGGTAATGATAGATCATGAACTGGGTTCTCATCGAAATGACGTAGTGGGCTTGAATAGTTGAATGGTCTGTTCCAGCTCTTGCTTCTTATGTTGTGAAACTGCAAGTCAAAAATTCTCAAGCGTGAAAGGGGCAGTAAATCAGCAACATTCAAAAAGGTCATGTGGTCAGAACATGACATGATCAAGCCCCCAGGAATGCTTTCAACTAGAGTTGGCAGCCCTACAACGCTAGTATATCTGTTGTTGTTGAGCTAGTCAGCCCTGTAACATGTAAAATATTTAATCACCTTCAGCACAGGGAAGGAAGAGTTCCACCACCACGTCTACCCCTCTCTAATTTGGTTGAGATCTGTTAAGCACTCCAGCCTTTACAGCCAGCTTACCCTGTCCAAGGTGTTAATGTAGCTAAGCTCCGCTAGCAAAACATCTCTCCCCTCAGTGTGAAAGGGCCATTGGGTTGTTAATGTACTGGATAACTTAACAAACAAAAAATGAACACATCCACTGGCAGAATTTGCCACAATTCCAGGTGAGAATAGAGGAAGAAAAGGATTTTTTTTTTCCCAAGTAAGTAGTAGGTTAAATGTTAGAAACATAAACCTTAATCACATTTTAAAAGTATTCGGTTAAGCACATATAATGCCCTAACCCACAAGGCTTAAGGATGTTACTGTTAATGCTGCTAAGCTTATCTATCTTGTCATTTTTGCACTCGTCTCCAGCATGTATTAGGTTTTGGAGGCCATTATATGTTCCATGTCACATTGATTTCCAGAGTAGCAAAACTATAATGAAGTGCAAGTAGCCACAAAGATAAAACTACATTATACAGGTACTCTGAAAAATATGTTGGTGGCTTGGGGAATCCTGTATTTCAGTACAGTTCATTGGATTCTTCATTTTTCTGTTCAACATCTTTCATATTGCCACTGCCTGGGAACTTAACTGAAGACTTACTGAAATAATGAAGTAGGGAGGAGGAAAGGAATTAATTCGAATGTGTAAACAAATTACAAAGCTTGAGTGTATAGCAGTGAAAAATAACTACACTTCAGTAGAATTTTAACCACTATTGTGGTGTGTATTGTACAAACTCCATATGAGTATTGCGTTCACTTTGGGAACGACACCTCAGGAAACGAAAATTGGTCTTGGCAGGAATAACAGCAGAGGTGCTCTAGAATAATACTGGGATCTATACGAGTAAATTATGACAGCCAGTTGATAACTCAGTTTCTATTCCCTTGAGGTTTTTTGAGACATTTGATTTGGGTGTTGAAAGTGAAGGGGTGAGTACCAATCAAATTGTTCATGCTGTTAAAAAAATTGTTCATGCGATGTGGCTGTTGCTGACTTGGCTTCCATTATTGCCCATTCTTTTTACCGTGGGGGGACCTGGTGACAAGCTGCCTTGTTGAATTTCATCAGATCTTGGAGTGTAGAGATACTCACTGTGCTTTAGGGAGGAAGTTGCAGGATTTTGATCCAGCAATGTTGAAGGAATTTCCGAGTCCGGTTGGTGAGTGGCTTGAAGGGGAATTTGCAAGTGTTTCCATTATTTCTGCTGGCCTTGTCCTTCTAGATGGTAGTGATTGCATGTACATGAGTTTGAGTAATTTACGGCAGTGCATTTTGTAAATTGTACGCACTACTGCCCCTATAGTAAATATTGACGACAGTGGATATGGTGACAATCAAGGGACCTGGATGATGTCAAGCTTCCTGAGTGTTCAATGAATACTTGCCCATCTAGGCAAGTGGACAGTATTGCAACACACTCCTGACTTGTGCCTTGACAATAGTGAATAGGAAAAACCAAAACAATGAAATATGGATGCTGGGAATCAAACAGATATTGCTGGAAAAAAACTCAGGTCTGGCAGCAGTGGTGGAAAGAAAGCAGAGTTAACAGTTCAGGTTTAGTGACCCTCCTTCAGAATGATGGTGAATAGACTTTGGAGAATGAGGAGATGAGTTGCTCATTACAGGATTCCATGCCTCTGACCTCCTCTTGTACCCAGGATATTTAGTGTTTATAGTGAGTCCAGTCTAGTTTCTGGTCAATGGACCCATGATGTTGATAGTGGTGGATTCAGTAACAGTAATGCCATTGAATATGGTTAAACTGCTTGCAGTTTTGGAGATAGTCATTGCCTGGCACCAGTGTCATTCTGGTGAAGCTATTTCCCCTGGGGGGCAACTGTCAATAAGTTGACACAATTTGAAAATTAGAGCTCAGATATTGCATAAAGGTTAGTGGAAATCTGGAAGTCTTTCCAAATGCGCTCTATTCTGAATCATCAGTTGTCTTCAAGAATGAGCGATTTTTATAGAGAAAGTATATCCAGCATCTAGAGTAAAGCACGGAAAATAAAACAAACGTGATCTGTTTTTGTACAGATGAGCAGCTTTAGATGAATGAGAGGCTGAATGGCGTTCTTTTACAGTGACACTAAAATAAACTTCCTTGTAGAGCAGATGCTTAAATTGCACACTTAACCATTTGTGTTTTTCTGTTGTTCTTAAACGAATTGTGGCTACATTGTAATGTGATATCCAAGTAGTGTTGGCTGCACTCTGCTATTAAATGTTTTGTAAGACAAACTAGCTCACAACTTAGGGGGTCGGAGTCTCAATTTTTAAGCACATTGTGTTAAATTCATGTCTAAATGTATCTACAATCTGAGTACCTCCTGGGGTGTTAGTCAAATGCTACAGACTGAAAGAGATGATGTTACGACATGGGGTAAACCCTCCTGCTTAATTTAAAACCAGTAGCACAGAAAAGATTTATACCATGCAGTAATCTGTAAACATTAGAATGGCCAAGAACTATTTGAAGTAAAAATTAACTACTTTATTTCTTAATGTATACCAGAGAATAATTAACTAACAACTATTTACAATTCCTTCCTCTAACCTATCCTTTACCTTGCCTTCTATAATACGAGTCCAATAACACTCCCAATTGAGATTTACAGGAAATTCAAATCTTAAAACCAGCCAGCAGTCAAGTCTTCTCTTTATCTTTGTATGTAGATTTGTTCCCCAGGTCAGTGTTTCGGTTTTTCTCTGTGCAAACTCCTTCTCTAGAAAGGTACCTCTCAGAGTTGTGACTGGCAGTCTACAACTGTTGGTCTGGTGGCAATTCTCCTCCCAACTGTTCAATTTTCCCTGGTCTTACAGTCCAGAGCATCGGATTGTGTCACTGGCTTTTAAGTTTATCAATATACTCAATTCGAACTTGATTGGAGTTTGGTATTTTTTTGGGATATCATTTAAACTGATTGCCTTAATTCGAATCTGTTTTGTCATAGAATCATAGAGATGTACATCATGGAAACAGAACCTTTGTTCCAATCCGTCCATGCCGACCAAATATCCCAATCCAATCTAGTCCCACATGCCAGCAACCGGCCGAAATCCATCCAAATCCTTCCTATTCACATACCTATCCAAATGTCTTTTAAATGTTGCAATTGAACCAGCCTCCTCCACTTCCTCTGGCAGCTCATTGCATACACACACAGCCCTCTGCGTAAAAAGGTTGTCCCTTAGGTCTCTTTTGTATCTTTCCCTTCTCACCATAAACTTATGCCCTCTAGTTCTGGACTCCCCCACCCCAGGGAAAAGACCTTGTCTATTTATCCTATCCATGCCCCTCATAATTTTGTAAACCTCTATAAGGCCATCCCTCAGACTCCGATGCTCCAGGGAAAACAGCCCCAGCCTGTTCATCCTCTCCTTGTAGCTCAAATCCTCAAATCCTGGCAACATCCTTGTAAATCTTTTCTGAACACTTTCAAGTTTCACAACATGTTTCCGATAGGAAGGAGACCAGAACTGTGCAGAAAAATAGATTAAAAAAAAACAAGAAGCTGTCCCAAAAATCTAAAGCCTTCTGACCTACACCATCTCTTCAGCCACGTGTCCATCTGACCTATCTTCCTATCTCTAGTTTAAAGTCACACGACACCAGGCCTCAGTCCAACGGATCCACCTGGAAGTACCAGCCCTCGGAGCACTCCTCCTTCTTTGGCTCGGTCTGAAAGCTAGTATCTCCACACAGACCTGCTAGACCACAACCTGGTGTTGTGTGACCTTCAACTTTGCCCACCCCAGTCCAAAACCAGCACCTCCATTCTTATCTCTAAACTTTGCAGCACGTAGCACTAGAAGTAATCCAGAGATTAAATTCCTTGGTAGTCTTGCTCTTTCATTCACAATCTAACACTCTAAATTCCTGTTGAAGGGCATCATTCTTTTTAGGAGTGCTCCTAGGGTTGGTGTAAGACAGAAGGCTTTAGATTTTTGGGACAACTTTTTTGTTTTTTTTAAAATTTATTTTTCTATGCAGTTCTGGTCTCCTTCCTATAGGAAACATGTTGTAAAACTTGAAAGGGTTCAGAAAAGATTTACAAGGATGTAGGAGGATTTGAGCTAAAGGGAGAGGCTGAACAGGCTGGGGCTGTTTTCCCTGGAGAGTCGGAAGCTGAGGGGTGACCTTATAGAAGTTTACAAAATTATGAGGGGCATGGATAGGGTAAATAGACTAAGTCTTTTCCGTGGGATCGGGGAGTCCAGAACTTAGAGAGCATAGGTTTAGAGTGAGAGGGGAAAAGATACACAAGAGACCTAAGGGGCAACTTCACGCAGAGGGCAGTACGTGTATGGAATGAGCTGCCAGAAGAAGTTGTGGAGGCTGGTTCAATTGCAACATTTAAAAGACATTTGGATGGGTATATGAATAGGAAGGATTTGGAGGGATATGGGCCAGATGTTCGCAGGTGGGATTAGATTGGGTTGGGATATTTGGTTGGCTTGGACAGGTTGAACTGAAGGGTCTGTGTCCATGCTGTACATTTCTTTGACTCTGTGCCTTAATTGGAATCTGTTTTATCAACCAGTTTAAACGATACCCCGGAAAAATACCAAACTCCAATCAAGTTCTGTCATTTCCAGGCAACCAGCTACCCTAGTAGCTGGAGCACATGTTGCATTGTATCTTATTGAGAACACTAGGTGCTGTCACTGCTAGCTTTTACTGTCTTAAAGGTATATTACACCCACATCTTCATAAAATGGTATGCCAGAAGGTGGTTGCAGTTTCGTCATGTTGTCTCGCAGTTGCGGATGGGATGTGTGGAAGTGTTCCTGGTGCTTTTAGTTGTTTCACATTGTGCTGTAACTTGATGAATTGAAGTTTGTTGATTGGTGAGAACAGATGAGGAGTATGCCGTGATGCCTAACCTGTATCTTTGATCCTCCAAGATGGTTATCATTGGCAAAACAGATTCCGTTTAGAAGGAAACCCCAGAGATCTTGGGCAACAGGTTTGGGAAGATGAGGATTTCAATGGCATTCTGTTCTTCACTGTCAGATCTTGCTTTGACTTTTCAGATACTTGAAAGGATAATAAATGGCTGTGCATTTAAAAACCTGCTAGGAAGAATTCCAGGCAACGCACTTGGTTCTTCTGGTAAGGTTAGTGAATGAGCTCCTATGTTGCAAAGTAAGGAAGTGGCACACTGCCAACTCCTTCCACAAAATCATTTCGTTGCGTGTCTGTAAGGAGAAAGTACACCTGCAACTCCCTGAATTAATATTATTCATTTATTCTTTCTGGCTGTCATCTTTGCTAACTACATTTATATCTTGCTGCTGCACCAAATTTCTACCTCCTGTTCAAATACTTCCGGGCAGGACTGACTGACAGCAGTATTCAAATACTTCCGGGCAGGACTGACTGACAGCAGTGTTCAAGGGTTTATTGAAAAGGGAGATGGTACTTGAAGTCTGGAGAGCAACAAATTTGTAATAAATGTTTTTAACGATAAATGGGGCCAATTTGCCATCCAGTATTAAGACAAAAAAGTTCTGTAACTCTTAATCAAGGACAAGACTGGACAAATGTAAACAAACTAGGAATGTGCTCTCAAAAATGTTATGCCAAAGCATTTGATGTTATTCAGTTCGGGTGTACAGTCGTTGGCAAAGCAAATAAGTCTGAGATACTTTTGCTTTGCCACTCATCGTTGTTGTAATCTCTCTGACTATATAATTTCCATCTCTGTACAGTGGTTCTGCAGCAAATTGCAGTCTTTTTTTTTAAACCAGAAGTTCAGCTGTGGAGCTGGAGTGATGCCATCAGGTTATCCAAGCAGCTAATTGTATCGAAGAAATGCCAAAGTCTCGAGAGGGGGAAACACAAATAAACTTAAGTTTTAAATGTATAATAACACAGATCTGCAGATGCTGGAAATCTGGAACAACGTCAGAAATTGCTGGAGAAGCTGGGTAGCATCTGTAGAGAGAAAGCAGAATTAACACTTCGAATCTGGTGACCCTTCTTCAGAACTTTGCTGTCTCTCTCCACAGTTTCCTGAGTTTCTCCAGCAATTTTGCTTTCTGTATTTGTCTTAAATATGTTTTAGATTACACTAATTACTAATAGGAGTAAAGGCAGGCTTTAAACTTAAAGCAAACTTTAAAAAACAGAATTTTCAAATACATTTTGCTTTCTTAAAAAAAAACTATTAATTATCAATTTGTGAACCCTTCACCATCAACACATAATGGTAACAGTCTACAAAAGGCATTGAAGCAGCTCACCAGACCTCCTTCAACAGTACTTTCCAAACCCATGACCTCTACTGCTGAGGAAGTCAGAGTGGCAGAGACATGGCATTACATGCCATCCTTACTTGGAACTAATCGCCTTGCCTTTACAGAGGAACTTAGATTATCCGAATATCAGTTATCTGAAAATCAGATTATCCGAAGGAGATCTCGAGGTCCCGATAGAAACATTACATCAAAGACGTGTTTCCAACAGTGATCGCATCTCTTGTTTACAGTGATTAAACAGGCACCTTATCGAAATGACTGACCTCACGCCCTCTCTCTCTTCCCAAACTTACCCTGGAGTTTTACAGAAGGGTGTACCCTAAACCTCTCACCTCCACCCCCAGTGTGTGCGCACGCTATTTAGAGACCTACCCCACAAAGGCAGCAGTAGTCTTGATGCTGGTGTACAGTCTGGCTACCCCGGAGAGGGAACAGGGGTGGACGGGGCTGGGGTGTATGTGTGTGCACACGTGGGGTGGCTGCGCGGAGTGGGGGTGCGGACGGAGGGGTGCACATGTCGGGTGGCGGTGTTGGATGGGTTTGGGGTCGGGGGCGGGTGCGGTAGGGTCAGGGGGGCGGTGTTGGATGGGTTTGGGGCAGGGGGCGGTGTTGGATGGGGTTAGGGACAGTGTTGGTGTCGGGAGAGCAGTGTTGGATGGGGTTAGGCAGGGGGCGGTCTTGGGGTCAGGGGGTGGTGTTGGTTAGGGCAGGGGGTGATGTTGGGGTCAGGGGGCGGTGTTGGATGGAGTTGGGGTTGGGGCAGGGGGTGGTGTTGGGGTCAGGGGGGGCGGTGTTGGGGTCGGGGGGCGATGTTGGTTGGGGTTGGGGCAGGGGGCGGTGTTGGGGTCGGGGGTGCGTGTTGGATGAGGTTGCGGCAGGGGGCGGTGTTGGATGGGGTTGGGGCAGGGGGCGGTGTTAGGATCAAGGGGTGGTGTTGGATGAGGCTAGGGACAGTGTTGAGGTTGGGGGGATGGTGTTTGGGTCAGGGGCGGTGTTGGATGAGGTTGGGGTAGCGGGCGGTGTTGGGGTCAGGGGGCTCTGGATGGAGTTGGGGGAGGTGTTGGGCGGGGAGGGGCAGGTGGTGGAGTTGGATGGGGTTGGAAGCGGTAGGGTGGTGTTGGGGGATAGGGAGGGGGGGTGGCTGTGTGCTGTTGTAGTCTCCTGAACTGGGAGCAGACGTTTTAAAAACTCCAAGCCTCGGATGAAAGGTATTTAATCGATTAACCGAATTATCGATTAACCGAATTATTGATTATCCGAATGATCGATTATCCGAACGAAATAGTGCCCACCCATCTTGTTTGGATAATCAAGGTTCCCCTGTATTGTCAAGAGTCAAACCTTGGGGCTTCCAAACCGCACTCTACACTCCAAATACTGTAATGGTACAATAAGGCAACTCAGTACCACCTTTTTTGAGAGCTATTAGCCATGGCTAATAAATGTTGGTGTAGAATTTAAAATAAAACACAAGCAAAGACATTAAGAGTGGGAAGAGGCTATTTAGCCCCAAATACCTGATTTGTTTGTAGCTTCTGCTTTCTTGCATAACTCATTTTCCTTTTGTCCCCTTTGTCAATCAAGAATCTTTCTTCCAGCATTAAAAATATTCAGTAAGCCTTCCTCTGATTCTTTCTACACACAGAATTCTACGGGTTTTGTAACTCAGACAGAGAGAGGAAAATAAACTGTTCATCTTCATCTTAAATGGGAAACAGATTTTAATCTGTGTTCCCTGGTTCTGGTCCTTCCAATTAGGAGAAACTTTGTCAACATCCATCCTACTTAGTCTTCTCAAGATCGTGTATGTTCCAGTAAGATCACCTCTGATATTTCTAACCTCTCATGAGTACAAACGCAATGCATCCAACCTTTCCTTTTAAGATAACCCTTTCATCCCAGAATCAAACAAGTGAACCTTATCTGATCATCTAATGCAGTTATATCTCCTTAATTAAGGAGACCAAAACTATACACACCACTCTACATGTGGTCTCACTACAGTCCTGTGCAACTATACCAAAACATCATACTTATTTCCCTCCTCTTGCATTAGATTGGACTTCTTAATTACTTACTGTGCCTTCACTTTAAATGTGTAACTCATGTACTAGGACACCCAGATCCCTCTGTATCACAGAGTTGTGTTATCTCTCTGGGTAAATTTTATGAAGTATTATTATTCTTCCTTTGAAGTGGCCTGGTTCACATTTTCCACTTGCACCACATCTGCCAAATCCGACTTAGTCAGGCAAGATAGTGTTTCCTCTTCACAACTTACTGTCCTACCTACCTTTGCATTATCAGCAAATTTAGCAACCATTCCCTATTTTAAAAATGGTTGAGAGCCTGAGCATTCATCCCTGTGACACTTCACTACTCAAGTTACAGCTTGGAAATTATGTATTTGTCCCCTCTTGTTAGAAGCATAGGGTGAATGACCTACTCCTGCTCCAGTAGAAGTTGCTCTAGCATTGAATGTGATCATAATTGAAAATGCCCTTCATTGTCTTTTTCCACGCTATCCTCCTATTCCTTTACACATCACTTGGTATTTTAAAATCCGTCATTTTCTACTTTAAATATGCTTGATTACTGAGGTTTCAGAACCTTGGTGGTTAGAGAATACCTATGAGTCACAACCCACTGAGTAAAAAAAGTCACTGATCCTGAGAGCTAATCCATGTTCCTTCATTGCACTGCCTCTGTCAGTAATGTTCGCCACAAGGTAAAGTGACCAAAGCTCTGTACACTACTCCAGGTGGGATCCAACCAAGATTTGCAGGGACAGTAGTAGGCCGTTGAGCCCACTCTGCCATTTTATTCAATCGTGGTTGATTGAGCACTTCTCTGACTTTCACCCACTTAAACCCCATAACCCTTTATACCATTGATAATCAAACATTTGTCATCTTTTTAACTTAATATACTTAAAGACTGAGTTTCTACAGCTCTCTAGGACAGAGAATTCCAAAGATTCACCACCCACTGACAAAAAAAAGAGTTTTCCTCATCTTGGCCTGAAATAGCATCCCCATTACTTTGAAAATATTCCTAGTCTTAGCCATACTGACTAGGGAAAACATTGCTTCCTCTACTATTTTTATCCCTTTAAGTATTTTGTAGGTTTCAATGAGATCACTTTTCATTGTTCAAAACTCAAAAGTCCAGTTTGCCTAATGACAGCTCATTGGATATAGTCTTGCCATCCTAGCAACAAGACAAGTGAACCTTATTGCATTCCCATTATGACAATACTGTATTTCCTGAGGTAAGGAGGCCAAACTGCACACTACTAGGTAAAGAGGCGGTACAAAGAGATCTGGTTGTTCTTGTACACAAGTCAATGAAGGTAAGCATGCAGGTACAGCAGGTCGTGAAGAAGGCTAATAGCATGCTGGCCTTCAGAACAAGAGGGATTGAGTATAAAAGCAAAGAGGTTCTTCTGCAGATGTACAGGGCCCTGGTGAGACCACACCTGGAGTATTGTGTGCAGTTCTGGTCTCCAAATTTGAGGAAAGACAGTCTAGCTATTGAGGGAGTGCAGCGTAGGTTCACGAGGTCAATTCCTGGAATGGCGAGACTACCTTACGCTGAAAGACTGGAGCGACTGGGCTTGTATACCCTTGAGTTTAGAAGACTAAGAGGGGATCTGATTGAGACATATAAGATTATTCAAGGATTGGACACTCTGGAGGCAGGAAACATGTTTCCGCTGATGGGTCAGTGCCGAACCAAAGGTCACAGCTTAAAATTACGGGGTAGACCATTTAGGACAGAGATGAGGAGAAACTTCTTCACCCAGAGAGTGGTGGCTGTGTGGAATGCTCTGCCCCAGAGGGCAGTGGAGGCCCAGTCTCTGGATTCATTTAAGAAAGAGTTGGATAGAGCTCTCAAGGATAGTGGAATCAAGGGTTATGGAGATAAGGCAGGAACAGGATACTGATTAAGGATGATCAGCCATGATCATATTGAATGGTGGTGCAGGCTAGAAGGGCAGAATGGCCTACTCCTGCACCTATTGCCTACTGTAAATGTGGTCTAACCAGGGTCCATACAGTTAAAGCAATACTTTACTGCTCCCTTCACTTGCAATAAAAGCTGGCATTCCATTAGTTTTGCTCATAGCTTGCTGCATCTGCACGTTTGCCTTCAGTGACTTATTGATAACAATACCCAAATCTCTTTGTACACTACACTTTTCAAACTCTCACTATTTAATAAATTATCTGCATATCTGTTCTTCTTACTGGAATGGATCGCCTCCACGGTACATTCCATCTGCCATGTTCTTGCTAAGTCACTGAGCCTATCTAAATTGAATAGCTTTATGTCATCTGCACATATTTGGAAGTAAGCCTTTGCTACAGCTGTATTGGAATCCTCTTGCAATAAAGACGAACATACCACTGACCTTGATAATTGCTTGCTGCATCTGTACGCTGGCCATCAGTCATTTATTGACTTGGATGCCCAGGCCCCTTTGTAAATTTATGTTTTACAGTATCCTCATTTATGAAAGACTGTATGCATCTGTTCTTCCTATTAAAGTGAATATTTTTCATTTTTTGACATTACATTTTATCTACCACATTTTTACTCAATCACTAACTCTGATGAGATCTACTTTAATCTGCTTAATATCTTCCTCAGAATGCACATTTCCACTTTGTGTCATTTGAAAACTTAAAAATATTACATTTGGTTCCTAAATCTAGATATTTTCTGATCAACCTTTTCAGTGTTGGTATTTACACAGCTCTCCATCAGGTTGGACGGAAACCCCTGACCCTCGTGGTCCTCAATTGATGTAGATTGTGACCAATTGGGATGCCTGCCTTCATAACACTGATCATTTTATTCCTATTCTTTTTTTGTTCTTTTTCTATTTGTTTTATATTCCCACACTACTGCCTGACAACAGGAGTGTTTATTTTTCCTCAGCACCCATGTTGCGTGTGTGCAGGTGTCGGACATAGTGAAAAACAACAAGTGTTTTTTTTTATATTACACACCAGGAAGAAAGGAAAAACACGAGTGGCCAGTGACAAGCAGTGCCCATCTCATCAAAGGGCAATGCTGTTTGATCAAACAGTGAAGGGGAGGGCAGGGATTAAATCAAAATAGAGTTGATTTTGATTCCATTCCCGGCGGTGCCCACCTTTCCCTGAAAATCTCGAGGATGTTGGTGGACACTACGTGCTCCTTCTCCAGGGATACCCAGGCCCTGACATAACCGTGGAAGAGGAGCAGGCAATCAGCCCTAACGACCCCCTCCACTGGCTGCTGCCTAGTCCTGTTTCTGACCAGTTTGGCCAGGCCCAAGAGCAGACCTACAAGGAGGTCCTCTGACCTATTATTCCTATACTTTGTTTTCTGCTTGTTGGCCAATCCTTAATCCATGTCAGCAACATTACCTCCTATCTGTTATCTCTTTTTAACCTTTGTGAGATCCAGACATAGCATGTTTCACTGTCTTCCACTTATTACTTCCATTAATACAACATCCTCAAAAGCTTCCAACATGTTTGTCAGGGAGGGAAGCACAATGGCATATTGGGGCTGGACTAGTAATCTAGATATCCAAGTTATGTTCTGAGGATGCAGGTTCAAATCCAATATATCATGAAATATGTATTAAAAATCTAGAATTAATTTAATAGCCATTGTCGATTGTCATAAAGAAAAGCCGTCTGGCTCACATCCAGAGAAGGAAATCAGTTATTCTTATCTGGTTGAGCCTTCATGTGACTCCAGAAACATGTAATTGACTCTTAGCCATCCTCTGAATTGGCCAAGCAGACCATTTAGTTTGCTTAAGCACTAAAAAGTCTCATAAAAAGGCCCAAAATTTGATGGACCATCTGGCATTGACTAAGGTACTGGAAACAACAATGATAAGCTCAGCCCACTTGATCCTGCAAAGTAACCCAGTCTGAGCAATGACATTGGTGTAGAACATTTGGAGGAGATGCCAGCAGGTGCCCTCTGTCAGTCATTCAGTATAGCTGCCACAGACTGGGAACTTCAAAGCAGACTCCTAGAATGAGCAAGATTATTCTTTTCCAGGAGTTTATTGAAGGGCTCTGGACCATGAACTGGATCACACCATGTGAAGTTTGATTCAGTAGTTGCCAAAATGAGCAAGTGCCATTGATTGTAGCATCTCTATCAGAGGCTCTCATAGAGGAATGAATAGCTATTTCTCCAAACTGTGTCCCTCCAACCCAAAGGAAGCATCCACATTTAAGGCTTGAGGTGAATGTCTTAGGCAACATGGACTGACAGAGGGTGAATAAGTCATTGTAGCTGTCGGCAAACTGAACGCACAAATGGAGATAGCTTTCATTTCCAAACCTTAATGGACCAGGCCAGACCCCCTCAAAACATTCCAAAAAAGTAGCCTAGACCTTAACTTCGTTGGTTGTTTTAAGCAGGTGTAATGTGGATATTCCAGGAGTGTTGCAGCTGGCCCAAACACTTAGAGTCACAGAGTCATAGAGATATACAGCATAGAAACAGATCCTTCCGTCCAAGCCGACCAGATTTCCCAACCCAATCTAATCCCACCTGCCAGCATCTGGCCCATATCCCTCCAAACCCTCCCCTATTCATATACCCATCCAAATGCCTTTTAAATGTTGCAATTGTACCAGCCTCCTCTGGCAGTTCATTCCATACATGTACCACCCTCTGGGTGGAAGAAATTGCTCCTTAGATCTCTTTTATATCTTTTCCCTCTCTCCCTAAACCTATGCCCTCTAGTTCTGGACTCCCTGACCCCAGGGAAAAGACTTTGTCTATTTATCCTATCCATGCCCCTCATAATTTTGTAAATCTCTATAAAGTCACCCCTCAGCCTCCAGCGCTTCAGGGAAAACAGCCCCAGCCTATTCAGCCTCTCCCTACAGCTCAAATCCTCGAATCCTGGCAACATCCTTGTAAATCTTTTCTGAACACTTTCAAGTTTCACAACATCTTGCTGATGGGAAGGAGACCAGAATTGCACGCAATATTCCAACAGTGGCCTAACAAATGTCCTGTACAGCTGCAACATGACCTCCCAACTCCTGTACTCAATACTCTGACCAATAAAGGAAAACATACCAAACACCTTCTTCACTATCCTATCTACCTGCGACTTCACTTTCAAGGACCTATGAACATGCACTCCAAGGTCTCTTTGTTCAGCAACACTCCCTAGGACCTTACCATTAAGTGTATAAGTCCTGCTAAGATTTGCTTTCCCAAAATGCAGCACCTCGCATTTATCTGAATTAAATTCCATCTGCCATTTCTCAGCCCATTGGCCCATCTGATCAAGATCCTGTTGTAATCTGAGGTAACTTTCTTCGCTGTCCACGACACCTCCAATTTTGGTGTCATCTGCAAACTTACTAACTGTACCTCTTGTGCTCGCATCCAAATCATTTATGTAAATGACAAAAAGTAGAGGTCCCAGCGCCGATCCTTGTGGCACTCCACTGGTCACAGGCCTCCAGTCTGAAAAACAACCCTCCACCACCACCCTCTGTCTTCTACCTTTGACCCAGTTCTGTATCCAAATGGCTCGTTCGCCCTGTATTCCATGAGATCTAACCTTGCTAACCAGTCTTCCATGGGGAACCTTGTCGAACGCCTTACTGAGGTCCATGTAGATCACATCTACAGCTCTACCCTCATCAATCCTCTTTGTTACATTTTCAAAAAACTCAATCAAGTTTGTGACATGATTTCCCACGCACAAAGCCATGTGGACTATCCCAAATCAGTTCTTGCCTTTTCAAATACATGTACAACCTGTCCCTCAGGACTCCCTCCAACAACTTGCCCACCACCGACGTCAGGCTCACTGGTCTATAGTTCCCTGGCTTGTCTTTACTGCCCTTCTTAAACAGTGGCACCACGTTTGCCAACCTCCAGGCTTCCGGCATCTCACCTGGGACTATCAATGATGCAAATATCTCAGCAAGAGGCCCAGCAATCACTCCTTTAGCTTCCCACAGAGTTCTAGGGTACACCTGATCAGGTCCTGGGGATAAGATTAGATTAGATTAAATTCCCTGCAGTGTGGATACAGGCTCTTCGGCCCAACAAGTCCACGCAGACCCATTCCCCCACATTCACCCCTGACTAATGCACCTAACAGTACGGGCAATTTAGCATGGCCAATTCACCTAACCTGCACATCTTTGGACTGTAGGAGGAAACCGGAGCACCTAGAGGAAACCTACGCAGACACTGGAAAAATGTGCAAACTCCACACAGACAGTTGCCCAAGGTTGGAATCTAACCTGGGTCCCTGGCACTGTTAGGCAGTAGTGCTAACCACTGTGCCACCCCACATCCACCTTTATCCACCTTCATCCACCTTCATACGTTTCAAGACATCCAGCACTTCTTCCTCTGTAATATGGACATTTTGCAAGGTGTCACCATCTATTTCCCTACAGTCTATATCTTTCATATCCTTTTCACAGTAAATACTGATGCACAATACTCATTTAGTATCTCCCCCATTTTCTGAGGCTCCACACAAAGCCACCTTGCTGAACTTTGAGGGGCCCTGTTCTCTCCCTACTTACCTTTTTGTCCTTAATATATTTTAAAAACCTTTTGGATTCTCCTTAATTCTATTTGCCAAAGCTACCTCATGTCCCCTTTTTGCCCTCCTGATTTCCCTCTTAAGTATATTCCTACTTTCTTTGTACTCTTCTAAGGATTCATTCGATCTATCCTGTCTATACCTGACATATGCTTCCTTCCTTTTCTTAACCAAACCCTCAATTTCTTTAGTCATCCAGCATTCCCTATACGTAGCAGCCTTCCCTTTCATCCTAACAGGAATATTCTTTCTCTGGATTCTCGTTATCTCATTTCTGAAGGCTTCCCATTTTCCAGCCATCCCTTTACCTGCCAACATCTGCCCTCAGTCAGCTTTTGAAAGTTCTTGCCCAATACCTTTCTCCAATTTAGAACTTCAACTTTTAGATCTGGTCTATCCTTTTCCATCATTATTTTAAATCTAATAGAATTATGGTTGGTGGCCCCAAGGTGCTCCACCACTGACACCTTAGTCACCTGCCCTGCCTTATTTCCCAAGAGTCGTTCAAGTTTTGAACCTACTCTAGTAGGTACATCCACATACTGAATCAGAAACTTGTCTTGTACACACTTAAGAAATTCCTCTCTATCTAAACCCTTAGACTGGGACTGCCAGTGTTATGTTTGGAAAGTTAAAATCCCATACCATAACCATTCTATTATTCTTACAGATAGCTGAGATCTCCTTCCAAGTTTGTTTCTCAATTTCCCTCTGACTATTAGGGGGTCTATAATACAATCCCAATAAGGTTATCATCCCTTTCTTATTTCTTCCAAATAACTTCCCTGGATGTATTTCTGGGAATATCCTCCCTCAGCACAGCTATCCCTTCTCAAAAATGCCACTCCCCCTCCTCTCTTGCTTCCCTTTCTATCCTTCATATAGCATTTGTATCCTGTAACATTAAGCTGCCAGTCCTGTCCATCCCTGAGCCATGGTTCTGGATTAGTGGTGCTGGAAGAGCACAGCAGTTCAGGCAGCATCCGAGGAGCAGTAAAGTCGACGTTTCGGGCAAAAGCCCTTCATCAGGGATACAGGCAGAGAGCCTGAAGGGTGGAGAGATAAGTGAGGGTGGGGGTGGGGAGAAAGTAGCATAGAGTACAATAGGTGAGTGGGGGAGGGGATGAAGGTGATAGATCGGGGGGGGGGAAGGGTGGAATGGATATGTTGGATAGAAGATCGGCAGGTAGGACAAGTCATGGGGACAGTGCTGAGCCGGAAGTTTGGAACTGGGGCGAGGTGGGGTAAGGGGAAATGAGGAAACTGTTGAAGTCCACATTGATGCCCTGGGGTTGAAGTGTTCTGAGGCGGAAGATGAGGTGTTCTTCCTCCAGGCATCCGGCGGTGAAGGAGGCCCAGGACCTCCATGTCCTCGGCGGAGTGGGAGGGGGAGTTGAAATGCTGGGCCACAGGGTGGTGTGGTTGATTGGTGCGGATGTCCCGGAGATGTTCCCTAAAGCGCTCTGCTAGGAGACATTCAGTCTCCCCAATGTAGAGGAGACCACATCGGGAGCAACGGATACAATAAATGATATTGGTGGATGTGCAGGTAAAACATTGATGGATGTGGAAGGCTCCTTTAGGGCCTTGGATGGAGGTGAGGGAGGAGGTGTGGGCGCAAGCTTTGCAATTCCTGCGGTGGCAGGGGAAGGTGCCAGGATGGGAGGGTGGGTTGTAGAGGGGCGTGGACCTGACCAGGTAGTCACGGAGGGAACGGTCCTTGCGGAAGGCGGAAAGGGGTGGGAGGGAAATATATCCCTGGTGGTGGGTCTGATTGGAGGTGGCGGAAATGTCGGCGGATGATTTGGTTTATGTGAAGGTTGGTAGGGTGGAAGGTGAGCACCCGGGGTGTTCTGTCCTTGTTACGGTTGGAGGGGTGGGGTCTGAGGGCGGAGGTGCAGGATGTGGGCGAGATGCGTTGGAGGGCATATTTAACCACGTGGGAAGGGAAATTGCAGTCTCTAAAGAAGGAGGCCACCTGGTGTGTTCTATGGTGGAACTGGTCCTCCTGGGAGCAGATATGGCGGAGGCGGAGGAATTGGGAATACGGAATGGCATTTTTGCAGGAGGTAGGGCGGGAAGAGATGTAATCCAGGTAGCTGTGGGAGTCTGGGTTTGTTAAAAAAAAATGTTGGTGTCAAGTCGGTCATCATTAATGGAGATGGAGAGGTCCAGGAAGATGAGGGAGGTGTCAGAGATGGTCCAGGTAAATTTAAGGTCAGGGTGAAATGTGTTAGTGAAGTTGATGAATTGCTCAACCTCCTCGCGGGAGCATGAGGTGGCGCCAATGCAGTCATCCCTGAGCCATGTTTCTGTAATTGCTATTTCTCCCAGTTCCATGTTCCTAACCATGCCCTGAGTTCATCTGCCTTCCCTGTTCGGCCCCTTGAATTGAAACAAATGCAGTTTAATTTATTAGTCCTACCTTGTCCATGCCTGCCCTGACTGTTTGACTTGCTTCTGTTTTCAACTGTACCTGTTAGTTTAAATAAAACAATTTATTTACAAGATTACTGAATGAAACACAAACAAAAGAATATAAAGTGACAACCTATCCAAAAACCCCACAGATTACCCCAACATAATACTTGCAATAATCCCCTTAAATACCCCTTTGCAAAAAAAGGAAAAAATTTAATACAGATTCATACAGGGAGAGAGATGTCAGAGAGATGGGGAGGATCAGCATGGAGCTGCTTCTTTGGGTCCAGCAGCTTCACAACTGACTGGCTGCTTTCAGTGAACAGCCAGCCTGCCAAAACCAAATCAAACCGGAGAAAAGCTGAACTGGGAGAACTGGCCACTCCCCTTCCATTGTACAAGTGTTTTTTTAAAGCCTTAAATACATTCTCAAATAGTTAAACCCAGACCTTTCGGAATAACTGCTCTTTTTACATCTCTGGGGGAAAAAAAGGCAAGAACAGCATAATCTTGTTAAAGGAGCAGCATCGTCACAAAGTACAAGTGCAACAGATACATGGGAGAAGCACAAGGCACACCATCCTGTGTAATATTGTTCCTTCATTGTCACTGGGTTAAAATCTAGAACTCCCTCCCTAATGGCATTGTAGGTGTACCTACAACTTAGGACTGTAGTTCTTCAAGAAGGCAGCTCATCACCACTGTCTTCTCCAGGGTAATGGATGTAGAGATGTGCAGTAAGTGCTGGTCCAGTCAGCAATAGGTTATCTTGTGAATTAAAAAAAATCAATCAACCTGTTAATGCCCCTCTTTCTGCTGTATTCTGCATTTTTGTGTTTGACCTGATAAGTGCAATGGTTGGAAATGCTTTGACAATATATTTCTCTCTCTTCAACAATATTCAAGCTTTGTATCATCAAACAATTAGTGTGTAAAGGTTGCGATTGCCAATGCAGTAAAAGTGAAACCAGTTGCAGGTAACATTTGGTAGCAGTTCAAGGCTATGTATGCATATCACAAAGAGCAGAGGGTGAGCATAGTTTAGATAACTGTGCAGTTATCAATCTCTGTTTATCTATGTCTGTTTCATGGTCAGAGGTGTGGGATGCAGCATTGTACCTAATTACCAAATACGTTGCTTGCTCTTCTGAGAAGAGCAACCTGAAATGATGGAAGTTGCTTCTCTTTGCATCCATTGAAGCCAGCAGCACTTTCATATTTGGCAGCCATCAAATAGCTGAGTGATTGTGGTTAACTATGTTACAACATGTAAGAGAAATTATTTACTGTGCATTCTGTTCAGAATAATGTCTGTTTCAGAATTATCCTCCAACATGGTCCCTAACAGCTAAATGAGTGCACTAACTTCAAATGCACTGCAATGGTTCAAGAAGGCAATTCTTCATTGTCTACTTGGGAGTGAATATAAGAACATACAGATTCGGATCAAGAGTAGGCTATTTAGCTCCTCAAAGTTGCTTTGACATTCAGTAAAATAATGGCTGATCTAATTGTAATCTCAACTCCAACCTTCTATAAATCTTTCATCTTCTAGTTTTTCAAAAATCTATCTCGTCTCTCTTTTAAAAAAAAATTCAAAGACTGTTTCCGTGCTTTTTGTGAAAGAATTGCAGCCTATTCGTCTCCACAGTACTGTTGTGTCACGGTGGCTCAGTGGTTAGCAGTGTGCAGCGCCAGGGATCCAGGTTTAATTCCTTCCTTGGGTGACTGTCTGTGTGGAGCTTGCACATTCTCCCCATGTCTGTGTTGAGGTTTGCTCCAGTTTCCTCCTCCAATCCAAAGATGTGCAGGTTAGGTGAATTGGCAATGCTAAATTGTCCATAGTGTTAGGTGCATTAGTCAGGGGTAAATATAAGGTAGGGGAAAGGGTTTGGGTAGGCTACTCTTCAGAGGGTTGTGTGGACTTGTTGGGCCGAAGGGCCTGTTTCCATACTGTAGGGAATCTAATCTAATTATGAAATATTAATTTAATCATGTTAGAGATTGTATGCATTACTTCACTGTGAAACAGAGCACTTAGCTTAGTATTGTTATGTATGTGATTTATGGCTCTGTTTTGTGCTCAATATTGGAAAATAGAAGCTAAATTGGATAATGTGTTCGTGCCAAGACAAAATTGCATGGATTGACAGTTTTATTTAAAATTTACTCTGGGTGAGATGGTGAACTTGCAGTGTTGTTGACATACCTATGTTCATTACAAAGGTCAAGCACTTGAAAGAGAAGTTGAATGACTATCATCCTTGAGTTAATGTACCATTTGGCAATTGATTATAAGATTGACTGTGATCTTTGAGTGCGTCCTTAATTATCAACAACAGTGTAATGATGCCAGGAAGGAAGAATTACCATTCACTCTATTAAATGGTGTTATATTCTCACAGAAGGCAACATTGTTAAATGCCATTTGGTGTATACTGTGTATTGACTGTGCATTATCAATGGGCACCTCAACTGTTAGAATTGTAATTTTATAAAAAGGAGTCATTATGTATTCAAATTGTTCCTCTTTCTTTACCTCACCGCCACAACATGGTGATAACTTTCTGCTGGGTTAACACTGCAGATACAACATAATCTGCTCTTTATTTTGGTTTCCTTTTAGATCATCTGTTGGCAGTGCATTGCCTCGAAGGCGTTGCTGTGCATATGTTACTGTTGGAATGATATGTGTTTTCATTGGAGTTGGTTTAACTGTAAGTAGAATTTAATTTATTGAAGAACTTGTGTAAAAAGTGTTGATTCTGGAAGCTTTTATGCATTAGATTACTTCACCCTGAGTGTAAAATGCAGTGTGCTTTCAGTTGTTCTCAAAGAAATCAACTTACAAAGATTTAAAGATCTCGGTGAAGCAGAGTATCTTTTCCCAAAGGTAATTTGTTCCTGATACCAAGCCACTGCGTATTCCAGTCATCCAGTATCAGTACTGCCATCAAGCAGCCAATCATATTGAATTAATTGCACAGGCAACAAGCCATGAAATGAAACTTTGAGAATCCTTTCACTTTTAAGTTTAAAATTTTATGGATATTAAAGTAGATGATCGAGACATGTACAGGAGATTAAGTTTGAATGCCATATCAAAAAGTTGCATATTTTAATGTTTTTATCATTATGGAGAAAATTCACTTTAGTAGATACTAGTTCATTCTTTAATGGCAAGTACAGTTATTTAGCAGTAGGTATGAACACAATATATTGTTAAAACTAAACTTAGGTTATTGAGCAGCACATAACATTTTAATGGGACTTTTACAGAAAAGCCAAGGGCTGAACTTTCACCTGGATACAGAATCAGTTTTGGTGTGCAATTGGCCGTGTTTGTTTGTTGAGGGGATTCTGATTTTCCTGCACATGTGCAATATCCTCTGGTGTTTGTGGTGGGTCAGGAATATGTAAAATGCTACTACACGCATATAGAGATTGGTCCAACACTTTAAATAGAGAGGGAGGAATGAAATGGGGGTCTTCTACTACACATCTTCATCTGATGATGCAGGATTTTAGAAACCCATTGTAGGCGTGTCAGGATGTGAGTTGCAGGAGAAAGAAAGTCTGCTGAGCAGTTGGGAACATTCTGTAAGGTAAGTACAATATTCTGACACCTTCAACTGTCACTATGTGGTGTGGCATTTTAATGTGCACACTCATAGACTCACATTTTTTTGTACTTATGGCAATTTGCTATGGGTATCATTGCTATGCATAGTCAAAGATGAAAAGCAAAAACTACTTCAGCAATGCCACAAATGTGTCTGCAAAGCAGCCCAACATTTATAACACGCAGAATAGAGGCATGGAAAAATAAAGTTTTGGATCTTCATACCCTGTCCCTGGCAGGATGGAAGCATCGTGTGACTGTCTCCTAACCACTTATATGGTGAATTAAAGAGAATGCGGATGAAGCAAAATGTGGATTTTTGGGAGCCCTCAGAACTGGGTAGAGGCAGTTCGGCAATAATCACTCAACCATCCTTAAAATCATGCTATTTGCTCTGCTGTGGAAATCTTCAGGCTGGAGAGACTGATGTGTCTGTTTTTGCTGGTCCAACCTGCCTTCACATAGAGGAATTCTAGCTCATAACCTTTACAGTGACTTTCATCTCCCAAGCCATGTGATTGCTCATGGTGCTGACCAAAACACTAACCTGTCAATTGGAGGAGGAATGGTAGACACACTTGACTTCCTAATAAAATCAAGTTGACTAACCTGCTCATACTCATTTGATGTTCGGAGGCTTTCTTTCACTGTCTACGAGGAATCCTTTTACAAACTGCTGCCATCACGATAACATGTTTAGTCTATAATTCATCACAGGAATCCATCTTGCAAAGGTGAATCGACCCTTAAGTTGGCCAGTAGTATTGTTATTCAGATGCACTACATTAGTTAAGTAATGGAAAAAGCATTATCAAGTGAAATGTGAAAAAAGAAGTTTTAAAGGTTTGCTGTTGTCATGTTTTTAATATCTGATTTAGTTGGGATTTTCTTGTAAAGAAAGACAGCTAATTGTTTATTAACAAAGTCTGTGCTTTGAAATGGATAACTGACCTGTCATTTAAGCTGAAAGTTCTTGTTGTGATAGCTGTTCCATTACGAATAGCTGACTGGGTTTCAGCTCAGCCGGTGCTCTTGCAATAATCATTGGCACTTTCTGAGCCTGCCCAAACAGAATATGTAACATTAGTTGCCCAGCCTGCCTTTACGCTACCATTACTGATTTGGTTCAACCAACAGTGCATGTCCCAGAAATAGCACCAAACCCCCTGAAAAGGAGATAGCAACTTGCTGAAGCTACAACAAAGTACTACTTGTATGTCAAATAACAAAAGCAACATGCAGTAGGCAGTGTTAAGTTATCCTTTGCGAATGGATCAAATAAGCTTTGCTGTCATGAATGGAGGTGGACAATTAAATAACTCTTCTAAGGAGAAGGCTCCACAAATATTCTTGTCCTTAACGACAGTCTCCAGAAGATGAGTGTAAAATACAAGGCTGAAGCATTTGCATCCATTTTTGGCCAGAGGTCAACAATCCATCTTGGCTTTTTTCTGCAATTTCCAGTATCACATGTACCAGTCTTCAGCCAATTTGATTCACACCATGTGATAGCAAGACTCAGCTGACAGCACTTGATACTGCAAAGGCTATGGACCATGACAACATTCCGGCAATAGGGTTGACATGTGCTGCGCACCCAACTGAGCTATTTCAATACGTTTTTTTTTTGTAATTCACACCTGGAATGCTGGCTGAACCAGTATTTCATTTTCCATCTCTAGTTGCCCTTGAGAAGGTGGTGGTGAGTTGCTTGCTTGACCTTCTGCAATCTGTGTACTGAAAGTAGACTTACAATGATATTACGAATGGAATTCCAGGATTTTGACCTGATGGTACTGAAGGAATGGAAATATATTTCCAAGTCTGGAAGGGGAGTAGCTTTATAGGTGTTGGTGTTCCCATATAGCTGCGCTTGTTGTTCAGATGGTAGTGATCATGGGTTTGGAAGGTGCTGTGTAAGGCTCTATGAATTTCTGCAGAATGTTTTGTAGGTAGTATGTACTGCTGCGACTCTTGATGGAGGGAATGGATGTTTGTGGATGTGCTGCCAATCTAATGAGCTGTTTTATCCTGGATGGTGTCAAGCATCTTGAGTGTTGTTGGAGCATCACTCATCTATGCAAGTGGAGAGTATTTCATATTTCCATGGTTTACAGAAGTCGGAAGGTGAATTTCTAGCTGATGGATTCCTAGCCTCTGGACTGCTATTGTCGAATCTGTATTTAGATATATTCAATCAACCTACTCAGGCCTATTATGACACATTTTGGGAGCAGGTGGGACTTGAACCAATGCCTTCTGGTTTAGAGGTAGGGACACTATCACTGTGCCATCAGAGCCTTTCAAATCTGTATTATTTTGTCATTCCACTTGAGTTTCAGCTCAATAGTAAGTCCAGGATGCTGGTAGTGGGCACTTGGTGATGAATACCCCATTAAATGTCAAAGAGCAGTAGTTAGATTCTCTTTTTGGAGATGGTCATTGCCTGGCGATGATGTTCATGAATACTACAACAATGACATCTACCTGACAATGTGGAAAATTATCCAGTAATGCCGTGTCCATTAGAAGCAAGACAAACCCAACCCAACCATTGTCATCCCATCGGTCTACTCTTGACCATCAGCACAGTGATGGAAGAGGTTGTTGACAGTGTTATTAAATGATACTTGTAAAGGAAACAAATCTCACTAACTCTCAGTTTGAGTTCTGCCAGTGCTATTCAGCTCCTGATCTCATTACAGCCTTGGTCCAAGCTTAAACAAAAGAACTAGACTCCAGAAGTGAGGCAGAGTGACTTCCATTACATCAAAGCAGCATTTAACTGAATCTGGCTTCGAGGAACTCATACAAAGCTGTAGTCAATGATATTCAAGTGAAAATTCTTCTGTACCTCGTTCAAAGGAAGATTGTTGTGGTTGTTGGAGGTCAGACCATAGACTTTTCCGTAGAATCCGTACAGTGTGGAAACAGGCCATTCAACCCAAGAAGTCCACACCGACCTGCCAAAGAGCATCCCACCCAGATCCATCTCTCTACTCTTTCCCTGTAACCCTACATTTCCCATGGCTAATGCAACTATCCTACACATTCCTGAACACAATGAGCAATTTAGCATGGCCAATCCAGCTAACTTGCACATCTTTTGGATTGTTGGAGGAAACCGGAGCACCCAGCGGAAACACAGACACTGGGAGAACGTGCAAAATCCACACAGACGGCAGCCTGAGTGTGGAATCAAACCCGGGCCCCTGATGCTGTGAGATGTCAGTGCTATTCTGTTGTTTCCTCAAAATAATTTAGTAATGTTGACCAACCAAGATTATTCACTTTTTTAAAGTCCTGGTTAATTATTCATTATTATGTGTTATTTCCTAGATTTTATGTTTGATCTCTCCTTTAGTAAGGAATCCATTAGCTTTCATAGCACCAATACCAAGTTCACTGATCTATAATTCTTTGGGCGCGTTCTTTCCACCTTGTTAAGTGTAAGAGTTAAATTAGCTCCACCAGTTTTCTTCCAACATAACCTTTTTCTAACACATTGAAGAAATGTAGAATTTCCTCTGTCAAATCTCTTTCCCTTACAGACTTTTAAAATGCACAGTATAATTCAGCTGGACCAAGGATTTTAATTATTTTGAGTTTGATTTGATTTGTTCCCTGTTTTATATTTAATGCAATTATTATATAGCTCACTGTTCAAGGTGATGTCACTGTTGAATACAAAAGCAAGGTCCTAGGGAGTGTTGCTGAACAAAGAGACCTTGGAGTGCAGGTTCATAGCTCCTTGAAAGTGGAGTCGCAGGTGGATAGGATAGTGAAGAAGGTGGGTGGTATGCTTTCCTTTATTGGTCAGAGTATTGAGTACAGGAGTTGGGAGGTCATGTTACAGCTGTACAGGACATTGGTTAAGCCACTGTTGGAATATTGCGATCATTTCTGGTCTCCTTCCTATCTGAAAGATGTTGTGAAACTTGAAAGGGTTCAGAAAAGATTTACAAGGATATTGCCAGGGTTGGAGGATTTGAGCTACAGGGACAGGCTGAACATTTTCCCTGGAACGTTGGAGGCTGAGGGATGACCTTGTAGAGGTTTACAAGATTATGAGGGGCATGGATAGGATAAATAGACAAAGTCCTTTCCCTGGGGTTGGGGAGTCCAGAACTAGAGGGCATGGGTTTAGGGTAAGAGGGGAAAGATATAAAAGAGACCTAAGGGGCAATTCCTTCACGCAGAGGGTGGTATGTGTTGGAATGAGCTGCCAGAGGATATGGTGGAGACTGGCACAATTGCAACATTTAAAAGGCATTTGGATGGGTATATGAATAGGAAGGGTTTGGAGGGATATGTGCCGGGTGCTGGCAGGTGGGACTAGATTGGATTGGGATATTTGGTCGGCATGGACGGTTGGACCGAAGGGTCTGTTTCCGTGCTGTACATCTCTATGACTCTCTAATTAATTATTATTTTGCCAACTGACTATGAATAATGCAACAGGTAATTACAATATGCTCAATGGTCCTGTAATTAAATCCACATTCTGGAATTGGAGCATCACCTGGACCCTGTGTGGGCCATTCTTAAAAGCCCACGGTGGTGACACTGAGAGTCAAGAGTACACAGGCAAAAGGAATCGATAACCACTAGATGGAGTAAAAGCACCAGGCAGGTAATGCAGAGTTTCCCAGAGCCATCATCCCTCTAACAGATTCTGTTTTGGATACATCTGGGGAAATGGTTTCTTTTGGAACGCAGCAGCATCCAGGTCTATGGCTCCGTGAGCTGCATTTGGTCTGAAGGACAAATCGAGGATCGAGAGTGCGACAGCACAGTGATGGAGGAATTCTATCATAAGAGAAACAGATCAGCTTTCTGCAGCTGCAGGCCTGACACTCAGATGGAATGTTGTCTCCTGGTGTTAGGGCCTAGGCTGTTGCTGAGTGGCTGGGCAACGTTCTGAAGAGAAAGAGTGAATTGTGGCATGAAAAATCTTTCCCTGGGTTGGTACAAATATGAAAAGACTCAATAAAACCTCCAAGTCCCCATTTACCCGACTGATGAACCAGGTTAATAGAAAACACTCAAGTTTCAGTTCTTTAAAAACAAAACAGCTTTTTATTACAAACCAGTTGTTTTTAACTGGCAGGAAAAAAAATGCATTACTAACTTTTACACCTCTGCAACTTAAATTTTACTTTTGAAAACATATTCCTATACACTTTCAAACATACACACAGACGAGACAATTGGTGAGGTAGAACCAAAAGAAATCAGCAAAGCACAGTTCTTCCAACCTTCAATATGTCTCTGGTTCTTTTTGACTTTGAGTTTATGAAGTTGTGGACACACTGATTCTCGACCTTTCGTTAACAGGTTGAGGAGTCATCATTTCAGTACTCTGAAGATGTTTTTATTTTTCTTATTTCCTATCAGTAAAAACGTGAACTGAGAGTAACCAGCCGTCTCAAACGATCTTCCCTTCTGCATTCTCCAAATGGATAATGAGGTGTTTTCTGAGAAGCAATTCACAGGTTGAATGTTTCTGCTGTACTGTCCAGACACACAGATGTAGTCACTGGCCCTGGAACCAGTTAAGAGGATGTTTCAATGCTGAGTACTCCTAACACATGCACACACTTGCGCACACCTAGATCTGGTTGACAGACCAATCAAAAGTTTATCATTGAGTAGAGTACCATGAACTTGCATCTACAGAACCAATGTCGACCATCCTCCTCCTCCTCCTACTACTGCTACTCCTCTTTCCCCTCTCCCAAAAAACATTGCTTGAATAAGGCCATCTGAAGATTTTTAATAAAATGCTAATCATAAAGTCATAGAGATGTAGAGCATGGAAACAGATCCTTCGGTCCAACCTGTCCATGCCAACCAGATATACCAACCCTATCTAATGCCACCTGCCAGCACCCGACCCATATCCCTCCAAACCCTTCCTATTCATATACCCATCCAAATGCCTCTTAAATGTTGCAATTGTATCAGCCTCCACCACTTCCTCTGGCAGCTCATTCCATACACGTACCACCCTCTGCGTGAAACAGTTGCCCTTTAGGTCTCTTTTATATCTTGCCCCTCTCACCCTAAACCCATGCCTTCTAGTTCTGGATTCCCTGATCCTAGGGAAAAGACTTTGTCTATCCAATCCATGCCACTCATGATGTTGTAAACCTCTATAAAGTCACCCCTTAGCCTCCAACCCTCCAGGGAAAACAGCCCCAGCCTGTTCAGCTCTCCCGATAGCTCAAATCCTCTAACCCTGGCAACATCCTTTAAATCTTTTCTGAACCCTTTCAAGTTGCACAACATCTTTCCGATAGAAATGAGACCAGAATTGCACGCAATGTTCCAACAGGATCTCCCCCATTTTCTGCGGCTCCACACAAAGGCCGCCTTGCTGATCTTTTGAGGTGTCCTATTCTCTCCCTAGTTACCTTTTTGTCCTTAACGTATTTGTAGAAACCCTTTGGATTCTCCTTAATTCTATCCTTTGGTTTAAGCTGCTATATTTTACCATTTTGAAATCCACATTTCAAAAAAAAAGTGGGCTTTGTATTCCTCCTTAGGAGAGATGAACCACCATTTTGAAAATTAGTTTTATTATCAAGTAGAGAACACGCTGACAATAATACATGATAGTTACGTCTATTCATCATCACTCATTCATTATTCAAGTCTTATACAATCTTTATCTTTGTTTTCTTAAATTTTTCTTTTTTTTTTCTTTTTTTTATATTCTGGGCAAAGCTTCTGTTATCATCTCTTCTACCAGCTTTGTGAACAATCTTTACATTGAAATGTTGCATCAATAAATTCCATCTGTACAATCTCATGTCATGTTTTAAGCATTTGAATGATTGTTAATAGGCTATGATCAATATAAATTCATGTTGCATTGCAACCATTTGGGTAAAGACTTCAGAATGTTCTAGTGTCAGTAACAATCCCAAAGTCTCCTCCCTTACTACCTCTGATATTAATTTCATTTCTTAGAAAAATTACCCCATTTTTTCTTTGTACTTTGCTGACTAAACCACTTTGCCTGTTTCCGTAAAAGATTGGACATATTAGTACAGTTAGAGTTCGGCACAAAGTTATGATCAAATGTATATGTTATTTAAAGAAGTATGATTTCTGTTAGTTTTAGGAATGGGGAACTTCATCCTTGCCTTTCCTTTTATCATTCTTGGCCTATGCAACCTTCTGTGGCAAGGAGTTCTACAGATTCACAACCCTCTGCCTGAAGAAATTCCTTCTCATCTCAGTTCGAAAGAATCATCTCTTCACTTTGAGGCTGTGCCTTTGAATCTTAGTCTCTCCTACTAGTGGAAACATTTTCTCCACATCCACTCTATCCGGGTTTCTCAGTATTCTGTAAGTTTCAATATGCCTCCTCACCATTCTTCTAAACTCCATCGAGCACAAATCCAGAGTCCTCAACCACTCCTCCTTTGACCAGCCTTTCATCCCCAGACCATTCTTGTAAAGCTCTTCTGGACCTTGCCCAATGCTGGAACATCCATCCTTAGATTTGGGGCCCAAAACTGCTCAAAGCATGCCAAAGGTGGTCTGACCAGAGCCTTATACAACCTCAACAGTACATCTCTGCTGTGATATTCTAGCACTCTTGCAATGAATGCTCACTAAGCATTTGCCTTCCTAACTGCCAACAGAACCTACATGTTAACCTGAAGAGATTTCCGAAGCCTTTCCCTGTTTAGAAAACAGTCATTGCCTCTGTTCTTCCAAATGAAGTGCTTAACTGAATTCATTCTGAATTCCATCTGCTGCTACTTTGCCCACTGTCCTAGTCCTTTGCAGCCTGCCCACTTCCTCAACACTATTTATCCCTCTACCCTCCACCTGTCTGTGTCATGACTCTCTACATCATAGCTAGCCGCATCATATATCCATGTGTCTCAATCCAGATTTCCTTGTACCCCTTAATTAACCTTATTAGGTCTTTCCATTGTTCTTACTCTATGACAATAGTGTCTAATTATCCTAGTAATTCCATATATGTCAGTCAAATTGTAGCTAAATTGTTGTCTTCTCCTCCGACTCACTGTTAGTGTCTTTGTCATTTCTTCACTACCCCTACCACCAACATACTTGCTCTTCTCTTCTTCTTGTCTCCATGTTCATGTGACAGAATTAATTTTTCTTCTTATAATCAGGAAACAACATCCGGAAACCCTCAGGACATCTTTACTTACAGGAAGCGTAAATATGCAAAAAACACAGCCCACAAGCCAGGAAATCCAACCAATCCTAAACAAGAGATAGGACCCATAGCCTAGCTGAAAAGTAAATAGGGAAAGGGAAATTATATATCTTATCAAGTAAGATAGGGAGAGTAATTGACAAGAAATGTAAGCAGCCTTAATATAAACCAAAAGGGAAAAACAGCAGAGGAAAATAATAAAGTAAGGAACAGCATTGTATTTATGTCATTTTATCAGGAGTATTTGTAAGTAATTTTGATAACCCTGCTAACTACCTTTTATAGCTATTTTGCTTTCAGAGGTTCACCTTGGAGTGGTGATAATTCCACTACTTCATTTCTTGCTTGAATTGTTCTCATTGTGGCATGTTTTCTGCTCATTCTTTAATTTATTCTTGTGAAGTTTTAAAACTTCTCCTCCATGACATTGCGTATTGCTGTAAGTCTCTCTGTGAACATGGACATGTGGTGCAATGTTGGTGTTTTTTTTTTCCTTTTTGGGTATTTTTTTTTCTGCACTCTGTTGAACTTTTCATGGTGTCGTGTATTGTTCACCAGTATTGTTGACTTTTTTTTTATTTTCCCAAGATTTTTTTTCCCAATCTCTCAAGATCAGCTTTTTTTTTTCCTGATCTATTAGCTTGATTTTTATCATAAATATCTTCAAGCATATTGTGTTATGGTTCCTATTGTTTAACTGTTCCCCTTCCTTATAATTCTTCTTGCCACTCTGGTTTATTCACCAATCAAAATCCCAATAATAAATTCCACGTTTTTAGGCTTTTTATATTACATTTAAAAAAAATATAAACACATTGAAATCCCTACAATCATTTTATGCATTTTTCCTAACTCTTTTGAATGAATATCAGAGTAGTTGAAATGCCCAAAGTTGATTATTCAATGTTCTTGACTCAATTCTCCAAAACATCAGCATATTTCGACCTTAACTTCCCAGCTGCTGTTGGTTGTCTGCACTTTGTCGTGATTAATCCTTTTTTTTAATCTCCGTTTGGATTTTGTATTTCTCCTGCTGATGGCATTTTCCTACTGTCATTGTTTTATCCCTAATAGGTGTTGCTGTTCCACTTCCCTATTTATCTTTGCTCGATATGTTGTATCTTGTCATATTTCTGTCTCAGTTCTGATTTTCTGTCACTATGTCTCAGTAATTCACACTATAATCTATGGTTCTTCCCAATACACCAGTGCCTCCCGGTGTATTATGGGCATTGCACATTGCTGTACAGGCACTTTAACTCATTTTAATTTCCCCTTACTTCACATTTAACTACCTTTTTTAAGAATCCTGTTCTACAAACTCTATTTGCTTGTCATAATGCTGTTCCTTACTTTATTTTTTTCTCTGCTGCCTTTCCCTTTTGGTTTATATTTAGGCTGCTTACATTTCTTGTCAATTACTCTCCCTATCTTACTTGATAAGATATATAATTTCCCTTTCCCTATTTACCTTTCACTTAGGCTATGGGTCCTATCTCTTGTTTAGGATTGGTTGGACTTCCTGGCTTGTGGGCTGTGTTTTTTGCGTATTTATGATTCCTGTAACTGAAGATGTCCTGAGGTTATTCAGATATTGGTTTCCTAGCACAAATCTTATCTTATTAGAGACCCCCAGAGATTAAGATGACAAAAAGCCTCATTATCTTTGGAATAATTCTGTGGGTTCAATATTTGGTTCAGCTTGGAGCAGAGAGGATATTTGGATTGGCAGTATAGTTAGTAATGGAGTGGCAGTGTGGGGAGCGAGGTGGGAGCTGTTAGTGTGGAAAGAGTTTGGAAGGGCTTCAACTCTGGTTACTTACCTTTACTGCAGACAATTTTTAGGACCAATTTCTCTGAGTAAATGTGCAAAGGTCCTAATGTCTGCATCAAGCTTGGGTAAAAGGAACCCTATATTTCCCTTATCCAATATTACAGCCAACATATTTGCAATTGGAAAGAACCGTCTTGATCAATGACCATCTTTGATATGCAGCAGCATGCATCATTGGTAATGTTTGCTACTAGGACTTAGAAAAGCTTTCTTATAAATGTGCTTCTGGTTTGAAGGAGTACTACCAAACCACTTTTATATGCAGATCAGTCTCTGCATTGAAACACATTTTCTTGTCATCTGGGTAACTTTATTTACAACAAATAGCTAGCTCCTTTATAATTGAGCTGCAAGAGACTGCTTTGATGGAGTTTTCTTACTACAGAACATACAGAAAGCCTGGAACATGGCTTCCCATATTGGACTATCCACTGACCAAAAGAGTTGCTACTTGCTGATTCACATTGTAATGCCCATAGATATGTGCCTTTTTCATTAAAAAATTAACAATTATAGTGATATTCTTTAGAATCACCAGGTTGAGAGCATTAAAGTTTAGCTGCAAATGTGTTGCTGGTCAAAGCACAGCAGGCCAGGCAACATTAAATTTTAGATGATTTTTTCTTTGGTGGTATCTGAAGTCAGTGGGAAGAAAGGAGATGGAATATATTATGAAAGGGCTGTGTACTTTCATCAGTTTTCTTTTTAGCATCACTCCTCTTAGTACTTCTAACTTAATTTGTAATTTGCTGAAAATTCACTATCCACTTTAGTTATCTGGTGATCTTGTCATAAGAACGTAAGAAATATGAGCAGAAATAACAAAGTTGTTGGTTTCTTATGTACTCATGAAAACCTCAATTATATCATCATCAAATCTCATAGCAGCTGTACAGAACATTGCTTAGGCCCCTTTGGAATATTGTGTACAATTCTGGTTTCCCTTCTATGGGAAGGATATTGTGAAATTTGAAAGGGTTCAGAAAAGATTTACAAGGATGTTGCCAGGGTTGGAGGATTTGAGCCATAGGGAGAGGTTGAACAGGCTGGGACTGTTTTCCATGGAGCGTTGGAGGCTGAGGGGGTGACCTTGTAGAGGTTTATAAAATCATGAGGGGCATGGATAGGGGAGTCCAGACGAGAGGGTATAGGTTTAGGGTGAGAGGGGAAAAATATAAAAGAGACCTAAGGGACAATGTTTCATGCAAAGGGTGGTGTGTGTGTGGAATGAGCTGCCAGAGGAAGTGGTGAAGGCTTGTATAATTACGGCATTTGAAAGACATTTGGATGGGTATATGAATAGAAAGGGCTTAGAGCAATATGGACCAAGTGCTGGCAAATGGGACTAGATTAGATTGGGATATCTGGTTGGCATGGATGAGTTGGACCGAAGGCTCTGTTTCCATGCTGTGCATCTCTGACTCTCTGACACATTTTCAAAGAAAGACATTATCAACTCTCAAATGTTTCTCATTAGAGAATGTTTCAGAGCTTGTAACTTGTTAGGGATAAGAAATTGGCTTAAGAACGCGGAACAGTGTGCAGCTGTGTCAGGGTGTGGAGATTATTGAGTGAGAAAGAATCATATAATCATCATCTCTGCAGTCTCAAGGGCAGTACAATATTTCCTGTGATCAAGTGACTAAACTGTTACACAACACTGCTGAATAAAGGTCTGAGCAGTGCTTGTCATAGCCACATTACATCCATGTTTGGTATTTTATCCTGCCAATAAAACCATTATCTTAATAGCTTTCCTGAAATTATAGCGGATGCTTTCATTTCTATTTTTGATGTCTTTCATTGCTGAAGAGACCATTTTTAAACATTTGCATTTTTATTAATGCGATATTTTGTAATTTGATCTGTAATGAGTAAGCCATGAGCCTCTCTCATTAGTATGTATTGTTTCAAAAACCAAAATTGCTGGTGAAACTCAGTAAATCTGGTGTTCCGAGTCTGGTGACTGTTCAGAATGGCAGAAGAGTCATTTGATTTGACATGTTAACTCCTCTTAGAAACTGCTGAAAATGTGTTGCTGGAAAAGCGCAGCAGGTCAGGCAGCATCCAAGGAACAGGAGAATCGACATTTCGGGCATAAGCCCTTCTCCTGAACGCCAATTCTCCTGTTCTTTGGATGCTGCCTGACCTGCTGCATTTTTCCAGCAACACATTTTCAGCTCTGATCTCCAGCATCTGCAGTCCTCACTTCCTCCTCTTAGAAACTGCCAGACCTGCTGAGTTTTGCCAGCAATTTCTGTTTTTATTTCAGGTCTCCAGCATCTTCATTTCTTTGTTTTATTCTAGCTCAGATGCTTAAGAATGGTAAGCCTAATATCTACATGTGCAAGTAGTTTTACAGCACTGATGCAGCGTAGTTTTGTAAAAGGGAGTGATCTCCAGTCATTTGTGGAAAGCAGCTACACCGTGATGCACTTAAACTTACAAAAGGCATGGAACTGAGCTCCTTGTGAAAAGCTACTGGCTTGGCAGTGAGGATACTGAATGTGCTGAGATATTTCATGGCACTGCTGGTTGTGTTTTTTGGTAGGGGGCATGTAATGTAAGCCAGGTGACTAGCTTCCCATCCATCCAAACCTTACCTCTAGGATACAGAGGCAGCCCAAGGAACTTATGTAATTAAGGGTCAAATGATCTTAAGAGCATAACAATAAAACGGCTAGCATGGATGGGAGCCGTCATTCCATTTTTCTTTTGTTTGAAGTAGCAGCTAAAAATAGGGCTGCTATCTTCAGGGGAGACTGCCCATTTGGGCTCTTTTGAGTAGGTATTACCCATATTCCTAAAGGCCTATACTATATAACCCTTTACAAGCACAGCTTTCAGAAAGTGCCTAAAGGACCCAAGCAACCTGACTCTATCAGACCTCCTTTTATGAATCTGCTTCCAGTCTTGATTGCATCACTGCAGAGCTCTGATACTGCTTGAGCGACTGGCCCTCAAAGTGACCAGTGAGGGCACTAGCCCAGCACCATCACCAGTGCTCCCTCCCTTCCTCTTCCTCCTTTCCACCTCTCTCTCTCTCTCTCTCCCCCCCCCCCCCCCACTTCACCCACCCGCCCACCCACCCAAACACGCACGCATGCAACTAATGCCCTTCGAGCGGGTAAGGAATGTGGCACAAGGGATAGGAATGTCAGAGTGAAATTATTGCAGTATTATTACACTGACATTTGGTCCACCATCTCTGTGCTCCTTTCTCTCTAACCTTGCACATTTGTTGCTTTTTTTTAGCGAATAGTCTTGATCTGTTTTGAATGCCCTGATTGAGCCTGCTTCTACCACACACTCAGGCAATGTATTCCAGACCTTAACCACTCCTTGTGTTGATGAGATTTTCCTCATTTTGTCTTTGCTTGCTTTTTCAAATACTTTAAATCTGTGTCTTCTCATTCCTGATGCTTTCGCAAGTGGTCATAATTTTATTACAGATGCTCAGGATTTTGGATATCTTAATCAAGTTTCATCCCAACCTTGTATTTTTCCAAAGAAAGCATTCCTCGGCTCTCCAATGTAACTTCATTTCTGAAGAATCTCATTCCTAGAAAATTCTCATGAATTGTTTCTGCACTTTCCCCAGCACCTCTGCATCATTCCTAACTGCAATCAGAACTGGACACAGTATTCCAGACCAGTTAAAGCAGTATCTTATACAAGTTTAACATAATCTCCCTGCTTTTAGACTGTATGCCTCTATTAATAACAATGATAGGATGCTATAAGGTTTATGAATCACTCTCTCCACATTTCCTGTCGTATTGAATAACTTTTGCACATACATGCAGGTCCTTCTGCTCCTGTAGCCCCTTTTTAAATTGTACACTTTGTATTGTCTGTACATATTCTTCCTACCAAAATTAATCACTTCACATTTGTCCGCACTGAACTTCATTTGCATTTGTATACCCATTCCACCAACTTGTCTGTCCACTTAAAGTGTACTGTCCTCACAGTTTAAAATGCTTCCAGGTTTTGTATCATTTGCAAATTTTGGAACAGTGCCCTGTTCACCAAGGTATTCACCATTGCTTGCATACACCAGGAAAACAAAGGCTTCTAATACTAACACCTTGTGAGTTTTGCTTCAAACCTTTCTCCAGCCTGAAAAGTAATAAGTGACCATTCCCATATATTTCCTGTTACCATAGACAATAAATTTGATGGAGGTCTGCCCGTGTGCAACATTGAATCAATTGTCTTTTGGAAATCCTATCAACAAAATGATCCTCACCAATCCTCTCTAATCTCTTTTGGAAAAAGAAACCTCCAAGTAACTTGAATACAATCAGTTAGCTGCAACAGTGGAAAAATGCCCAACTATGTTAAGTACATCAACAGCAGGATGAAGCCAATCCAGCTATTTATTCCCCCCAGGTCTACTGATGATCAAGCGAAGTGATAGACATCCTCAAAAGTCCTATTAAGGAGCACTTCCTTAGCAATAATTTGCTCACTGATGTTCAGTTTGGTTTCCGCCAGCTCCACTCAGCTCATGACCTCATTACAGCCTTTGTTCAAGCATGGATAAAAGAGCTGAATTCCAGGTGTGAAGTGAGAGTGACTGTCCTTGAATTTGCAACAATCTTCAGCTAGAGTCCTGAGTGGATGATCCATCCCCACCTCTGCCAGTGGTCACCAGAATTGCAAATGCCAGTCTTCAGCCAATTCCATCCAGCTCACTTGATATCAAGAACTGTATGAAGACATTAGATGCTGCCAAGGCTAATCACGTTATAGTACTGAATGTGTATGATCTAGAACTTTGCATGCCCCTAGCCAAGCGGTTCCAGTGTATCTACAACACTGATATCAACTGGGCAATGTGGCAAATTGCCCAGATAAGTCCTGTGCTCACAAAGTAGGACAAATCCAAATATATCAATTACTGCCCCATCAGTCTACTCTGAATCATCAGTAAAGTGATGAAAAATGTCATCCTCAAGCAGCATTTCTCAGGGATAGCCCGGATTTGTTCAAGCTCCTCAGCTCCTAATGTCATTACAACCTTGTTTCAAAAATGGACAAAAGAACAGATTTCCAGATTTGAGATGAGTGTGACAGCCCTTGACATCAAGACCACATTTTACCAAGTGTGGTATCGAGCAGCTATATCAAAACTGCAAACAATGGGAATTGGGAAATCTCTCGACAGGTTTGGGTCAAACCCGGCAAAAGCAAGATGGTGGTGATTTTGGAGGCAGGACGTCACAGCAGGCAGTGTTGTATGTCTAATCATCTTCAGCTTCTTCATGAATTACCTTTCCTTCTTCATAAAGTGAGCTGTAGGGGTGTCCACGTGATGTTCAATACCTTTTGCCACTCCTTGCACATTGAAGCAATCCATATCCAAAAGACCTGTACAATATCTAGATTTGGACTGACAAGTAAGCAGTAACATTTGCTCCATGTAAGTGCCCTGCAATGACCATCTTCAACAAAGATTCTAGCAATCATCACTGGACATTCAGTGGCATTGCCATTAAAAATCCCCTATTATCAACATCTTGGTAATTACTATTAACTAGAAACTGAACAATCCATACAAATACTGTCATATAAGAGCAGCTCAGATGCTCGGAATCCCCTGCAGCATGTAACTCACTTCTTGACTCCCAAAGCTTGTTCATCATCAACAATGCACAAGTCCGGAGTTGGATGGAGTACTTACCACTTGCTTGGATGAGTGCAGCTCCAACATCATTCAAAAAGCTTGACCCTATCCAGGGCAAAGTATTGTTTCGCACCATATATACAAACATATGTGTCACCATAGTCTTGCCAGACCATAGAGCTACTCTCATTTGAGGTGATTTAACTTAAGGGCCACCATACTTCAGGCGAGGGGAGAGATTGAGAAGGCAAGACCTTCATGGTAACCTCAGCTGCTGGTAGAAATTGAACCCACACATCACACTGCTTTGCAAACTAATCGTCCAGCCAACTGAGCTAAATCAACCCCCAGTTTGTCCTCCACCAATGTACTGTCTAGGATGAATTGCAGCAAATCACCAAGGCCTCTTAGACAACACCGTCCAAGCCAATGACCATGACCATCCAGAAGGATATGGGCAGCAGATACATGGGAACATTACCACCTGCAAGTTCCCCTCCAAGCCATTCACCATGCTGGCTTGCAAATTCATAATTCCTTCAGCGTTGCTGCATCAAACTCTTGTAACCCCCTTCTATTTCATTTGATGCTTAATCACCTTTAAATAAAGGCAGTTTATCCTTGACCACCTTCTCACTTATAAATCCCTCTACTGTTTGAATTATCACCTCTTTCTATGCCCTGGGCAGTGTTTTCTTGGTTAGGAAAGATGACAAGTTTTCATATAATATCTGCTATTTGCCCTTGCTTCCAATTGAAATTGTCTTTTTGGCTCCTAATTTTACCATAATTCTTTCGTATCTATTTGCCAAAGGCAGTTGCTGTGTGTTTGGTTTTGTGAGAGTAGGTTTGGAAAGCGATATAGATGTGTTTTTTTAAATGTCTGAACTAAGCTTGGAAAATCTTCTTATACAGCTGTATTGTCTCCTTCATACTTGATATTTGCTTGTATTTCTCAGTATTATAAATAAATTTGTCAATTTATGAAGGGTATGAACAGTTCAGCAGTTTGCTCATTTTGTATCCTGAATGGTGACTCTTAGCTAGACAATTAACAGAATAAATAGTTAACATCTGTGTTGAGTTGAATCTTGAATTGGTCTTGAAAATACAATGTAATTGTAGAAGATCTAACTATTGTGTTTATTTTTTAAAAGGTTGGGACCCAAGAATTTGCCAGGCGTTATACTGCAACCTACGTTTCCTGGATTTTTGCTTATCTCCTAGGTTTGATTTGTCTAATCCGAGCTTGTTATTGGGGAGCCATAAAAGTTAGCTATCCTGAGCACACCTTTGCATAGACCAATCAGATGACTCATTACAAACGATACAATATTCTACAAAATCTTTAATTCCAAGCAAATGGACATTTTGAGTTCATGTATATCTACTTCATAAACCTACTAGGCCTAAAGAGGGCAATGGTGTTAGAACATGTGCATATTGCACTATGATTTTAGCAAGTAGACAGTTTGTTGCATCCAGCTTGCTATGTTTTTAAAATACATACTAAATTTAATTTGTTTGCAGTATACACCTCAATTTGTCTTTGTTATACTTTTTGTTGAAATTTGTTAAAACAAATTTTTTAACGGTTTTTGGTTTTTCTGGTGACAGTGATATTTTTAATGTTTACTGATGCCACTCTTAATCTTTCAAACTGCAACACAGAAGCATTATAACAAACAGTTTGGCTTTGTACATTTCAAGGTACTTCTACACAGGCTTGATGCTTAAATTGCTCCTGTATTTCTGAACATTCTGGACAAAACTGCATCATAGTTAAGAAACAAAAATAAGCTCTGTATGTAATATTTTGACTACTTCCATAATTTTAAGTATTTGCTTTTTAAGAGTATAAAGCTTTTTAAAATGCCTGTAATGAGATTGTCAAAGCATTATAGTGAAAACAGTAAGTGATGCTTTACATATTGGATCATATTAATCTTATTGTGTAACAATCTATAATATAACCATTTGACAGACATCTATTTGGAAAAACATCAGAAGTTAGTTTTGCTAATATTGTAATAGGATTATGTAATTTAAGAAGAAACACAAACCTCAATTGTTGAATGTGATGTCAAAATTTGTACCAAATTAGCCACCAATCTATTAACAACTTTGCTTTTGCTGAACTGGATGCAGTCTTTTTTTTTAATAATGTGATAAAAATTACTCTATAAATAAAATAAACATTTGTTCACTACAGTGTTATGATGTTATGACTGAAAAGTGTGCATAGTTTCAATGATGAGAGATAAGCGTTTACTTTAAAACTGCAAATGAATGCACATTAAGCAGGCAAAAGAATTGGTAGATGGAAAATGATGTGGATAAAAGTGAAGTTATACACTTGCGTAGGCAGAACAGAAGAACAAAGTTTCAATGTAAGCGAAGTTTAATTACTCCAGGAGCGACAAAGATGGATGCAACCCTGCACACTCTTCCTGTCTAACCAGTATATCACAAAAATGGAAGTGTTGTGGTGCAGGAAGAATGTTCCTACCTCTGATCAGGAGTTCTGCATTCAAATCCCACCCTAGGATTTGATGGCCACAAAGTGTATCATTATATGGCCTTGGAAGCTATGTCGTAATGGTGTCAAACTGGTACGCTTTTGATCTGTAACTCACAGCAAGTGGTAAGAGCAAGAGTTCCAACTTAGCCAGAACTAAATGGTAGGCACTGTGCCACAACTTTTCCTATGATAAGACTCCACATGCAGATTCTTTGAAAGATAGAAACTAGAGCAGGAGTAGACCATTTGGCCCTTTTAAGTCTGTGCCACCATTCAGTATGATCATAGCTGGTCCTCTATCTCAAGTCTATGTTCCCAATTTATACCCATACCCCTTGATTTTAAAATTACAATGTAACTTTAAAAACAAAATCAATCTCTTTCTTGAATATATTCAGTCTCTTGGTATCCACAGCCTTCTGTGGTTGCGAATTCTCATGGTCACTACTCTTTGAGTTGAGAAATGTTTCCTCATCTCAGTGCTAAATGGCTATTCATATAGAGTCATAAACATGGAAACACATCCTTTAGTCCAACCAGTCCATGCCGACCATATTTCTAAACTAAACTAGTTCCATGCCTGTGTTTGGCTCATATCTCTCCAAGCAGTTCGTACTCATGGACTTATCTAAATGTCTTTTAAATGTTGTAACTATACCTACATCCACTGCTTCCTCTGGCAGTTCGTTCCACACACCAATCACTATTTGTATTTTTTCAAAAAGAAGTTGGCCCTCATGTTCTTTTTAAAAGTTTCTCCTCCCATCTTAAAAAAAAATGCCCCCTAGCTTTGAACGGTGGCTCAGTGGTTATACTGCTGCCTCAGTGCCAGGGACCTGAGTTCGATTCCCGGCTCGGGCAACTGTCTTTGTGGAGTTTGCATATTCTCCCTGTGTCTGCATGGGTTTTCTCTGGGTGGTCCGGTTTCCTCCCACAATCCGAAGATGTGCAGGTCAGGTGAATTGGCCATGCTAAATTGTCCATAGTGTTAGGATTAGTCATGGGTAAATGTATGGGAATGGGTGGGTTGCTCTTTGGAGGGTCAGTGTGGACTTGTTGGGTCGAAGGGCCTGTTTCCACACTGTAGGGAATCTAATCTAAATCCAACCCCCCCCCCCCCCCCAACACTAGGGAAAAGACCCTTGCTACTGACCTAATCTATGTCCATCATGATTATACCCTTCAAACTGTTATGCTCTAGTGAAAGCAATCTCAGCCTGTCTAGCCTGTCCTCCTAACCCAAACCCTCTATTTTTGGCAACATCCTGGTAAATCTTTTCTGAGCCTCTTCAATTTTATAATGTCCTTCCCAAAGCAGAGAGACCGGAACTGCACACACCTCACCAACCTCATCATGACGTCTCAACTCCAATACTAAGATATGAGCAATGAAGGCAGGCATGCTAAAAGCATTATCCTGAGACTGACCCCTGGTTCTAGACTGCAATCAGGAAAAACATTCTGCCTGCATCAATTCTGACTAGTTCTGCGAGAGTTTTCAATCGGCTCCCACTCATCCTTCTGAACTTGAGTGAATATTGTCCACCAAGCCAGTCTCTCCTCAGAGGACAATCTTGCCTGTGATTCAGTCTAATGAGCTTCTGTTGCACTTCCTCCATAACAAATATGTATTTTATACAGTACTTAACATTTAGTCACACCAAGGCCCTGTATAACTACAATAAGATTTTCCTATTTCTGAACTCTGATCCTCTTGCTATCAAGGCTAATATGCCATCTGCCTTCCATTGCCTGCTGCATCTGCCTGTTTACTTTGACAGGTGTACAAATACACCCAGATACCTTTGTACATCTACATTTACCAACTTTCACTATTTAATAAATACTCTACTTGTTTTTCACAATGAAGTGCTTAAATTCATATTTAGCCACAATTTCCTGCTTCTGCCTTTTTGCGCATCACTCAGCTGGGCTAAATCACCTGAAATCTCCATACATCCTCCTCACAACTCTCAGTCCTGCCCAGTTTTGTATCATCAGCAAATTTAGAAATGTTGCATTAGGTTCCCTCATCCAAGTGATTTTACATTTATTGTGAATAGCTTGGTACCAAGCACTGACCCTTGTCTGTGCTCACTGGTCACTGCCTGTCACCTGGATGTTACTGCCAATACTGATGTCAGACCAACTGGTCTATAATTCTCAGTTTCTTCTCTTATGCTTTTTAAATCTAACTGTTAGTACTTCTGATAAGATTTCCCAATTCACCCTTGCCAATTTTCATCTCATATCCTAATGGTTCCCTTTATTTATATTCAGGATCCAGGTTTGATTTGACTACTTCATGTTCCATGCTAATTAAGAATTATAACTTCCTATTGTTGTTTCCCTGTAAAAGATTGTTGATGAATGCTTTCTAACTGCAAAGTGGTCAGTTTAGAATAGCCTGTTGTCTGGTTTCTTACTCAGTGGACTGGTCTAAAAAATATAATGTACATGCTCCAGCAATAATTCCTCTACACATTGTTAATTTGGTTTGTCCAAATATGTAAGTTAAAGTTATCTGTGGTTATAGTTGCACCCTCACAGAATTTCTTGTTTAATGTCTTCCCTTACATTTCCAATACTTTTTGGGAGTCTATGGACAATCCCCAACATATGTTCCTTGGTGTTTTGTATCTCCACCTAGACAGATTCTGCATAATTCTATCAGCCAATATCCTCCCTCAATATTGAACTGATTTATCCTTTAATAACAATGCTATCCACTTCCTTTCCCTTTTTCCTTATTCTTAAAACTGTTAAAAATGGCAGTGGATTGTGGTGACAGTGGAGAAACCTTTCAGTGTAATTTATTGTTTTTCTCACTGTAAAATGCATGTGACAATAAAATCATCATTTGTCTTTTTCTCTCCTTCCTAAATAACGAATAGCCTGGATGCTTGATTCCCATCCTTGGCCACCCTGCAGCCATTATCTATGATTGTAACTATATCAAAATTGTTTTTATCTATTTGCATTGCTAATCTGTCTATTTCATTGTGAATGCGCTGAACATATAAGATACACAAGCTTTAGAGAGGGATATGGGTCAAATACTAATGAATGGGACTCTGTCAGATTGGGATGTCTGGTTGGTGCAGATGAGTTGGACCGAAGGGTCTGTTTCTGTACTGTATAACTCTATGACTTGTCTTTTTAACTTTATAGTCATAACTTTATTTTGCACTAATGCTGCTTTTGTTTTTTTCCCCGTGTCTTTTTTTGTCTTGTATTTCTGCTCCTATCTTTTGCCCTTTGTTTCCCCTCCTCTGTCTACCTGTTCAGGTTTACATCACTAACAGTGGCAAACACCACCCACAAGGAGGACATTGGTTGTAGACAAGATACAACCTGTCCTGCTTGTACCAGTCTCATCATCTTCCTCTCAATGCCCAAGGAATATGAATCCCTCCTTATATCATTTCTCCAACTCCACACACAAATTGTGTTAATATGCTATATCTTATTCTACTCTCGTTAATTTAATCACCAGTAGTAATCCTGAGATTACTAACTTTGAGGTACTACCTATTTATTTACATCTTGCTCTCTATGTTTTGAATGTACGACCTCACACCTTATTTAATTAATTAATTGGTATTGATACATGTGTCGATATGTGTGATTGTTTTCCCTTGTGTTGGTTTCAATGCTGGTAGGCCTCTCAATTCCCAATTTATTTCCTCTCCTTGTTCATCTGTGTGGAAACTTTACTTCTTGCAGTAAACCTTAATTAAATACCCTGTGCTAAAATTCATAATTTGCCCCAAGTCTTCAATCCCCAGCTCTGTTTTAGCTGCACTCGGCAAAGTCTTCTTCATTCTGACTGTGTAGCTTACTCTGGCTGTACAGAACATAATGAGGCACTTGTTTTTTCTAATTTCCTGCTATGTTTGAGATCTTCATTATTTCCCTCATTTTGGTTGGAATTGTTGAGCTGTGTTTTATTTGAAAGAGGGTGAGTACAAACTGATCAATCTGCCTTTAAGTTTGTTTGTAGGAGGTCTGGAAACTAATTGCGGATTGATTCTTGTTCAAAGAGTATGACGGAGTTTTTGGGTCCAGATTTGCATTATTGCTCATGTTGCCAGATGTTAACAGGAAAGCTGGTGCCAAGTAGTCCAACAAAGAGAACGTTGAAGAAGGAGCAGAGTCCAAAGCTTAAACTGGTTTTGAACTGTGTTTTTGGTCAGGAGGATTGTGGCTGCCAAAGATACAGGGTAGAGATTTGTGTTCCAAAGGACTATTGCAAACCAAGAGGACCATTGGCCCAAAGCATTACATCTGTTCCATTCTTCTCATGCTGACTATTTCAGATTTCCAGCATTTACAACATTTTGCTTTTAATTTAAAACATCACAACACCCGGCTCCACCTTTTGTCAACTTATCAAAAGTGTGAAGAATAGAATCTCAGTTATAAGAATTAAATAAATATTTTTGAATCCTGCTGAAGCTATTTGCATTGATTGATGTCTTCATTAATCAAGCAAGATAAACTCCATATGTGTGGGATAGGATGCGTGACAGAAACTGCTTAAGTGAAGTGGGCATTACATCTCTTCTTTTTCTTTTAGTTTATCCTTCACTGCATCTGTCTGTTTATGAGAATCAAAGAAGTTTGGGTTTCATTTGTAGACATGAATTATATCATCTTGTTTAGCTTTGTTCAGTTAAACCTACTGTATTAATAATTGTAAATTGCTTTGTTTAAGCGATAAACTTGGAATCTGGTATTCGTTGTTCTTCGTAATATCTGGTTAGGGACCATTGGGGTCAGTCTTAAGAATCATTGAAAGTTTTAATTTTTGTGCTGTAATTCAGGGATAGAGACACTGATTAGATTTGGCTGGCTGTCTTTGTATCGTAACAATAACACCTAAATTAGGACAGGAATTTCAGGTGTTTGATAGAAATAGCCACTATCCAGCAGATGCCTTTTAACTAGGCTATTTCAACTTCCTGAAAAACTTTTGATTGTAGATCTGATTCCGACTTTTACATTGAAATTAAACTTGCAAAAGATTTGCCAGTTGAATTCCCAATTTGCATCAAATTTTCAGTTTGTCATTCTATCTCGGTCTCACTTCAGTGAAGTCTCCCTCTTTCTGACTCTGTGGTTTACTCTGTCATTGAGCAACTGTCATCCTTGTTCCAAAGGACGACTACACACATTGCAACAATGCAGTCAGAGGACCATTAGCCCGAAGCATTACATCTGTTCTCTTTTTCTCAGATGCTGAGTATTTCAGATTTCTAGCATTTAGCTTTTAACTTAAAGCATCATAGCACCTGTCTCCTCCACTTCTCTACCCTTGATTTTGATGGCATGCTGCAATACCTCACCTTTTAATTTAAGACATATATATATTTGTTATCTTCACAACCCATACTAACTTGATTCTTGAATGCTAGTACTGATATGACATTAAAACACCCTTCATTTTCCTGTTTCCTCACTTTTGCTTATTCTTGCTCAATTGGGGAGGATTATTGCTCTGCTTTCTGCCAATGCTAATGTTTCCTCTGGCAAGGTTGTGCAGCATACAGGCATGATTCAGGAAGCTCTTCATGTCACAGACTCCTTAAAGAGCAACAACTTAAGTCATTTGGGAAATAATTTCTCATTGGAAGAGTTTGAACAAGATTTCACTTTTTAATGCTTTTATTGTAATAGGCATAATAAGATCAGCATAATTCTAATGTTAACTTACCAGCAAATTTCTTCATAAGAAGTAAGTTTTAGATCAATGCCACCAACATATGTCTGTTATGCTTTGGACACTTTGACCAGTTTCCATGTAAACTCATTTTACTCAGGCACTATACTTGAGATAAATAAAAGGGTCACAGTCGAATTGCAATTCAACACAATTTTATTCACAAAATACACTAAAGATGCAATATTTGGTCATAGCAGCCTTTTAGCTAAAAGCTTACTGTTTTGTAATAAAACTCATGTTTCTTACATTAATTACTCTATCAACCACAACACTAAGCCCATCGCAATCCTAACCAACTGGTCACAAGACTAGGATTAGGTTTTACCCATGCAGTTGAACTTGACCAGGCTATGTAGTCAGCTCTGATGAGCTTGGGTGAATGTTGTCTTCGTACATCATTTCTCTTTCTCTGTCTCTCTCGCTCTCTCTCTCTGTCTCCCCCTCTCTCTGTCTCTCTCCTTTTTGGTCAGAACATTGCGCATAGAAGTTGGGATGTCATGTGTTTGTACAGGACATTTGAGAGGCCACTTTTGAAATATTGTATACAATTCTTGTGACCCTTCTGTAGAAAGGATGTTAAACTTGGGAGGGTGCAGGAAAGAACTACAAGGGTGGTGAGGGACTTGGTGGGTTAATGTTATTGGGAGAGGCTGCATAAGCTGGAACTTTTTTCGCTGGAGGTTGAAGAATGACCTGAGAGGTTTGTAAAATCACGAGGGGCATGGATGGGGTGAATAGCCAAAGTATTTTTTTCTAGGATAGGTGAGTCTAAAACTAAGGGGCAGAAATTTAAGGTTAAGAGGAAAGATTTAAATACGACAGGAGGAGTAACCTTTTCACACAGCGGGTGGTGCACGTATGGAACAAATTGCCAGAGAAGGTGGTGGAGGAGGGTACAATTACAGCATTATGAATAGGAAGGGTTTAGAGGAACATGAACCAAATGCTGACAAATGGAACTAGATCAGATTAGGATGTCTTAGGTGAGTGTGGACAAGTTGGACTGAAGTCTGTTTTTTTGCTGTATGACTCAATAATTCGCAAGCCAGCATCATTTTCCAGAGCAAGTCTGGGATTTTCCTTGCCTGCCTTTATCTTGTGCAAATACTTTGCACCTGAAAGTCCATTTGGGATTCTCTGCTTAAAGGTTGCTCATTCTGGTTTTGGGCATAGCATTCAGGCCCTGGGCTATTTGACTACTGTCCCTCCTCTTGATCCAAATGAAAACCAGCAAAAAAGTCACACAGCTCTGACTTTGCTCTTCCACCACATTGCACCTGGTCGTAGGTTGACAGCTTTTACTGTCTAACATTATAAATTGCACAGCAATTGAAAAGACAAGCATAAATACTAGCAATAAAAGCAATGACAAACAATGCAGTGATGGTGAATAATACACTGTCTGTAAACGTGTGATCAGAAATAACACATTCGCAAAATAGACGGTTCACATTTTAGGTATTCCTCTGTGTCTGTTTGTGGTCTTCTTCATTCTTGTCTGCTCAGCATAGTTTTAAATTTGTCTCCTATTCCAATCCTTTTTCTGAGCCTGTAGCACCCTAGCTCAGTGCACCTGCTATTGGCGAATATTTGGTTTAAAGTCATAGAGGTGTACAGCATGGAAACAGACCCTTCGGTCCATGCCGATCAGATATTCCAATCCAATCTAGTCCCACCTGCCAGCACTCGGCCCGTATACCTCCAAACCCTTCCTATTCATATACCCATCCAAATGCCTTTTAAATAGTGCAATTATACCAGCCTCCACCACATCCTCTGGCAGCTCATTCCATACACATACCACCCTCTGCGTGAAAAAGTTGCCCCTTAGGTCTCTTTTATATCTTTCCCCTCTCACCCTAAACTTATGCCCTCTAGTTCTGGACTCTCCCACTCCAGGGAAAAAAACTTTGTCTATTTATCCTATCCATGCTCCTCATAATTTTATAACCCTCAATAAGGTCACCCCTCAGACTCCGATGCTCCAGGGAAAACAGCTCCCGCCTGTTCAACCTCTCCCTGTAGCTCAGATCTTCCAACCCTGGCAACATCCTTGTAAATCTTTTCTGAACCCTTTCAAGTTTCACATCTTTCCAATAGGAAGGAGACCAGGATTGCATGCAATATTACAACAGAGGCCTAACTAATGTCCTGTACAGCCGCAACATGACCTCCTAACCCCTGTACTCAGACCAATAAAGGAAAGCATACCAAATGCCTTCTTCACTATCCTATCTACCTGCAGCTCCATTTTCAAAGAGCTATGAACCTGCACTCCAAGATCTCTTTGTTCAGCAATACTCCCTAGGACCTTACCATTAAGTATAAGTCCTGCTAAGATTTGCTTTCCCAAATGCAGCACCTTGCATTTATCTGAATTAAACTCCTTCTGCCACTTATCTGCCCATTGGCCCATCTGGTCCAGATCTTGTTGTAATCTGAGGTAACCCTCTTTGCTGTCCAATACAGCTCCAATTTTGGTATCATCTGCAAACTTACAAACTGTACCTCTTATGCTCGCATCCAAATCATTTATGTAAATGACAAAAAGTAGAGGGCCCAGCACCGATCCTTGTGGCACTCCACTGGTCACAGGCCTCCAGTCTGAAAAACAAACCTCCACCATCACCCTCTGTCTTCTACCTTTGAGCCAGTTCAATACCCAAATGGCTAGTTCTCCCTGTATTCCATGAGGTCGAACCTTGCTAATCAGTCTCCCATGGGGAACCTTGCCAAATGCCTTACTGAAGTTCATATAGATCACATCTACTGCTCTGCCCTCATCAATCCTCTTTGTTACTTCTTCAAAAGACTCAATCAAGTTTGTGAGACATGATTTCCCATGCACAAAGCCATGTTGACTATCCCTCATCAGTCCTTGCCTTTCCAAATACATGTGCATCCTGTCCCTCAGGATTCCTTCCAACAACTTGCCCACCACCAAGGTCAGGCTCATCAGTCTATAGTTCCCTGGCTTGTCTTTACTGGCCTTCTGAAACAGTGGCACCACGTTTGCCAACCTCCAGTCTTCTGGCATCTCACCTGGGACTATCGATAATACAAATAACTCGACAAGAGGCCCAGCAATCACTTCTCTAGCTTCCCATGGTACACTTGATCAGGTCCTGGTGACTTATCCACCTTTAACCGTTTCAAGACATCCAGCACTTCCTCCTCTGTAATCTGAGCATTTTGCAAGATGCCACCATCTATTTCCCTACAGTCTATATCTTCCATATCCTTTTCCACAGTAAATACTGATGCAGAATATTCATTTAGTATCTCCCCCATTTTCTGTGGCTCCACACAAAGGCCGCCTTGCTGAACTTTGAGGGGCCTTATTCTCTCCCTAGTTACCCTTTTGTCCTTAATATATTTGTAAAAACCCTTTGGATTCTCCTTAATTCTATTTGCCAAAGCTATCTCATGTCCCCGTTTGCCCTCCTGATTTCCCTCTTATGTATACTCCTACTTTCTTTGTCCTCTCCTAAGGATTCATTCGATCTATCCTATCTATACCTGACATATGCTTCCTTCTTTTTCTTAACCAAACCCTCAATTTCTTTAGTCATCCAGCATTCCTTATACCTACCAGCCTTCCCTTTCACCCTGACAGGAATATACTTTCTCTGGATTCTTGTTGTCTCATTTCTGAAGGCTTCCCATTTTCCAGCGTCCCTTTACCTGCAAACATCTGCCTCCAATCAGCTATCGAAAGTTCGGGCCTAATACTGTCAAAATTGGCCTTTCTCCAATTTAGAACTTCAACTTTTAGATCTGGTCTATCCTTTTCCATCACTATTTTAAAACGAATAGAATTATGGTCACTGGCCCCAAACTGCTCCCCCACTGACACCTCAGTCACCTGCCCTGCCTTATTTCCCTAGAGTAGGTCAAGATTTGCACCTTCTCTAGTATGTACATCCACATACTGAATCAAAAAATTGTCTTGTGCACACTTAGGAAATTCTCTCCATCTAAACCTTTAACACTATGGCAGTCCCAGTCGATGTTTGGAAAGTAAAAATCCCCTACCATAACTACCCTATTATTCTTACGGATAGCTGAGATCTCCTTCCAAGTTTGTTTCTCAATTTCCCTCTGACTATTGGGGGGTCTATAATACAATCCCAACAAGGTGATCATCCCTTTCTTATTTCTCAGTTCCACCCAAATAACTTCCCTGGCTGTAGTTTTGATAATGCTAACCCTTATCAAAAATGCCACTCCCCCTCCTCTCTTGCCTCCCTTTCTATCCTTCCTGTAGTATTTGTATCCTGGAACATTAAGCTGCCAGTCCTGCCCATCCCTGAGCCATGTTTCCGTAATTGCTATGATATCTCAGTCCCATGTTCCTAACCATGCCCTGAGTTCATCTACCTGCCCTGTTAGGCCCCTTGCATTGAAATAAATGCAGTTTAATTTATTAGTTCTACCTTGTCCCTGCCTACCCTGACTGTTTGACTCACTTTTGTTCTTAACTTTACCCATCTCAGATCAATCTCTTTCTGAGTCCCACCCCCTCATCTTACTAGTTTAAATCCTCCAAAGTAGTTCGAGCAAATTTCCCTGCCAATATATTAGTCCCTTCCAATTTAGGTGCAATCCGTCCTTCTTGTACAGGTCACTTCTACCCAAAAAGAGATTCCAATGATCCAAAAATGTGAATCCTTCTCCCATACACCAGCTCCTCAGCCATGCATTCATCTGCTCTATCCTCCTATTCCTGCCCTCACTAGTTCATAGCACTGGGAGTATCCAGATATCACTACCCTTGAGGACCTCCTTTTTAAATTTCTGCCTATCTCTCTGTAATCTCCCTTAGAGTATCAACCTTTTCCCTTCCAATGTCGTTGATTCCAATGTGGACAATGACCTCCTTCTGGCCCCTCTCCCCTGTGAGAACATTCTGCACCCTCTCTGAGACATCCTTGATCCTGGCACCAGTGAAACAACACACCATTCTGTTTTTTCTCTGCTGGCCACAAAAATGTCTGTCTGTACCTTTGACTACAGAATCCCCTAACACAATTGATCTCTTGGAAGCCGACATACCCCTCGCTGCATTAGAGCCAGTCTCAACACCAGAAACTTGGCTGTTCATGCTACGTTCCCCTGAGAATCCATCACACTCTACATTTTCTAAAACAGCATACCTGTTTGAAATGGGTTTCTCCACAGAAGACCCCCTGCACTAGCTGCCTAGCTCTCTTACCCTTCCTGGAGTTAACCCATCTGTGTGACTTTATCTGAGACTTTTCCCCCTTCCTGTAACTGCCATCCATCACATACTGTTGCTGTTGCAAATTCCTCATCGCTTCTATCTGTCTCTCCAACCAATCCACTCGACCTGATCAGATTCGCATCCAACAGCATTTATGGCAGATATAATCCGCAGTAACCCTTAAACTCTCTTTAAACTCCCACATCTGACAAGAAGTACATATTACTGCAAAGGCCATTTTTGCTCCTTCACAATCTACAGACCCAGAAAATAACACCGTCTTATTCCTCTACAAACACTGCCCCAGGTTAAATTAATAGCTGTTTTAAGTTTAATCAAGAGACTTATCTCCAAAAACATATAATCAAGATAGAATCCACTATACTCACTGCTGCAGCCTTTCTCTTGGACAGACTTAAAACACCAATTAACTTATCTGATTCTGTGCTGTGAACTTCGCCAACAGTTCCTCCAAGATTAGTTGTGAATTTCACTGTTTGTTAATTTTCCCAGATACACTCCGATGTCCAGCGATTCACAAATTCAAACAGCAAAGGCGGTAACTGTGCAGGTTCTCTCTCTCTCTCTCTCTCCTGCACTGTCCTCACCATGTGCTTCCTTTGTCTGCTCTTCTCCCTTTTAAACAGCTGTTGTTTTGACTTTTTTTTTCCAGTGTTCCAAAACAATGCAACAGCATATAAAACAGTAATTGCTGCTCCTGGAATTCGAGGAAATCACCTCCAGCATCTAAAATACCTCAAAAAAGGAGCAGCTCTTACAGCCAGAATTTTTTCCCGTCCTCCATCTTGGGTTACCCTCTTTTGTAATGATTTGGATAAGAATGTAGAATGCATGGTTAGTAAGCTTGCAGATGAAACCTAAATTGGTGGTATAGTACATAGTAAAGAAGTTTTTCTAAGATTACAAAAGGATCTTAATCAAATGGGTCTATGGGCTGAAAAATGGCAGATGGAGTTCAATCTGGTTAAATGCGGGGTATTGCATTTTGGTACAACAAGCAAGTATAGGGCTTAGACAATTAATGGTAGGGTCTTGGGTAGTGTTATAGAACAGAGGGACATAAGGGTGCAGGTACATAATTCTTTAAAGTTTGCGTCAGATATAGACAGGATGGTTAAAAATGTGTTTGGCACACATGCTTTTATTGCTCAGTCCTTTAAGTATAGAAGTTGATGTGTTATGTTGAAGTTGTACAGGACATTGCTGAGGCCTCTTCTGGAATACTGTGTCCAGTTCTTGGTCACCCAGTTATGGGAAGGATATTATTAAGCTGGAGAGGGTTCAAAAGAGATTTACCAGAAGGTTGCCGGGTATGGAAGATGAGAGTTATAAAGAAAGGCTGGATAGGCTGGGATGTTTTTCACTGGAGTGTAGGAGGTTGAGAAATGACTTGATAGAAGTTCATAAAATAATGACAGGTATAGATAGTTGATGGTATTTGTCTTTCACCGAAGATAGGAAATTTCAAAAGTAGGGGACAGATTTTTAAAGTGAGAGGACAGAGATTTGGAAAAGACATGAGACAATGTTTTTTACTCAGTGGGTGGTTCATATGTGGAATGAACTTCCTGTGGAAGTAGTAGATGCAGGTACAATTACAATGTTTAGAAGACATTTGGATGGATACACGAATAAGAAAGGTTTGGAGGGATATAAGCCAGGAGCAGGCAGATGGGACTAATTAAGTTTTATAGGAGAAAGTGAGGACTGCAGATGCTGGAGATCAGAGCTGAAAAATGTGTTGCTGGAAAAGCGCAGCAGGTCAGGCAGCATCCAAGGAGCAGGGGAATCGACGTTTCGGGCATAAGCCCTTCCTGAAGAAGGGCTTATGCCCGAAACGTCGATTGTTCTGCTCCTTGGATGCTGCCTGACCTAGTTTAGTTTTATGTTTGGCATGGATTGATTGGACCGAAGGGTCTGTTTCTGTGCAACATAACTCAATGCACATGTGGCGGGATCGCACACTAGCTTTATAGAGTATTCTCAGACTGTGAAAAAGGATCATCTGGAAGAAAAATGTTGTGGAAGTTTGCAAAGATCCTTGGGATGGAAATGAGATGGGACAAAAAAAGTAATAAAAAGACAATTAAGTTGCTTATGTGAGCAACTCTTAGTTGGTGGATTTTAGGTGGTCTGTAAACACATGAGATAGATGGAACGTCTTCTGATCAGGCAGAAGATTTCATTGGTGAAAATTTGTAAAAAAAAAAGCAAAGCTGCCTAATGAATGTGGTAGCTGGGCTAGCTGTCAGGTCCTAAAGCTGCCTCAGGAATGCGGTTGCTGGGTTGGCTATCGGGTCGTAAAGCTAAACCAATTGCTGGCGGTGCTGCACATGTTTCTGATGGAGTCATAACTCTAAGTGGGTGGGCTCTGGCTGCTGGGGACCGACTCTTCCTCGACTTCCCCATTGGAGCACCGGATCAGACACTTCTGTGGGCTCCGGTGGCACTTAAATTCCTTAATGTGTGGCTAGACCACTAATGGTTTCCTTTTCGGATGGACTCAGGTTGGCTATTGTAGAGGTTGTACAGCATGGAAACAGACCCTTGGGTCCAACTAGTCCATGTCAACCAGATATCCTCAAGTAATCTAGTCCAATTTGCCAACATTTGACCCACATCCCTCTAAATCCTTCCTATTTGTGTACCTATCCAGATGACTGTTCAATGTTGTAGTTGTACCAGATAGAGTACCAATTCCTCAACACCTAGAGATAGAGTTAAGTGCGAGGCCTTGTCTTGAATCCTTCCACGGACATGCGGAAATGGTGGGTTTGTTTTAGGAACTATTTCTTTCATCTGGTTGATGTGATCCCATTTGGTCTTCCTGGAGTTGACCAGCACTTATAAACCAAGGGACTTGCCTTGCTCACCTCTGAGTGAGGTTCCTGAGTATCTGGGGCACAGGATTATTCCTGGCTGGAAGGCCTCGAGCATGACCCGCCTCGTCCTCGGTGGGGTTGACATAGTCATCAAGTTGGCTTTACTTTGTCTCTTTAACTGACCCATCCTAACAGCAACTGCATTCTGGGCAGCTTTGGCATTGTTCACCAATGTTTTGACTGTCTTTTCATGGCTAAGGGCTCTCCTTGTCTTTCAGTACATAGACCAACCTTTTCTTAGCTATGTACAGTCCTGAAGAAGGGTCACCCAAACCATTGACTGTACTTTCTCTCCAAAGATGCTGCTGGACCTAGTGAGTTTCTTCAGCTATTTCTGTTTTATTTTTAGATTTCCAGCATTTGCAGATTTTATTTTTTCTTTAATCACATCTTGAATCACTGGGGCAGTAAGATGAGTGTCTTGGTCTGATTCTATGCTGCAAGGGAAGCCCCAACTAGTGAAAACTTCCTGGTTTTGGATGGTTGCTGTGACTTTAATGGTATTGGTTTGGGTAGGCAAAGCCTCCACCCATTTGCTGAATAAGTCAAGAATTGCAAAGGTATGTTTGTGCCCCACAATACAGGGTGGCCAGGGGTACAATCTTTAAATTTCTTCTTAACTCTGACTCCCAACTATTAACTTACTATTCTTTATTTTAATGCTAACTGTCTCTCCTGGCATTTTGCTCACTGTAGCATTCCTCTCTTATATTCTCCGGACTTATGCACCCCTGCCATTTTATAGTTTAAATTCTCTCCTGTAGTACTAGTAAAAGTAGACAACCTCATAAGAGATCTCAGGATTCAGTTGTACCCCATTTATTTGTACAGGTGGCAGTTCTACTATTTTGGGAATCTAAAGCCCTCCCTACTGTGCCAGCTTTCCAGCCATGCATTAATCTGTAGTAGTCTCCTATTTCTGTACTCACTTGAGAATTTAACTCTGAGTAATCCTGAGATCACTGCATTTGAAGTCCTGCTTGCTAAATTTCTACCTACTCCTTAAGTTTTATTTGCAGAAGCACATCACTGTCTCTCCCCATATCATTGGTACCAAAATGGATCACAACCTCTGGCTGATCACTCTCCCCAGAAATATGCCTTGCAGCTGCTTTCTGATATCTTTGACCCTTGCACCAAGGAGACAACATACAACCTTGGAGTCACATCTAAGGCTGCAGTGATGTCCATTTGTTCACCTAATTAATGAATCCCCTATCAGGTCATCTCTCTTTCTTTCCCCCTTGAACAACTGAGCAACCTAAGTCACTAATTTGGCTCTTGCTGTACACCTCTGAGGAGCTATTGGTTTTACCACTATCTTGAATACAAAGCTGATGAGTGAGCAAAATCATCTCTGGTTGCTGCACCATCCTCCTGGTTCTCTTGGACTCTGTCAGTCACCTATTTCCCTCTGCTCGCATGTTCCTATCCTGCCATGTGACCACATCCCTAAACGTATTATTCACTTAGTCTTTTGCCTCATCAGTGAAAATCTCAGTGATGCCGGTTGCCATTTGAGCTCTGAGAAATGGAGCACGCGGTTTTTGCAAATGGAGACACTTTTTGCACCTATATTCATTTAGATCATGTGAAGTGTGTATGACTCCCTATATGTCACAGGAGTTTCCATGTAGTTAGCTGCTCTGACATGCCTTAAGATTAATTTGAACTTAGGATAGATTTAAGATTAAAAAATAATAGAAAGTAGAATTACTCACCATTAACAATCTGTTCCTCCTTCTAAACCAAAAAATTGAATATATATGGTAAAGAATAGGATCCAATTCCTACAGAATAAAAAGGTTCTTTCCCCTACTCACCTAATGTTCTGAACTAACCACATTCTCAGCAATCCATTCAAGTCACACTGAGCACAAAGTTGTACTGAGGTGCTGTATTTATATGTTCTGAAATTAAAGAATTAGCTTAACTTTAACTACAGAAAAAAAAAATAATTCAGACTAGCTTCTTTGACAAACTTCTGCTGTTCCACAGTGAGCAGTTCATATGGCTCTTCTTTGGCTCCTGAAATTAAGCAATAACTTTCAGTTAAATTGTAACTTTTAAATGTTAAAATACAAACAAATTTACATTTTTTGGAAAGTGATTAATATATCCTCAACTCACCAAATCCTTATTTATCAGAGGTTGAGCTACACACGGCCCCAAATTTGTACAGTTGGTGAGCCTTTATGGTTGCATGTGATGTATTTTTGTTTCTTTAACTGTGTAAAATGAAATATAACTTTTTATATCAGAAATGATTTTCCTGTTCATTTGTGGGACTTTTCATAAGTTATGTGTTGCTGGTTAAAGCGCAGCAGGTCAGGCATCATCCAAGGAACAGGAAATTCGACGTTTCGGGCTAAAGCCCTTCATCAGGAATGAGGAAAGTGTGTCCAGCAGGCTAAGATAAAAGGTAGGGAAGAGGGACTTGGGGGAGGAGCGATGGAGATGTGTTAGGTGGAAGGAGGTCAAGGTGAGGGTGATAGGCCGGAGTGGGGTGGGGGCGGAGAGGTCAGGAAGAAAATTGCAGGTTAGGAGGGCGGTGCTGAGTTCGAGGGAACCAAATGAGACAAGGTGGGGGGAGGGGAAATGAGGAAACTGGAGAAATCGGAGTTCATCCCTTGTGGTTGGAGGGTTCCCAGGCGGAAGATGAGGCGCTCTTCCTGCAACCGTCGTGTTGTTATGTTCTGGCGATGGAGGAGTCCAAGGACCTGCATGTCCTTGGTGGAGTGGGAGGGAGAGTTAAAGTGTTGAGCTACGGGATGGTTGGGTTGGTTGGTCCAGGCGTCCCAGAGGTGTTCCCTGAAGCGTTCCGCAAGTAGGCGGCCCGTCTCCCCAATATAGAGGAGGCCACATCGGGTGCAGCTGATGTAATAGATAATGTGTGTGGAGGTGCAGGTGAATTTGTGGCGGATATGGAAAGATCCCTTGGGGCCTTGGAGAGAGGTAAGGCAGGAGGTATGGGCGCAAGTTTTGCATTTCCTGTGGTTGCAGGGGAAGGTGCCGGGAGTGGAGATTGGGTTGGTGGGGGGTGTGGACCTGACGAGGGAGTCACGAAGGGAGTGGTCTTTGCGGAACGCTGATAGGGGAGGGGAGGGAAATATATCCCTGGTGGTGGGGTCTGTTTGGAGGTGGCGGAAATGACGGCGGATGATACGCTGTATACGGAGGTTGGTGGGGTGGTAGGTGAGAACCAGTGGGGTTCTGTCCTGGTGGCGGTTGGAGGGGCGGGGCTCAAGGGCGGAGGAGCGGGAAGTGGAGGAGATGCGGTGGAGGGCATCGTCGATCACGTCTGGGGGGAGTCTGCGGTCCTTGAAGAAGGAGGCCATCTGGGCTGTACGGTATTGGAACTGGTCCTCCTGGGAGCAGATGCGGCGGGGGCAGGGTGGGAGGAGGTGTAGTCCAGGTAGCCATGGGAGTCAGTCGGTTTATAGTAGATGTCTGTGTTGATTCGGTCGCCCGAGATAGAAATGGAAAGGTCTAGGAAGGGGAGGGAGGAGTCTGAGACAGTCTCGGACGGTTGGAGGAAGAGCGCCTCATCTTCTGCCTGGGAACCCTCCAACCACAAGGGATGAACTCCGATTTCTCCAGTTTCCTCATTTCCCCTCCCCCCACCTTGTTTCATTCGATTCCCTCGAACTCAGCACCGCCCTCCTAACCTGCAATTTTCTTCCTGACCTCTCCGCCCCCACCCCACTCCGGCCTATCACCCTCACCTTGACCTCCTTCCACCTATCACATCTCCATCGCCCCTCCCCCAAGTCCCTCCTCCCTACCTTTTATCTTAGCCTGCTGGACACACTTTCCTCATTCCTGATGAAGGGCTTTAGCCCGAAACGTCGAATTTCCTGTTCCTTGGATGCTGCCTGACCTGCTGCGCTTTAACCAGCAACACATTTTCAGCTCTGTTCTCCAGCATCTGCAGACCTCATTTTTTACTTTTCATAAGTTATGATTTGTATCAAAGTAAAAGCTGCAAAAAGCGGAATGTTGTTGGTAATTTCTTTATTTGGGAATGGGTGATAAGTGTTGGCTGAGCTAGTAATGCCCATATCCCATGGATTAATTTTTAACATTTGATTATTTAGGTATATGGTTCCATAACAGGGATCATAACATCTCATTTATATGGACTAAATGGCTGAATTGATGATGTTACCTCTCAGAGAAGGTGGTGTTTGCTTGTGGAAAGTTGATGAGCCCACCAATGGCAATACTTTGTTCCACCTAGTCTCTGTTCTGTCTGCATCCTTTTTTGTAAGTGATTAAATCTGAATAGCCGACTCAACTTTCATCTTATATAATTATTTGAGAATTACTTCTGCCTGTAAATCTTTCTCTGTGATTGATGGAGAAGCAGATTAAGAGAGAGAAGCATAAGTGCTTCAGAGAACAAAACCTCTGTGAGCAGGTATAATATAAATAAATAGCAACATAAAAAGTTGTATTTCCCATTCTGTTTTGTATAAGCAATGGAGGTATTTTACTAGCAATAAATTCAGATCTTGGATGTGATACAACTGGTATTGAAAATGACTGTCTGATGTCTCCATACTTTCTGCAGATTTTTTCATGTTACTTAAAATTTTAAAGTTATTGCCTGTTTACTGGCAATTTTTTTTAAGAGCCATCATTTATAATGAAAACTGTAGAACATAGAACATAGAAAAATACAGCGCAGTACAGGCCCTTCGGCCTTCGATGTTGCGCCGATCCAAGCCCACCTAACCTACACTAGCCCACTTTCCTCCATATGCCTATCCAATGCCCGTTTAAATGCCCTGTAGTAGTCAAAGAATTTAAATATTGTTTGGCATGAATCCAGGCATTACAATATTTAACTCCAAGCTTGTTGCAAATTTTACCTGCAAATTTGTTTTCCATTAAATAGGGTCTTCACCTTAATGAATGTTTCCATAGCTGCTTTGGAGAATGTAGATGCTCATCACTTCATTCTTCATTGTTCTATTTCTCAGTTTCAACAAAATATAATAACAATTGTATGCAGTCTTCTTTTGAGTGGGGCATTCATCCTGAAAATACCATTAGACAGCTAATAGGAAATTCCAGTCTGCATGTGTGAGGGATGATTATCACCCCTATAACATGGTCAGCTCAGAAATCAAATTGAAGTAAGACCCAAGCCATTGAAATGGTGTGCGGCTCAAATGAATGAAGTCAGAATCTCCCGATTGATTAGAATCTGTGTTTAAAAGAACCATTTTCTTCAAAATAATAGATAGTGTTTTAAATAATTTGAGGGTAAAGGGAGATATAAACGTCAGGTGTAATAATTGTGTATGATATTAAAAATATGACTATTAACACAGTATTTCACATTGATTTTGATCATCACTCTGGGACAGTTTTTTATTCCATAAGAGTAATAGTATGAAATCAGGAATTAATCTCTGCTCCAGATTTTTCTTAACTTGTGGAACAGGTTTAAATCCTGTTTACTGACATCCAAAATTATGAATGCTTCCATTTCTCTGTAAGCCAAAAATGCTAGCCGAACAGGACAATTAGAAAATCTATATAATATGTCAAGGTCACATGATAAATATTATGTAAGCTCTGATGGGCCAGCTCTGAGGTTCACAATAATATCTTCGCATTTTGACAATGCTGTATTCTGAATTGTGCTGAAAACATTATAATTTGCTTTAAGTGTCTTTCCCAGAAGATGGCAGTAGTAGCAGTAATAATTGTAAAAGCAAGCTGGAAAACAATTTCAATTCAGTGAATTGAAATAACATTTTGGACAAAGTCAGCAAATGATCATCATGCCAGAATGCCTTTGTTGCACCACGCTGGATGCAGTATAGAGAGAACTAAAGTAGGTTTATTGTAATCTGAGTTCAACATTTCAATACAGATATAAAATGATGTTTTTTATTTATAATTTATCAGTGAATTTGCTTCTTTATGGTTTTTCTATGTTCTGGTTTTGGAAGTTACTTTTACAATGTCAACTCAGGTTGAAAAAAATGACTCATAATATTAATGTGTTGTATATCTCAAAGACTGGAATTGTAGTTTTAAATATTCTCCCAATTACTTCTATAATATTTTGCGTGTGAGCAATGATTATTTAAGTAGTTTTGGGGCAAAGGTACAGTTGAAAATTTAACTCCAGAATTTCTGTCAGACAAATTTTAAATTCTTTCACCATACATAGATTGAACTAATCATAGGAATAATTTTTCTCATTAAAATAGCAAGGAAATTTACATATTAATTGACGTGAGAAAACCATGGGCACAATTTTCTGTTGTCTCTGCCTGTTTACTGACTAATAAGGATACCAAGTGAAAGTACATTTCGAGGCTGCTGGCCAGTATCTTAGAAAATAAGTTAAGCCAGTATTCAGTATCAGTATAAATAATCAACAAGCTTTGAGGCTAATATAAGAAATAAGCTGCAGGAGAAAGTGAAAAGGAAAGGTTTGCATCTGTCCAGCAGTTTTTAAAATCACTTCCTTATGCTACGCGGGCAGTAAATTACTTTTGAAGGTCGTCACTGTCATAGAAAACTCAGCAGCTAAGTTTGCACACAGCAATGTGATACTGACCAAATGATTTGTCTTGTGAAGGATACATATTGGCCAATATGTTTGAGATAATAGCCCTGCTCTTCTTCATGATAGTGGTGTGGTATCTCTGACATTCACACAAACAGACAGATGAAGTTTTGCTTTAAACATCTGAAAGACAGCACTTATAGCAGAGCATAATCCCTCAATTTATTCTGGAGAATTATATCTTCCCATCAAACATGCAGCCCTTTGTTAGATTTTGGGTGTTTGTGAGCATAGTTACCTAATAAAGGCAGTTGATAATTCTTAAGGAATTTTCAGGTAGTTTATTAAGTTGGTTAAGCAGCAGTTAGATTTGATTAATAAGTTAATTAAGCAAAACAAAAGCATACAACCCTGACAATTGAGGATGGTTCACTGGACAGGATGTTAACAAAGAGCATGTTGATCTCATTGAAGTTGTGAATGCAGTATCCTGCACTCTAGCTGAAGTGTCACGGAATTCTTGTCTGGTCTTCCTTTAATCTCTTCTGATGCATCTCCCATCTGAAAAGGACAGTTCCTGACGACTGCATCATGTAAGCCTGCCTGATGAGGACTGCCCTCTGACCATGAGAACATGATGATATACTTTATTTCGAGGAGCTGGTGGTTTACTCTGTGGCAATCATAATTTGAACCCTTTCAGCCAATGGACATGGGACTTCATTCATGATGTCAAGATATTGGTTCTTTACTTGTCCATCTTGATCTGAAGGTTACTTTTCATTTTTTGGGGGAACAAAACTTTTATCCTGATGAAGGGCTTATGCTCGAAACGTCGAATTCCCTATTCCTGAGATGCTGCCTGGCCTGCTGTGCTTTGACCAGCAACACATTTTCAGCTGTGATCTCCAGCATCTGCAGACCTCATTTTTTACTCTTTTATTTTATGAAACAATGCATTGATAATGGGGTATATATGGTGTCATATAGCTCTTGATATCAGCTTATGGAATATAATGGTTTCAGGAAATAATCAAGTAACTGCAGTAATAGCAGTTAAATGAGAACTGGTGTTATACAGGCAATACTACTAAATTTTAGTTTTAAAGGTATTCCAATTTGCAACATCCAATGTACCAACAATCCTCATTCATGTGAGGTAAAAGACAAGGCTAAACCTTTTGCAACCATTTTCACCTAGAGCATTCGGTGGCTAATCCATTTCCATCCATGAGAATGCTTATGGAGCTGACTTTATTGTTCATGATTTGATGTAACAGGATTCCAAAGCTTTGATTTGTTGGTTATGGGACTACTTAGCTCCATGACATACTGCTTTCACTGTTTAGTATCTATGTAATTCTGTTGTACTTTTTAGATTGCCACCAGATTTTTTGATGTGACTGGTGTTGCTCATTGTTATGGGCTAGACCAGACCACTCAAAACATTCTTGAGCAGGCAACCTAGATCATAACTTTGCAATTTCTTTTGGGAAGTGTACGTGAGAATTATCTGGAGTAAACTAGCTAGGTTGACTATTAGGTTTTAAAATAGACAGAAATTTATTCACAAAATTACACAATGAAACACAAAGAACAGAATAAAGAATCCCTACAGAACTCAGTGTATCCAAACTAGACATAATTATGTTGTTCTGAATATAGACAACAGTCCCACTAAGCAAACCACCTTAAAACACAATCATAAAATGGAACAGATGCTTACAGGTTGAAGTTAGAAGGACAGAAGGAGCGAGAGTTCCCATACAGCTCCCTGTTGAATTCTTAACTAGTTCAGAACTGCTCAGCTAGAAAGCTGACCACTCCCCTTTCATTATACAGGTCACTTCTAAAACATGATGACTTTGACCTGAAGTCTCATCTGTTTATATATAAACAAAAAGGCTTCTTAATACCTTTTAATCTCTGTACCAAACCAGTCCGATTGGCACCGGGAGCATTTACGACCCCTCTGAGAAAAGTCAAGAATATAATATCCTTGAGAAAAGGAACAGCTTTTCAAAAAAAGGAACCAGCTTTGTGACATCCCACCCCTTAAAACAAAGAACCACCCGATGGCTTCATTTTTAAAACTCTTCAAAAACAAACTGGTTAGTAGTCTAAACACACATGCATACTAGACTAACTATACACATGCAAACATGCACAACCACATGCAAATTCAGATTGCAGTACACTTGCCAACGAATTCTTCCGTATTTCATTTGGGCCTTGATAATGCATCAGCAATCACATTTTTGTGATCTGCCACATGCACAATTGTAAAATTAAATGGCTACAACAACAAGCTTCATCTAAACAGTCTGGCATTTTTTTCCTTAAATTTTTCGACAATGTCAATGGGCTATGATCAGTGTATACAATTGTCTCAGACAATTGCTGGTAATACAAACTCTGAAATGTTGTAATGCCAACACCAAGCTTAAAGTCGCTTTCTCCACCATTGAATATTTCTGTTGATGAACGTTCAACTTCCTGGAAAAATACTCAATGGTCTTTCTATTCTCTCGTCATCCTCCTGCAGGAGCACTGCACCGACACCCACATCACTAGCATCAATAGCCATCTTGAAAGGCTTCATATAAACAGGTGTGGCTAATACTGGGGCAATGGTTAACACAGTTTATAGACTGTCAAATGCCTTTTGACAGTCCGCTATCCACTGAAACTTCTTCCCATTTTTAACAATGCAGTGGGTGGAGCAGCCACAGTGCTAAAGTTTGGTACAAATGTTTGGTAAAATCCACTCAACCACAAGAACCGTAGTACTGCTTATTTTGTAGACCTTGTGGGAAATTCCCCAATTACTTTCGTTTTCATATCCCGAGGGGCCTTTTGTCCATGTCCAATAACATGGCCAAGGAAGGTGACTTGGGCTTTGGGAGATGCACTTTTAGCTAGGTTTAACACCAAGCCTTTCTTCCGAGGTCGAGCGAACAAATCTGATAAATGCTGTAAATTGTCCTCGCATGAGTGACTAAAAAAACACCAGGTCATCAATATACGCTACACAGTTGGGTAATCCAGCAATGACCTTATTAGTCAGTCTCTTAAATGTGGCTGGAGCATTTTTCATACCAAATGGCATGACTTTGAACTGATATAGTCCATTTGGTGTTACAAAAGCCGAAATTGCCTTTGCTGTCTCTGACAGAGGGACTTGCCAGTAGCCTCTGAGCAAGCCCAACTTAGAAATGTAAGTTGCTTGTCCCACTTTTTTGACACAATCCTCCAGCTGTGGAATTGGATATGCATCAGTCTTTGTAATGGCGTTGACTTTGCGACAGTCCACACATAACTGTTGGATACCATCTGGCTTTGGCAGCATGACTATGGGTGAGTTCCAGTCACTGTAACTCACTTTGATTATGCCATCTTGAAGCATATGCTCTATCTCTGTCTGAACCTGTGCCAACTTTAGAGGGTTACGTCTATAAGGATGGTGCTTAATCAGAACAGCATCTCCTATATCTACATCATGCACAATTATTTTAGTACTTGCAAGTTTATTTCTGCATATCGCCCCATGTAATAGTAATACATCTTTCAGGTCATTTCGATTTTCTTGTTGAAGGCAACTCAATATTTTATCCTAATTTTTGACAATTTCCTCGTCCAATTTGATTTGAGGAATGTCCAATTCAGAATCCTCTGAACTTGGTTCTTCCTTCTGTGCTGTAATCTTAACACCTTCTCCTCTTGCTTTCTTTCCTTCTCAAAATACCTTTTGAACATATTCACATGACACACTCTGTGAGATTTCTTCCTGTCTGGAGTACTTATCAAGTAGTTCACCTCACTCAATTTCCTCTTGATTTGGTATGGTAAACTAACTCTTGCTTTTAAAGGCTCATCTGTTACTGGAAGTAACACCAATACTTTATTCCCAGTTGCAAAATTGCAAATTTGTGATTTCTTATCCACTTCCTGTTTCATTGTATGCTGTGATACTTTTAAATACTGTTTAACCAACTCACCAACTCTATGTAATCATTCTCTAAAATTTGACATGTAGTCCAAATGGGTGGTCTCTGAATTCTGACTTATTAATTTGTCTTCAATCAATTTTAATGGTCTTCTTACCTCATGCCCAAAAAATAATTCAAATGAACTGAATTTGGTCAATTCATTTAGTGAATCTCTGATCGCAAAAAGTACAATGGAACTCCCTTATCCCAATAATCTGGATAATCCTGACCATAAGCCCCCAACATGGTCTTTAGAGTTTAATGCCATCTCTCTAGCACTGCCTGCCATTCTGGATGGGACACAGTAGATTTGAATGGCTTTATTCCCAAGTTATCCATAGTTTGGATGTGAAGTTTGACCCTTTATCTGACTGGATCTCTATTGGTAGTCCATATCTAGTAAACACGTTAAGTAATGTCTCTACAACCTTTTAGCTGTGATGCTGTGTAATGGGATTGCCTCTGGAAATCTAGTCGACACATCCATTATTGTTAATAAGTACTTATTCCCACTTTTTGTTTGAGGTAGGAGACCTATACAATCAATCAGGACTCGTGTGAAAAGTTCATCAAATGCTGGAATAGGTTTTAAAGATGCATGTTTTATTACTGCCTATGGTTTTCCGATTAGCTGACATTTATGACACGGCTACATCCTTGTGTAGTCCAGGCCAGTAAAAATGTCTTTGTATTTTAGCCTGTGTTTTCCTCACCCCTAAATGACCTCCAAGTGGTAGTTCATGCGCCACTTGCAGCACCTTCTTTCTATACCCTATTGGCAAAATAATTTAATGAATCTCTGCCCATTTCCCATCTGCTTGAATGTGTGATGGTCTCCATTTCCTCATTAAGACATCATTTGTTAAGTAATAACACACAGGGATGCATTCACTTTCCTTTTCTGTAATGCCTTTTGCTAAAGCTGTTTTAATTTCTTCCTGCTGTAATTTGATCAGCTTAAAAGAGCTAAAGATACTTGCATGTTTACCTCTTTGCACTTTCTCTGTTCCACTTACCTGATCAAAAAAGGTCTCGGATAAAACTATGTCAGATTTATTTTCTGTGCCTTTTGATCTCTCCTGCTTCAACTTGTGCCTCTATGATCTTGTGACCGCACAATCAGGGAAAACTGAATAAAGATTCTTCATTTCTTCAGTTGCCTGGTTCTCCAATGGCTTTTCAACTAGAGTAGGCAGCATGCCTATCGGTGAATCAGCTATATCATTTGCAAGGATAAATTGTATTACTGGAGCTGAGAGTTTGTCCAGGACTCCAACCACAAATTCTCCAGCCTTCTCTGGACTCTCTAGCCTCACTTTACATAATTGAACGCTTTTATCTCACCATGAATTCCTATTATCAGTACCTTTTCTGGGAATAGTCCCTCAGGAGTACATATGTCCTCATCCTTCAGCATTACATTTATATGCTACTCCTGGACTATGTGAATAAACTTTACCCTTGCATATATATTTTTAAGCAGATCTGGCACTTCTTCCTTAATCAAGGATCACCTTGAATACTCGGAGGCAGTGGTCTAACTTCCCTTGTGCTTTTTGTTACTAGTGCAACAAAACTCCCAGGCTTGTCCGGTTTTCCTATATCTGGCTTTCTCCTAGCCCACCAACACTGTGATTTTGTGCGGCCCACTTTATTACAATGAAAACACCAGACCTTTTTAACTCCTTTGTCCCCTCAAAGGTTTCTTTCTTATCCTGTGGTAAGTTATCCTTATGATCCTCACTGAGTTCTACCTTTCCCTTTCCATGTGAGGATTGCTTTTTGACCCAGCTTCTATCCCTCATGGACTGAAATCGATTCTGGAAGCCTAACCATGTTTTATGGACCAGCTCATAATCACCAGTCACTTCAGCTGCTAACCTTGCCATTTTAACTCTCTGCTCTTTCACATGAGTTCACATTATGTCAGGCAGTGAATGTTTGAACTCCTCCAAAATAATTACCTCTCTAAGGGCATCATAGATTTGCTTGATTCTTCAAGCTCTTATCCATCTATTGAAATGATTCTTTCAAACTCAATATAGGTTTGACCAGAGCCCCTCCTTAGATTCCTGAAGCATTGTCGATAGGCTTCTGGTACAAGCTTATACGCACTTAAAATGACTTTTTTTACCTCTTCATACTCCCCAGATACCTCCTCTGACAGGGATGCAAATACCTCAATAGCCTACCTACAAGTTTAATTTGGATCAACAAAACGCACATTGCCACTAGCCACTGCATTTGTTTCACCAAATTTTCAAATGAGATGGAAAAGCCTTCCACATCTTTCACATCAATTTTAGGCAATGCTTGAATGTACTTCTCACTCGGCTTCTGACTACCAGGGGCCTCCTCACTAAGTCTACTCCCAGCCTTTATCTCTAGCCTTTTATGTTGACTTTCCTTTTTGAGTGTCAGTTTTTGAAGTTCAAAAGCTCTCTCTTTTTCTTTCTCTGCTCTCTTTTCCCTCTCTTCTGCTGCTCTCTCTTTTACCATCTCTTCTGCTTTTAAACGTAACTCAACCTTTTTCATTTCTGCTGCCCTTTCCTTATCTCCCACCTCTAACTCAAGCTGCTTCATTTGCAATTGAATTCTTGCCATCTCTACAGAAGTGTGATGGTTTCTCCAGCAAGTTTAAATGTTGAGCTACTGCTGTAATTATCTCTTCTTTCCTCATGGAAGCAGGCAGTTCCAATTCCAGCTTCTCTGCCTATTCCTGCAGCTTGGCCTTATTCACCTTTTGCAAAACATCCAAAGTCACCTTATCCACTTCCAGAACTTTTGACGAATGAAAGAGCCATTACTATCCCAAGTTTTGTCCATCCAACCAAACCAAGACTAACATTTATTGTTCATTCCAAATTTCTTTTGAGAAGGTGATGGAATGCTGCCATCTCGAATTGCAGCTGCCTATTTGATGCAGATATTCTCATGTGTTGTGTTGAGGAGGGAGTTATAGAAATAAAGACACCAACTCCTACCACTAGCTGTTTAAAATCCCACAGAGAGCCTCCAATCTGTTATGGAGTAGGCCAGACCACTCAAAACATTCTTGAGCAGGCAACCTAGACCATAGCTTTGCAATTTGTTTTGGTAAGTGTACAGTGAGAATTAACCAGAGTAAGCTAACAAGGTTGACTACTAGATTTTAAAATAGAAGAAATTTAATCACAAAATTATACAATGAAACACAAAGAACAAAATAAAGAACCCCTACAGAACTCAGTCTATCCACAATAGAATTAATAATGCTGTTCCGACTATACACCATAATTTAATAAGTAAACTCCCTAAAAACACAGTCAAAAAATGGAACAGATGTTTACGGGTTGAAGTTAGAAGGGCAGAGAGAGAGAGAGAGAGAGAAAGAGTTTCAACACAACTCACTGTTGAACTCTTAACTAGTTCAGCACTGAACTGAACTGCTCAACTAGAGAGCTGATCACTCCCCTTTCATTATACAGGTCACTTCTAAAACATGACGACTTTGGCCTGAAGTCTCATTTGTTTACAAATAAACGAAAATACCTCTAAATACCCTTTAATCTCTGTACCAAACCAGTCTAATAAGCACCTGGAGGGTTTACGACCCATCTGAAAAAAAACAAGGACAGAATATCCTTGAGAACAGGAACAGCTTTTAGAAAAAAAGGAACCAGCTTTGTGACACTCATGCATACTGTTTTGCAATTTTGATTGAGCCAGAATAATGTTAAAATGATGAATTTGGAAGACCATGAACATTCCTTTCTTAAAAGAAAATTTGAATGTAGACATCACTGGGAAGACTGGCATTTATTGTTCATTCCAAATGTCTCCTGAGGAGGTGAAGGGATGGTGCCATCTCGAATTGCTGCTGCCTGTTTGATGTAGATATTCTTGTGGTTGTGGCAAGGAGGGAGTTGTGGGATTTTAAGCAAAAATCAGGGAAAAGACAGCAAGGTCATTCCATTTTTGACACTTTGCTCTTCGATTAGGAGAAGTTGTAGGACATTGTGTTCCTATGCATCTACTGCTTTTGTCATTCTAGGCATTACAAGTCATTCCAAAGGAACTTTGTTGGGTTGCTGCAATGCATATTGTATATAGTAGACACTGCTACTGTTGTACTTTGGAAGTGGAGAGAGTGAATGCTTAAGTTGACGGATGGCGTGTGGAACAAGCAGACTGATTTGTTCTGACCTTCTTGAGTATAGGTAGTGAGTGACATGTTGCAAGTGAAGAGTATTCCATCGCAATCCTGACCTGTGCTTTAGCAGATAGTAGACTGGCAGTGGGGAGACAGAGGGTGAGTTACTCACAATAGAATTCCCAGTCTCTGATTGGTCCTTGCAGAAAAAAAAGTATTTATATTGCTGATCTAGTTCAATTTCTGATAGCCTTAGGATGCTAGTGGTGATGAAATCATTGAGAATGGTGTTGTTGAATATCATGGTGAGATGCTTATACTTGTATTCTGATAGAAAATGTAGGAGAAACTCAACTAGTCTGGCAACATCTTTAGAACCTGAAGAGGAGTTCTATCAGATTCAAAATGTTAACTCTGTTTCTCTTTCCATAAATGTCACCAGGCCTGCTGAGTTTCTGCAGCATTTTCTGTGTTTGTTTCAGATTTTCAGCACCAGGCAGTATTTTGCTTTTGCTTAGTAATGTTCTGCCTTATTGGGGATGCTCATTACCTGGCACTTAAGTGGCAAGTAAATCTTATGTCACACATCAGCCCATGCCTAAACATTGCCTAGGTCTTATGACAGATAATCACACAATGCATCAGTGTTTGAGGAACTGCAACCACAACCATCTTCCTTTGTGTTAGATTTGACTCCAATCAGCAGAGGGGTTTCCCCACAATTCTCACTGACTTTAATTTTGATTGATGCCACTCTCAGTCAAATGCTGTCTTGGTGCGAAGAGCAGTTACTCTCACCTAACTATTTTGCTGGCGTTGGACTGGGTTGGGCAAGGTCAAAAATCACATGACACCAGGCAATACTATCACCAGATGTAGTTTGACTTTTTACCTAACTGTCTTTGGATTCTGCTCCTTTATCCATATTTGGACCAAGACAGTAATGATGTGAGGAAATAAGTGACCATGGTGGAGTTGAAACTGAGCATCAAAAAAAGAATTTTCCTGTGTAAGTTACATTTGATAGCACTGTCAATGACACTTAACATGATTTAACAATCAAGAAATGCTGATCGTGTGGTAATTGACCAAATTGTCTTGCTTTTAAAGGATGATACATACCTGGGCAACATTCTACACTATTCAGTAGATCCAAAACAGATAGCTCTACTGGAACAGGAACTAGACTGGAGACACTTCTTAGTATTACTTCTACTAGATCTACTTCTTAGTAGATTGGTCCATGTAGCTTGTATCGTATGAAGTGCCTTCTGCCCCTTGAGACCAAATGGAGTGAATATAATTGGCCGGAGATTGGTAATGTGATGGTGAAAATTTCAGAAAGAGGTTGAAATGAATAATCAAACGAGGACTTTTGGCTGAAGATGGCTCCAAATGCTTCAGCCTTTTCTTTGCACTGAGATGTGGGGGACCCCCATCATTAAATTTGGGAATATTTGTGGAGTGTCTCTTTGTTGGGTCCACTCTCATTCATTAATGGATAAGGTAGGAGCGTAGAGCTTTGAACTGATCCATTGCAGTTAGTGCTCAAATATCACTTTGATACAGCTGGTACAACTCTGGTGCAACTGATGGCATACATCTACTTTGAATTTGTAAGACCTAACATAATGCTAATGTTATGATGGAGGGCATCCTCAATGTAAAGAAAAAATTTTATGTACATAGGTACTATATGGTGGTCATTATTATCAATATTGTCATGGATCGTTGGTTCATGCTGAGATCCTCACTATTACAGATCCCAAGCCAGGTTGTGGCAGAGAAAGAAGATAAAGGAAGTAGATGTGGCACTCCAGCTCTCATTACATGTCTAATGTTGTTCCCATGTTTGATGAATGAACTCTGTGCAGGTCCAGCCACTTTGAACAGATGTCCAAAATGACTAAGAACATTGAGACTATGAAAGGGCCGGCATAGTCAACGTGTAACTGAATCCAAGGTTTACCCAGCCAATCCCATTAATGTGAGGGAACTGCTGATGGTAATTTTTGTCTTTGTTGGCATGTTGGGCATTGCCCCACCAATGCAGTTATGTCTGCTTCCAATCCTAGCCACCAGACATAACGTTTCACCAACTTTTTCACTTTGGACACACCTGGATGACCCTGGTGGGGTTCAGTGAGTATCGGTGGGGAACCTTTTCTCGGGACAATCATTCTTGCTGTCCACAATAAAATTCTGTCCCCCATGATGATCTGATCTTGCCAGGTTGAGAAAGGTTTCACTTCTGGTTGTGATGGCCCTTTTATTTTCCCCATCACTACCAGCTGTTTTGGTTTTGCCAGGACCAGATTGTTTTGCATCCACAGTCTGATATTGTCAACAGTGACCAGACGGGTGTCCAGAAAGTTTAAAACCAGAATGGACTCTTCTCTTCCAGTGATGGGATCACTGTTTGGGGGGGAGGGGGGGTGGGGCGGGGAGGAGGTTAGGCGGGATCAAGGCATCTGCATTTGCTACTTGGCCTCCTAGACAGTGTTCATAGTTGTAATTGTATGCAATGACAATGAGAGCCCATCCGCTGAATTTGAGCTGAGGCTAAGGGTGGCATGGCCTTGTCATCTTTGAGTAGCCCTAGCATGAGCTTGCGGTCTGTTACTGTTACAAATTTATGTCCATAAAAGTATTGTTGAAACTTTCTCATGACAAAGATGACCACCAAACCTTCTTTCTCTATCTGGTTGTATTTGTGCTCTGCATCAGCCAAAGTGCAGGAAGCATATGCTATTGGGCATTCCTTTCCGTGTGCCATCTGTGAGTCAATACTATTTCCATCCATATGGGGAGGCATTACACGTCAATTACACATCTTGCTTGGGATTATAGTGGGATTATAGCTGCTTCTTCACTCTCCTAAAGGCTATATCATGGCTCGAGACAATTTCCAAGGCTGCCCCTTTTTTAATAGCTGATGTATTGGTGTCGGAGTAGAGACTATGTTACATATGAAGTATGCATAATAATTAATCAATCCAAGGAAAGACGTAAGTGCCAGTTGATGTTTGAGCCAGGGAATCTTTGATTGCCTTCACTTTATCTTCCAATGGGTGCAACCAAATCTTGTCAGCACCCAAAAGTAGTTCATTTGGGTGTTTGGAACACACATTCTTCCCTTCTAAGCCTGACTTAGAAAATTTTTTGAAGGACTATGTCCAAGTTCTCTAAGTGTTTTTTATTGATCTTCCCTATTATGAGCAAATCATTTCGATAAATGGCAATAGGGTAGACCTTGTAAAATGTTCTCCATTGTCCGGTGAAAAATGGCACAGACTGATGATCCCCCAAATGGCAATATTGTGTATTGGTACAAACCCTTATGGTATTAATCATAGCATACTTCTAGAAATCGTCATCTAACCACAGTTACAAGTATGCAGAGCTCACCTCTAGCTTTGTGATGGACAGCCCTCCCACCAGCTTTGCGTATAAGTTCTCTATGCATGAGATTAGTTATTTATCCAGCTGCAAGAAGTGGTTTACCATTTGTTTAAAATCCCGTCAAAGGCGAAGGGACCCATCAGCTTCACTGTACTGGTTTGATGATTCCTTTGCTTTACAGCTTCCTGATTTCTGTCTCTACTTTTGCACTTAAGGCAAATGGCACTGGGTAGTCCTTGCAGAATCATGGAGTTTGGACCATGGACCAGCTTCCTGGTCACATGTAAGATGGCCTTGGCTCCTTTGATAATCTCTTGACCTTCGTGAAAGACTTCCAGGTATTGAACTAGGATTTCACTCAGGCAGACATTTTCTAATCAAAATAAATGTTGAGTCAATTGAGGTGAATCTCTCTCTACCAATTTCACATTCAGGCTTGGGCCTTTTATGACAAACAGTGGTAACTGAACCAGATGCTTCCCATACACAATTGGAACCGAAGTTGTACCCTTAATCTGTAAAAGTTCCCTGGCATAGGTTCTCAGCATAACTGAGGTTGTATACAAACTTAAGGATTGGAGTCCAGAGCAAAATTTGTTAAAGACTGGTTCTGCTATCACTGGTACAGCCGCACTGATATCAAACTCCATTATAATTGGATAACTGTTTAACCAGATGTTTATTTTGATTGGTTCTGATTTGGATGTTGCTAAGTAGTTTAACTGTTCCAACCCGATGTGGATGGGCTTTCCAGGGTGTGCGCTCTCCAAGATACTGGCCTATGAGTTCTCTTACTCAATTCAGGCTTATTGAGATTTATTTGCTGTCTTGAGTCTGCATACTAGCAGCAACTATTGTGGTTTGCCAGCCTCGATCCTGAAGAAAATTTCAACTGTTTGGCTTTGTTTTGCAGTTTTGCTATGGGCTGACGAGAGTCCCTCTGTTTAGGGTATGTCCTGAGTTAGACTATGCAATTGTCTTTATTCAAGTAGTGTCCTCCAAGCTCAGTAGACCTGGCGAGAGTGTCCACTTCCATCGCTATTCCCTGTAACTGATATGCTCCAATTGCTGTATTTCCTAATGATAATGCCAGTTGAAATCCAGTTGGGCTTCAGCATGGTTATAACATTAATCCCACATACCAAACTCAGCAGTGGTTGGGAGATCGGTAGCAATTCACGGCGGCACGGTGGCACAGTGGTTAGCACTGCTGCCTCACAGCGCCTGAGACCCGGGTTCAATTCCCGACTCAGACTGTGTGGAGTTTGCACGTTCTCCCCGTGTCTGCGTGGGTTTCCTCCGGGTGCTCCGGTTTCCTCCCACTGTCCAAAGATGTGCGGGTCAGGTGAATTGGCCATGCTAAATTGCCCGTAGTGTTAGGTAAGGGGTAAATGTAGGGGTATGGGTGGGTTTCGCTTCGGCAGGTCGGTGTGGACTTGTTGGGCCGAAGGGCCTGTTTCCACACTGTAAGTCTAATCTCATTAAGGATTGAACCAAAGTCACATGCCTCTGCCAGGTTAACAGCTCCTGTAAGGGAACTCCCTTTATATGAAGGTCATCTGACTGACCACCTTGTCACCACTACAACTACGTCATGTTCTGTTCCACATGCCCAAAGATTTGCAAATTAAAAGCAAAGAATGAAGTCAAAAGTGAAGAATGAAGTCACATGAAAACTGATGGGCACTTTGCATGTTGAAATAAGGGCCAGACATCTGAAATATTAGAACAATAGCTTTATCTACAACATTAGAATTACCCTATCTCTGGGTTAATTTTCATTTTGTTATAAATGCATCTGTGGCATATGGTTTCTTATATTCTTTGAAGATTTTTTTAACAATCCATCATTGCCTTTCTAATCATTATCCTAACTTGTTAATATCACTTTTTTATTCCCTTTAGGTTGGTGATAGTCATTTTCCTTTATTGCCAATTTTGTTCTTATCCTTCTGTTTTTTTTATTGTCTACTTTATTCTTATACTTTAGTGAAATTGGTTGCAAGTCATCTCCTGTCTGATTGTTTTGCAAAACAAAATGATTGTATTAAGAATTTTTAGAGGTCCTATAGCAGGGTTGTTTTATTTTGCAGAATATAGAAATTATTGTAGATTTGATTTAATTTATAAGTTTTGTTAACTCGTGTGGATATTATCTTGTGGATATTAACTGTTTATTTAAGGAAGAAGAGGGAATCTTTTAAATGTATATCAGTACTGCTTATTTATATGAAGGGGGAAGGTATTAATAGAGTTTTACTTGAGCACAAATGAAGAGCACTAACTGAAGCTGTGTGATTGAGTTCGCTAATCTGGGGAAAAGACCTTGGCTATTTACCCTATCCATGCCCCTCATGATTTGATAAACTTCTATAAGGTCACCCCTCAACCTCTGATGCTCCAGGGAAAATAGCACCAGGCTAATCAGCCTCTCCGAACAGCCCAAACCCGCCAATGCTGACAACATTCTTGTAAATCTTTTCTGAAGTTTCTCAACATCCTTCCTATTGCAGGGAGACCAGAACTGAATGCAGTATTCCAAAATTAACCTACCCAATGTCTGATACATCCACAACATAACCTCCCAATTCCGATACTCAATGCACTGACCAATAATGATAAGTATACCAAACACCATCTTCACTATCCTGTCTGCCTGAAAAATTATTTGGATGTGAACATAAGAGGTATGGTTAGTAATTTTGCAGATGGCACCAAAATTGGAGGCGTAGTGGACAGTGAAGAAAGTTATCTCAGAGTACAATGTGATCTTGATCAGGTGGGCCAATGGGCTGAGGAGTGGGAGCTGGAGTTATACTTAGATAACTGTGAAGTGCTGCATTTTGGAAAGGTAAATCAGGGCAGGACTTAGCTGCTTAATGGTAAGATCCTGGGGAGTATTGCTGAACAAAGACAGCTTGGAGTGCAGGTTCATAGTTCCTTGAAAGTGGAATTGGGAGGTCATGTTGCGACTGGGGAGTGTTGGTGAACAAAGAGACCTTGGAATTCAAGTTCATAGTTCCTTGAAAGTGGAGTCGCTAGTAGATAGGATAATGAAGAAGGCAGTTGGTATGCTTGCACTTTTTGGTCAGTGCATTGAGTTGGGAGGTCATGTTGTGGCTGTACAGGACATTGATTAGGCAACTTTGGGAATATTGTGTGCAATTTTGGTCTCCTTGCTATAGGAAGAATCTTGTGAAACTTAAAAGGGTTCAAAAAAGAATTACAAGGATGTTGCCTGGATTGGAAGGTTTGAGTAATAGGGAGAGGATGAATAGGCTGGGGCTATTTTCCCTAGAGCATTGGAGGCTGAGGGGTGACCTTATAGAGGTTTATAAAATAATGAGTAGCATGGTTAGGGTGAATAGCCAAAATCTTTTCCGCAGGTTGGGGAATCCAAAACTAGAAGGCATAGGTTTAAGGTAAGAGAAAAATTTGGAAGGGACCTAAGGGCCAACTTTTTCGCAGAGTGGTGGAGGCTGGTACAATAACAACATTTAAAAGGCATCAGAATGGGTATATGAATATGAAGGGTTTAGAGGGATATGAGCCAAATGTGGCAAATGGAACTAGCTTAATTCAGGATAGCTGGCCGTCATGGATGAGTTGGATCGAAGGGTCTGTTTTTGTACTGTATAACTCTATGATTCTGTGACTCTACTTTCAAGGAACTATGAACCTGCACTCCAAGGTCTCTTTGTTCAGCAACACTCCCCTGGACCTTACTGTTAAGTGTATAAGTCCTGCCCTGATTTGCCTTTCCAAAATACAGCACCTCATGTTTTTCTAAATTAAACTGTATGGGATACAGTTCTGTGTGTAATATTTTAGGCAGGATGTTGATGCATTATAAGAGTGATTCGAGAGATTAGATGCTTAATTCATCTGCCACTCCTCAGCCTATCTGCCCATCTGATCAAGGTCCTATTATACTCTGAGGTAACCTCCTTGACTATCCACTACACCTTGTTCGGTGTCATGTGCAAACTTACGAATCATACCTCCTGTGTTCACATCCAAATCATGTGTATAAATGACAAAGAGCAGTGGACCCAGCGTCAATCAGGACTCCAGTCTGAAAAGCAATCTTCCACCATCATTCTCTGTCTCCTACCTTCAAGCCAGTCCTGTATCCAAATAGCTAGTTCTCCCTGTATTCCATGTAATCTAACTTTGCTAACCAGTCTACCATGCAGAGCCTTGTTGAATGCCTTACTGAAGTCCATATAGATCATGTACACCTAACTTCCTTCATTAATCCACTTTGTTATTTCATCAAAAAACGCAGTTAAGTTTGTGAGACACAATTTACCACACACAAAACCATGGTGACTATCCTAATTGGTCCTTGCCTTTCCAAATACAGAGGAACCTCAATTATCCGGCATTCTATTATCCAAATATTGGATTATCCAGCAAGATCACAAGGTCCCAATGCTTGCCTAAACTATGTTATCCAGCATTTGATTATCCAGAATGCGATTAACCAAACAAAATACTCCCTGTCCTTCGGATAATCGAAGTTTCTCTGTACTGTGATGAAGTAGGGGCACTATACGAGATTGGCAATCATTCTATAGTTACCCAGGAAATAGAGCGGTCTTTAATGCTTGTGACCTTTCATGGGTACCATCCAGGTACATAAGTCGGAACCATCTGAAGTGTCTTACTCTGATTCAGATGAAGAGGAGGACAGGGAGAGGGTGACCAGACACCATATCAGACAATGCATAGGGAAGAAAAGAAATCTAAATGGTAACACAGGAACATGTTGATTGATTCTAACTGTTAGATTTTGTGTTTCACCTTTAGTAATTTTGAAAACCATAAATTTCTAAACCAGCACTGGAAAACAAAGTATTTATAGTCAGAAGAAAGGAAGTTGATTTTTGAATAAGGGCAAATAATTTCTATTTTCTACCAAACTCCAGGTTTCGATTAATAGTACAAAAGTAGGTTTAAAGTTCTCTCACAAAGTGCTTAAGGCCTAGACATTGAAAGTTTTCAAGAAGGAGTTAGATATGGTTCTTAGGGTTAAAGTGATCAAAGGGTTTGAAGACAAAGCAGGAACAGTTAATTGAATGATCAGCAGAGCAGGCTTGAGGAGCTGAATGACCTGTTCCCACTCCTATTTCTTCTGTAAGTTAAAGCAAGTAGAGAAACAGGTACTATTCTAAAAAGTATGTAGGAATATAGACACGTGGTGTAAATGTACAAAAGTCTTTAATGATGGTAGGACAAATAAAGGTAGGCATTAATAAAACATACAGTGCTCTAGGCTTCATAAGAAGGGCACAATAATAGGGACAAGAATATTAAACACTGGTTGGACCTGAACTGGAGTATGGTATACAGTTCTGTGTGTAATACTTTAGGCAGGATGTTGATGCATTATAAGAGTGGTTCGAGAGATTAGATGCTTAATTTATAACAAACGGTTGGAGAGTTTGGGATTGTTTTCATTGGTGAGGAGAAGGCTAAGAGGAGGTTTGGTAGAAATTTTCAAAATTGAGGGGTCTGGACAGAGTGGATAGGTAGAAACTGTTTCCACTTCGAGAGTCAGAGCATACAATTTTAAAGTGTTTTGTAAATAAAACAAATGTGAGGTGAGAATGTTTCTTTTAGCAAGTAATTAGTATGTAGAATGCACTGCCTTATAGCATGGGTGAATATTCAATTGAGAAACTGAAGATGGCATTGGGTAATTATTTAAATAGAAAAAATATGCAGGGTTTTGTGGCATCAAGTTAAAATGCACAGACAGCCAGTACTGACATGATGAGCTTCTACTATAATAGTTCTGTGATTTGAGATTTGGGGACTTTTGTGTGAAGTTCATGGTGCAGGGCATTTGTCTGTTGTCTTCAGTGTGTAGAGACCTCCATTCGGCACCTTTTTGAAGTATAACCAGTCTCTGATTATCTGGAACACAAAAAAAACACAGAAATTGTTGGAGAAACTTGGCAGAACTGGTAGCAAATGTGGATAGAAAACAAATTTAATGTTTTGAGTTCAGTCATGCTTCTTCCAGCAGTTACTGTCTTTGTGTGTTTCAGATCTCCAGCATTCCGCAGTTCTGTATTTTAACTGATTATCTGGAGATTGTAAGATTTGTGTCCTTGAATTACAGTTTTCTGTGATCAGTTACAAAAAGTCTAACTCACTGGCCTTCCCAACCTTGCATTATGATGACTTTACTTACCCTTCAGCTAACATTCAGTGCCATTTGGTTTATCTCATTATGAAAGGTCAACATATAAGAACCAACTTTCTATTTACATACATTCAGAAAAAGTGCACATATAGTTTCCAAATGTCCAGGTTGATCAGAATGTCAGAATTATGAAAGTAACAAAATTTTTTTTGACAACATGGCACCCACTTTGTAAGGGATTTGCAGATTAGGACTGATCTTATGTTTTCCAGAATGCTACCAGCAAATTCTGGAAAAAATGCTTTGTTGTAAAATGGAGTCTTGAACATAAACCAAATTATTTTGTCTAATCTTTCCTGTTGGTATTCCTAAGGAAGATCTTTCTCATTTACCTTTTAAAGATGGAAGTTCTCTTTTTAAAAATTGTTCCTCATATTGCAGTTGGGAATAATTTTGTGGGAATTTATCTACACGTGTCACAATATAACTCAAAGTAACATTTCAGGTGTGACCTACCCAGAGCCCACAGAGCTTCTGCAAGACAAACTCAGATTTAAACTCTATTACTTTGACATTCTAGCTCAGCATTCTTTTTGCTTTGTTGCTTCCTGCTTTTCAATGATGACGTTTTCAACTGTCAAATGAAAACATTGAGTGGCTTAATCAAAACAATGCTTTTCTGCTGATCAGTGCTACTTTTCTGAAAACTGAACAAGCCTTTGGTGTGGTTCAATGGTTTTATTTTATAACAGGCTTAGGCTTTGGCACCAGCATTGTTTTACTGTTAATTATCTTGTAGGATTACTAACAGAGGTTTGGTAGATTTGAGGATTTTAAAAATTTATTCACAGGAAGTGAGTGTCACTGGGTACTTTGCATTTTGTCCATCCCTAATTGTCCTTGAGAAGGTGTCAGTGAACTGCCTTCTTGTACTATGGCAGACCATGGTGGTTCACCACCGTGCTGTTATGAAGGGAGTTCCAGGTTTTTTTGACTCAGTGACAGTAAAGGAATGGCAAACTCGTTCCAAGACATGATGGTGTTTGCCTCAGAGGAGAATTTGCAGCAGGTGATATTCCCTTCCATATGCTGACCTAGTCCTTGTAGAGGTAAAGGTCATGGATTTGGAAGGGGCTGTTAGATAAGGGTGAGTTGTTGCAATGTATCTTATGGATGGTACCCCCTACTGCAACTTCTGTTCATCATATTTCATCATTTAAGCTTATCCATGAAATATGAACATTGCTGGCTGGGCCAGCATTTATTGCCTGTCTCAAGTTGCCTTTGAAAAGATGGCGGTGAGCTGTCTTATTGAACCACTGCAGTCCATGTGTTGTAGGTATGTTTACAATGCCATTGTGGATGGAGTTCTTCAGTGACCCAATAAGACTAGAAGAATGGTGATGTCTTTCCAAGTTAGGGTGATGAGTGGCTTAGTTGGAAACTTGTGGGTGGTAGTGTTCCCATATATCTGCTGGATTTGGTTAGTGTTGTCTAAGGTGCCCAGGTAAATTTCTGCAGTTATCTTGTAAATAATACGCACAGTTGCAACTGAGCATTGACAGTGGAGGGGGTGGATGTGGTGCTAATGAAATGGGCTGTTTTTGTCCTGGATGGTGTCAAACTTTCTGTGACTTGTTGGAACTGCAATCATCCAACCAAGTGGGGATACTTCTATCATTACTTACTGTGCCTTGTAGTTGGCAGACAGGCTTTGGAGTCTAGAGGTGAGTTGTTTACTGCAGGATTTATGCTGTCCCATGAAAAGAAAATGGTGGAATTGATTGATGTCTGGATGGGTATAAGCTTTTTTAGTATAGAAAACATTTTTCTGTTTTTTGTACTTTATTCAAACATTTTCTTTTGGATTGAAGCTGTATTTTCCCACTTTTAAACTATGTTTCTGATTGCCAGCATCGGCAGTTCTTTTTTTAACTCTTAAAACTGCTGTTGTTTTTTTGATAGAGACAGAGAGATGGAGTACTTACTGTGCTTATAGTCTTTGTTTTTTGTTGAAGAACTTTAGTTTTGGTTGTATTTGTAACTTCAGATCTCAACTGAGACAGGTTATTGGATGACAGGAGAAGACTTTTTCACAACTGCCATACTAGGTCACTTTCTCAGCCTTTAGCATCTACATACTAGATGTCACCAGTAATTTTTAATATCCACTTACTGCTACCCAAATGTGCTATATAGCTTTTAAAATATATTTGCCCAGTACCACATACCACAGAAAGTCAGGTTCTTTTTGAGACATATGCTTTGAGGTTTATTAACAATACTATTTACATGGCCACAATATCACAGACTCGCACAGGAAGGGTGCAATTTTCCAAGTTTCATTTTGTGTTTTACTGAGTGAGGTTTTTGGCACCTGGACTGCCATTGATCAATGATATTTCTCTTGCAATCTTCCAATATTTATTTAAATACTTATGCAAATGGATCCTTGGGTACTTTCCTCAGGGAATCACATAACTAGAGAGGAGGAAGTAGTTGCCACTGTCAGGACTTTCTAGTGTACATACCTTTGGTGTCATATTTAATGCCCAGTTCCACACTACTTCAAATGTGCAAGTGAGGAATTGGGCATCACTCTGTAGTGCTTGAGCTTCAACATTAAGCACATGAAATGAAGGCTTCCTTCCTGCTTCTTGGACAGGGATTTGGACACTGTGGTGGCTGGACTGATGGAGAGGAGAACAGTTTTTTCCAGCTAACTGCTATAGGAGGCCACACCAGCAGACTTGGTCAGTCGAGACACAATTTATAGCCCACATCAGTGCTGTGTCATTAGTGTTGTTATGACTGCAATTAGGTTGAGTAAGAAATCTTAAACAGATGCCGTCAAGTTCTAGACAGGGGTCAAGCAAGATTGTGACAGCCTCCATACTATTTTCAATCTGCCTGACAGTAGTTATTCACTTGGTTCAAGGTCAATTGTATTCTTGAGTCAGCATTAAATGTTGTCTAGACAAAAATTTCTTTCATCTCAGTCACTTCTGTGCCAAAATTAAATTGATCACTAAATGAATATGATCTATGGGTTACAAATGATTGTAATATCATTTCCTCCTCTGCAGGAGATTTGCATGCCACGGTCAATCCTTTCAATTCTGCTACAAGAAACTTGACCTTGAATGCTGCTGAAACAAAACTCATATCAGCTAAACTGGTCAGTGAAACATTTCACCTATCAAATGTTAACTCATTCCTGAGATGAAGAGCTTGCTTTACAAATATAGTTTAGATAGGTTGAGTCTATATCAATTGGAGAGGAGAAAGATGAAAAGTGGTCTTATAGCAGTATGTAAGATTTAATGAGGCTAAATAGGGTGGAAAATGGGAGGATGTTTCCTCTTGTAGGCAAGACTAAAACTAGAGGACATAGTTTAAGAACAAGAGATCTTCATTTTAAGATAGAGATGAGAAGATTTTCTTTTCCTACACTGAGTTATTAATTGGAATTCATTTCCCATGAAGGAATGGGGTTTCTCTTTAAAACTGTTCAAGGCTGAGATTTTCAACATATAAAGCAATCAAGAATTATGGCAACTTTGACAGGAAAATGGAACTGAGACCACAACCAGATCCACCATGATCATATGAATATTGGAGCAGGCTCAAAGGGCCAGATAGCCTACTCTGCTCCTATATCAGAGAAAGTGTGCAATTTGTTGAAGACATCCCCTAGCTTGGCAGCCACTTATCTCAGAAAAACACTATTAACAAAGAGATCCAACAACAGATTACTTGTGAGCTCTAGTTTCTACAAGTTATAGCAGCAAGCAGATGAAAACAAAAACTTCACAAGTAAACAAAATTCCTAGAGTGCCTCGCAATTATTGTCACCCCATTCCTATATTATTGTGGGATCTGAACTATGTTTCAGTGGCACACGAGTACTAAAGAATTTCCATCAGCAACACCTCTGTCACATCCTCTAAATTCAGAGGAAGTGCCATGGAACAAACATTAGATTTTGGTTTATTAATTCATTGAGTGTGAGTCTTTGGCTAGGCCGTCATTTATTACCCATGAACTGAATGGTTTGTTAGGCCATTTCAGAGGGCTGTTGAGAGTCAACAAATTATTGTGGATTTGTAGTCACATGGGGACTGGACCAGGTAAGGATGGCAGATTTCCTTCCCTAAAGGACATGAATGAATCAAATGTTTATTTACACTTTAATTCTAGACATTTTTTAAAATTCAAATTTCACCATCTGTCAAAGTGGGATTTGAACACTCAGCCCCAGAATATTAGTCTAGGATACTTAATTACTTAATCCAATGACATTATCACCATCTTCCAGAAGAACCTTCTTCCCTAATTTTTTGTTTAGTTTTCTTCCTCGTCTCACACTCATTTTGATTTCAAGGGGCCCCACCCCTGTTCTTTCAACCTTATTCTTTCTAGCTTACTGAGTAGCCAACTTAGTTTCCTTTTTCTTGTCCTTACGCTGGCTGATATTGCAAATAGCTCTCTACTCACATAGTTCAAATCTACCACCGTGATCTCAGCCTCAAAAAGGGATCTTTGACTCCTCTGCTCCCTTTCAAATTTCCTTTTTCTCCTAAAGCGATGCCATCAAAAGTGATGTTGCCTAGAATTCATCATTGAACTTCAAAGAGGTCTCTAGGCCTTGCTACCAGTGAAACCGCTCTAATTAAAGTAATAACTTAGATTCTTGTGACCATCCTGTCGTGCATTTTCTTTCCTCATCCTTTTCAACGCTTCTTCAGTGTCACCATTCCTGAACAACCATTCTCTTAACTATTTATCCTCCATCAAGCAAATGTCATCATGATCTCTGATTATAGATATAAAACTAAACACAAGTTGTCAGTGTCAGCTACAAAAAGCAAATTTGCCATTCATTCTAATCCCATTTAAAATCTCTTGCAATTTTTTTTATCTCTTGCACCATCATCCCTATAAATCTTTTTTTTTAAACACTGATCCTTCAGCAACATTCATTAACTACAATATCTCACTACTACCAGCTGTACATTGGTGTGAATGACACCATCGTCTTTAGCAATTGTAACAAACCCCATTATGCAGCTATTGGTTCCATCTTTGTTCCTGGTCACTATCTCAGGGTAAAGTGGACTTCATGATATCTTGGAGAAAGTGAGGACTGCAGATGCTGGACATCAGAGCTGAAAAATGTGTTGCTGGAAAAGTACAGCAGGTCAGGCAGCATCAAAGGAGCAGGAAAATTGACGTTTCGGGCATAAGCCCTTCTCCTGCTCCTTTGGTGCTGCCTGACCTGCTGTGCTTTTCCAGCAACACATTTTTCAGTTCATGATATCTTGGTATTCATTTGATGCTGACCCTTGCTTCTCACCCCAAATCCCCTCCATCTTAAAGACCACCTACTTTCATCTCTGTAGCTTCTCTCAACTCACTTGTTGCTGAAAATCCTCACTCATTCTTTGATTAATTCTTGCCTCAATTATTCCAAAACTCAGCTGGCCAACTTCCCATCTTCCACGCTGTATAAGCTTCAGGTCATCCAAAATTCTACTGTTTTTCGATCAGCTGAATATGAAATTATGGAATTGCATCTTTAAACATTGTTGCATTTCCACTTTACTATTCTTCAATGTTCTTCATTGGTTACCTGTTCTAACATCTTGAGTAGCTTTTATTTTGATTGAGTGCGTTCCTACGATGTGCTTTAAGATGTTACGACTTACACTTATATAGTGGCAGTTAAGTGTTTTGGAGACAACTGCAATGATTGCTTGTGTTTTCAGTCTCATTGTCTAAATTTAGCAATACAGTATATATTATACATTTACTTTCTAAATTCTGTGATGGAAGCAACTGGTTAATAGCAGCGAAGCCATGTTACAAGGTTTTAGTTCTATTGACATGATCTATCGTGCAAGAGAAAGTTTAAAAAAACAAATTGGCCATTCATTCAAATACCATTTAAAATCTCTTGCAATGTTTTTTGTTTCTTTATCTCTAGCACAGCTATCTCTATAAATCCCCTGTCTTTTTTAAAAACAAAATTCATCAACTTTATGAACACCTTCCACACTGACCTCAAGTTCACCTGGACCATCTTGGACACCTTCGTTCCCTTTCTGGACCTCTACACCTTCATTTCTGGTGACGGACTCAACATGGACATCTACGTCAAATCCACCAACTCCCACAGCTACCAGGACTACACCTCCTCACACCCTGCCTCTACGAAAACACTATCCCTTATTCCCAATTCCTCCGCTGCACCGCATCTGCTCCCAGGAAGATCAATTCCACTCCAAAATATCCCAGATGGTCTCCTGCTTCAAGTACTGCAATTTTCCCTCCCAAGTGGTCAACAACGCCCTCCAGTGCATCTCCTCCACTTCCCACACCTCCACCCTTGAACCCCACCTCATCAAAGGCAACAAGGACAGAACACACCCCCTCACCCCCCACCCCCAAGGCCAGTTCTCACCTTCCATCCCACTAACCTCTGGATACAACGCATCATCCTCCACTATTTCCACCATTTACAGTCAAATCTCACTGCCAGAGATATTTCCCTCCCCACCCCAACAGCATTCCGCAGAGACCATTCCTCCTTGACATTAAGTGCACATCCCTCACCAACCCACCTCTACTCCTGGCACCTTCCCTTCCAACTGCAAGAGGTGTAAAACCTGCACCCACCCCTCTCCACTCACCTCCATCCAAGACCCCAATGGGTCCTTCCACATCCGGCAGAGATTTTCCTGCACCTCCAAATATCTCATCGATTGTGTCCATTGCTCTCGATGTGGACTTGCCTACATTGGGGAGACAGGACACCAACTTGCAGAACATTTCAGGTAATATGTCTGGGACACATACACTAAACAACCCCCCCGCCCTGTGGCCGATCACTTCAACACCTCCTCTCACTCCGCCAAGGACGTGCAAGTCCTGGACCGCCTCCACCGCCAAATCATAGCCACCTGACAGCTGGAGGAAGAACACCTCATCTTCTGCCTTGGGACCCTGCAACCAAATAGAATCAATGTCGATTTCACCAGTTTTCTTATCTCCCCTCCCCCACCTTATCCCTGATCCAACCCTTGGCACCTTCCTCTTGAACTGTCCTACCTGTCCATCTTCCTTCTCATCTTTCTGACCTATCACCATCACCTTCCACCATCGTCCACCTATTGCATTCCTTGCTACCTTCATCCAGCCCCATTCACCTCCCATCTACCTCTCAGCCCCCTTGGGGGGCTCCAATTCCTGATGAAGAGCATATGCTTGAAATGTCCACTCTCCTGCTCCATGGCTGCTGCCCAACCTGCTGTGTTTTTCCAGCACCACACTTTTCATCTATAATCTATGGTGTCCTCCATAGTTTACTAATTGACTAATTGTATCCTTACTATTGACCTGTTAACAATAGAATGCAGAAATAATTTGTGTGAATCTAATTTTTAAGAATATAAAGAATAACCTTTTTTTGGGTGGGGAGAGGGGGGTTGCAACCTAATGCCCTAGTTTTGCCCGTGTGATCTGTAAGAAGAAATATTTAAGCTCGTTAAATTCAACTGTGTACTTTCACACCGACTTGAGGCTGCGAAACATCTTCGTTCCAACAGTAGCTCTTTGAACTAACACAACTGGGAGACTGCAGCTGGGACCCCAGTGCACACGCAAGAGACGATGTTGATTTCCCAACAATTTGGTTTGAGATTCCTCGGCAGCAAATTCTGGAACTGCGCTCCCTCAGCCTCTCTGTCTCTTCGCTCCACCCATCACCTCCCCCCGCCCTCCTTTTTAAGACCACTCTCTCTCTCGAGGCCAAATCTTTGGACCGACTGCTCTGAATTCTCAAAAGTGCGGGCAGGAGGAACCACGGTAATGAAGATTGCACTGCAAACCCCGAAAGAGTGGGGAGGGTTTTACGCGCCGCCGCCGCCTCCAGTGCAGTGCTGGCCGGGAATGCTCTGGAAAGATGTCCCGCTGCTGCTGCTGCTGACACACTGACAGACGACACGCGCTACGTCACTGCGGTACCTGTTGTCGTGGTTGGCAAGGCAACCGTTCCAGGTGACAGTCCGGTCGGTTATCCAGCTTCATAACCCCCTCCTCTCAATGCAACTTTTCTGTGAGTATTTCATTGTGAAAAAGAACACTCCCCCTCCCCAAGTGTGTGTTTCTTAAACTCCCCATGTGTCCGATCACTTGTTTTTTTCCCCGTTGCGGGGAGACATTTCTCAAACTTGCGTTAGTTTCTTTATCGCCGACGTTTGAAAAGACCACCCTCTCAATTCTAAACCTCCCCACCCACTCCAGATTTAAAAATTGAGAGCGGCGCCTTGATTTTTTTTATTTCACTCTCTGGCAGGATTATGACTTTTCATTTTGCTTTTTTAAATGGTATTCATTCCCTCTGTATTTCTGCAGTTTTTAGTAAATCCCAGTCGGACGTTCCCTTCTCGGTGATCGCCATCCTTCCCCCACCTCCCTCACCGTTTCCTCCTCCAGCAACAGGTGCGGGTCGGCCTCCTTTATTTCCTCCCCCTCCCCGAGCTCACTTCTCTCGGCTCCCTCTCCGCGCAGGAAGAGCTCGAGACCAACGGAAGGGCACGTGCGGTCTGACGAAGGGGGGGTCGGCCGAAGCAGCTCGAGCTCTTGTTGCGGGATCGTGCCGCACCTGGCGGAGGCGGAGCGACTGGTCGCGTGGGCGGTGCTCGAGCGAGGAGGGGGATGGCGGAGGTGAAGGGCGTCGCTCAAACTGGGTGAGTACGGCCGTTCAAATCTGAACGGAGTCCAGCTCGTTTCTTTTTAAAAACATAAACACGTATCATCTCTATATACACTTTTTTTCTGTCTGAAAACACATGGGGGGGAGTTAGATTTTGTTTTGAGGGGAGAACCAAAGCGGCGGTCGGTCTGAGCAGCAGCCTGTCAGGGATCGCTGTCACCTTACTCGGCATCTGTCAAAGAGAGAGAGATAATTCGTTAGATTTTCGGGGAGCCGGCCTGAAATTCAAATGGCCCCCGAAACGCTCGCCGTTTAGAATCAAGAGGCGGAGGTGACCTTTTCGGTTAGTTTCTCCCGCCTCCCTCACCCAAACAAAAACAAAACCGATGTTGTCTCCCGCTCGCTTGGTGAGGTACCAGTCATCCTTCGGGCGTAAAACCGGGAGAAAATGTCAAAGCGGCTATTCAGCTCTGCGGGTGATCCCAGTCAACGGTGACTGATTCTCACGGCTCTGACACTTCTCCATCGGCGGCAAGGAGGCAGCCGCCCGTGGAATCTCCCTGAGACCCCACGGGAAAGTTTATAGCCATAAATGTTGTCCTTAGACATCTAGACTAAAATGTAATTTTGAATTATAGAACACATTTGCTGCGCACAAAGACACTTCTTGCCGAGGTTCAGCTGATTGTACTAAGGTGCCTCTGCGCTCTAATGTGTGGCACGTTTAGTCCCTCCTTAAGCCATCAGGAGAGGTATATGTGTCACAGGGTGTGTTGAAAAGGAAGAACATTTGAAGAAAATTTGTTTCATTTTTCTCTCATCGGACATCATTTACTTTCTTTTGCGTGTGTTTTTCTTAACCGTGGTTCCTGCTCACTCCTTAAGTATCATGTGGAACAACTTCATTGAAAACAAAATTCAATATATGAGCAGTTAAATCCTCCAGAAATCATATTGTGGATGGACAGTTGCACAAGGATTGATTTGGAGGTAAAATTCCAAAGTATTTTAAGAATAATCAAACTACAATTGCGTTTATGTAATGTTTTTAAAATAGGGAAACTTCTTAAGACTTTTTAAAAAAGATGCAATTTTAAAAAATATACAGTCAGGTCTAGTCTGATGAGATATTAGGAAAAAGTTTTGGCTAAGAAGTGAATTTATGTTGACTTTAAAAAGTGAAGAGGGACGTGTTAATGCTTAAGTAATTGAAGGTATAATAGCCAGTTAAGAGTAAAGCAGGGAAAAATCATAAGCCAAAATCAGAGAAACAGAGAGTTCAAAATGCAATTCATAGGAACAGGAACAGAAACAGAAACAAATTGCATTGAAAACTCATTGAAAACATAGAAGCTGCCAGACCTGCTGAATTATCCCAGCAATTTCTGGGTTTTTTTGTTTTGGATTTCCAGCATCCGCAGTTCTTCAGGTTTTATTTACATCGGAACAGAACTTGACCATTCAACTTCTTAAGCATGTTTTTTTTTTCAGTGAGATTATAGCGGAATCTGTGTCAATTCTGTGAACTTGTCTTTACTCTATATCTATTCATATCCTTAACACAATGTCAACACACAAATAAAATACTGCAGGTTCTGGAAATCTGAAATATAAATAAAATATTCTGGAAATATTTAGTTTTTCAGGGAGCATCCATGGACTGAGAAAAGAGTCTTGTTGGCGCAGTGGTAGTGGTCCTACTTCTGAGCCAGGAAGTCCTGGGTTCAAGTCGTAGCTATTCCAAAGGTGTGTAATAACATCTTTGAATAGATTGATTAGAACATATTCATAAATTGAAACAAACTAATATTTCAGGATAATCAACCTTAGTCTTGAACATTTCAATTGATCCAGCATCTATAGCCTCTGGGTAGGATGGCTCCATGCATCTAGATTATGTGGAGAAAGAGTTCTTCATTTCTGTCCCGATGGCCTGGCTTATATTTTAAGATTCTGTTCTGGTTTAAGAATATATGTAGAACCAAGATTAGATCAAATTATTTTTCAAGCTTGGTCCCCCATTCTATACAATCTTGTCTGAACATCTGTCTTTTCTTTCCAGCCCAACCTGTTCATATAACTGAGTTTAAACTTTCTTATTTTACAAATCCCTTTGGAGTTTTAATCAAGTATTTCTGGTCTGAAAATTTAAACTAAACTTCTTACACTGAGATAACAAATCTTTATATTACCTTCCTATCCCAGGAGCAACTTCTTTACACAGCCAACTTTAGCTAAGAACTCTGTAAAACTCCCCAAACTGAAAATAATTGCTGTTTTCCATGCTTTAGATATTTCACCACATCCAAAAAAAGTCCATAATCTTCTACTAAAACCTTTATACACTACATTGTTTGCTCATAAACAATTCTAAAATATTCAGACTAGTTGTACAAAAGACATCATACAGGAATGAATGCAGAAATGATTAGGGTTAACAGTTAACATCTTCTGATAGACATAACCCATTTTCCACGAATCATTTAAAAAAATCCAAACTCAAAAGGAAGTGACAGTAAAGTATATAGAAATGTCACACCTTCCATCACAACATCAACAAAAACTTGTGGAAACATAATGAGGAATGGTATCTAATTAGCATTGTCAAGAAGAGGTGAGAGGTCATAGAGATGTACAGCATGGAAACAGGCTTCTGTTCAACTTGCCCAGATATCCTAAATAAATCTAGTCCCATTTGCCAGCATTTAGATCTTATCCACCTAAACCCTTCCTATTCATAAATCCATCCAGATGCCGTTTAAATGTTGTAATTGTACCAGCCTCCATTACTTCCTCTGGCAGCTCATTCCATACATGGGCCATCCTTTGCATGAAAATGTTGTCCCTTAGGTTCCTTTAGAATCTTTCTGCTCTCACTTTTAAACCTATGACCTCTAGTTTTGGACTCTGCTGCCCCAGGGAAAAGACCCTGTCTATTTACCCATTTGCCCCTCATGATTTTATAAACCTCGATAAAGTCTACATCACTGGTCACTGGGTGATACCATCTGCCACTCTTTTTGATTTAGAACGTAATGCCAACCCTTCCCTAGGTAAGTGGTAAAATAGGTAACATGCTGTCAACCCACACACCCAGTCGACCAGTGTGTTCTTTGTGTTGAATTAATCCAATTTTCCTGTTCTCCACTAGAGAATGTCCTCACTAGAGAATGTCCCGTGATCTCTGACAGGCTGTGAGCTTATTTTTTGTCCTCTTTATTATTTTTCATGAGATGTGGGTGTTACTGGCAAAGTCAGCCTATGTTACCTTTTATTAGTCTTGAACTGAATGACTTGCCAGACTCTTTCAGAAGTCAATTAAGAGTTAACTATGAAATTGGGATAACACATTGACTAGTCTGGGTAAGTACAGCAGATTTTATTCACAAACCCAGTAGATTTCTTTTAAACCAATTGATGAACGTTTCATGATTTCCACTGAAACTAGTTTTCAATTCCAGATTTTAATAATTGAATTTAATTCCACCAGCTGCCAGAGTAGAGTTTGAACCTAAAGCGTTAGTCTCGGTCTCTGGATTACTTGGAGAAAGTAAGGACTGCATATGTTGGAGATCAGAATCGAGAGTGTGGTGCTGGAAAAGCACAGCAGGTCAGGCAGCATTCAAGGAGCAGGAGAAACGACATTTCGGGCATAACCCCTTCATCTGGAATCTTCCCATTTAATGTAATTGTGGCAATAAAGTAGGAACAACAGAGTTGTGAGGAATGTTGGAAGAAACTGACAAAACCAAACAATATACAAAATAGAAGTAAAATTTACCATTTGGCCACTTGAGCTTGCTCTGCCATTCAATAAGTCAAATACTTGACTTGCTCACGTTTTGAATTTCACCTTTCCAGCTAGCCCTCTAAAATCTTAGATTCCTGTTAGGCAAAGAAATCAGTCTACCTCTGTTTTAAACATTTTCAGTGACCCCAATTCCATTGCCTTCTGAGTTCAAGTTGCAACCTTGTGGGAGAAAGCATTTCCAGAGCTACTTGGCAAGTTCCAAAATTGACTTAGTGACAGGGAGCAAAGGGTAGTGGTAGAAAGCTATTTGTGTGACTAGAGGCCAGTGTCCAGTGCCATTCAACATGGATCAGTGCTGGATCTCTTTTTGTAAACTATGAAATTGAGAATGTAGACTAGGCAGAATGATAAGTATATTTGTGGTTAACGCAAAGAATGGCATGCTGGTTGACAGTGAGAAAGGAGGTCTTAGGTTACAGGAGATTTGAAATGGTCAGTTGTGCAAGTCAGAGGCAGATGTAACTTTATCCTGATAAGTATGAAATAATGCACTTTGGAAGAAGTAACAAATCAAAGATGAACTCAATGAATGGCAGGACACTAGGAATAACCAAGGTACAGAGGGATATTGGGCTGTTTGTCTATAAATCTCTGAAAATTGCATTGCAAGTTAATAGAGTAGTTAAGAATGGCACACTTGACTTTATCAGTTGAGAGTGGAGCAGCAAGGTTATACTGTAGTTGTTTTGTTACATCACCAGCTGGAGTACTGTTTGCACTTTTGGTCTGAAGGGGTGCAGAGGAAATTTATTGGGATATTGCTTGGGATGGAGCACTTTAGCAATGAGGAGTAAGAGAAGGTTGAGAGTGGACCTGATAGAAGTGCATGACATTCAGGGGCATGGGCATGGTGAATAGGAAGCAGCTGTTTTCCTTAATCAAATGGTCAATAATAGGGAAGCATAATTTTAAAGTGAAAGGCAGGAGATTCAGAGGCGATTTGAGGAGAATATTTTTACTCAATGGTGGGTGTCTGGAATACACTGCTTTGGAGGTTTATTGAGCCAAGTAACTTCATGATCTTTAAAAAGCACTTGGATGAGCAGTTGAAATGTCCTAAAAGTCCAGGATATGGGCCTAGTGCTGGGAAATGGGATTCATGTAGATTTAGTGTAGTTGTGGAAGTTGAGAACTGGTGCCCGAAGGGCCTTTTCTGTACTGAACATTTTATGATCTGGCCAATGATTCTAATCGGGAATGTAAAGGTTCTAAACGATATTTGGACATTTGGCAGCTTCCCAGGCATCTGGTGCAGACTTCTGAGATGTGGTACTGATGATCACCCAGATGACTTGTACATTAAAGGAATAGACTTCCATCCCATTAAAGTATATTGTGCTCTTAATGCAAGATGTGTACAGTTTATAGTGCCCTGCACCCAGGGAAGCCAGTGAAAACCTGCTTCCCAGATTTATAATCAAAATCTCTGCATTTTATGGTCAAAACTTAATTACAGTTCCCTTCCTCTAACTCTACTGACGTTTTGTTTGTGCCTTTATTAGCTTTGCTGTCAACAGAGTGGTCAAATATTATTCTTTTCACACTTTTTACCTATCAACATCACCATTAGCACTCCCTTGTCTTTTGCTCTTGGAATGTCACCATCTGTTCTACTCATTCTTCCTCCCTCCATTTGTGAACTATAAACTATCATTTTCCAATCCCTTTCAGTTCCAACAAAGAGTCCTCCCTTCTCAAATTAACTCTTTCTGTCTCTATAGATGCAGTCGGACCTGCTAAGTTTCTCTAGCATTTTCTGTTTGTATTTCAGATTTACAACATCTGCAGAACTTTGGTTTTATGTCTTCAGCCTGTATTATGTAAGTGCTTGATTAATGCAATTGACCCTTGATTGAAGGTCCTTCTTTAGTTATGGAATTCTCTTCCCCAAAAAGCATTGGAAGTAGAGTTATTAAACATTATTAAGGCAGGGTTAGATAAAATCTAGAGATTTGGGAAGGCAACAGTGACATTGTTCCCTGGAGGAAAGAATGAGACACTAGATATTGTTTAAAAGAGTTTGAGTTGAGAGTCCAGATGCAGAGTTGCCTGCTTGCTGCCAGTGTTTGTGACACTTGCTCAGAGCTGGAATGAAACGTAGTGAGGTGAATCCAGTTGTGTGGTCCATGTGTGTACCAATGACATTGTCAGGATAAGGAAAGAGGTTCTGCACAGTTAACACAGAGAGAGAGATAGGCACCAAAGTAAGGAGCAGGATCCTGAAGGTAATTATTACATAAACAGTGTACATAGGGCAAATAAAATTAATATTTGGCTAAAGGTTTTGTGTGATAGAATTGAGTTTTGATTTGTGGGGCTTTGGCACCAGTACTGGGAAAGACTCTACACTATTGGGATAGTTTAAACCTGAGACCAGAGTTGTAATGAGTTGCATAATTTAGGCTGTGAGAGAATTTAAATCTGAATAGTTTGGACACTAGATCAATTTGGAAGACATATTGAATCAAAGTATAGAGACAAGGTGAGAGGGAAAGAGATTAATATAGGAAATAATGAACCGAATGTAACAGGAGCAAATAGAGAGCGTGTACCTAAAAGCAAGTCATAAGGCTAGAGATCACAAAAATAATAAAAGAATGAAACTAAAGGCTTTGAATCTGAATGCATGTAGCATTTGAAATAGAGATGAACGGATAATATATTTCTACCTGTGCTATATATTAATAGTAGTATTGTATAAAGAAAATTGGCAAAATAGGTTAATGGATAGATTAGTTGAGGGGATGTTTCAGACCACACAAATTGATCAATTCTAAAAGGAAGAAAAATGTCAGCGGAGATCCCCCCCCCAATTTGCACTTAACTAAAGAGATTAAGGATGGTATTAATGAATTAAAGCATATGGAAAAGCAATAAGATTTTGCAATTGGATAGATGTCGCTGACTTCACTATTATGCATTGCAATGATTATTAGAAACAGAAACGCTATGCCGCGACTGAGAATGGGCTTTCTTAGTTACATGGGCTTATGAGAGAAGTTTAGATTACATCCTTGGTCTAAAAGAGGCCATAAAAATGGATCTCTGTTTTTACTGGATCAGAAAGCACCAACAAGCATGTCTCCAAGATTGCAAAGATTTAACTTTGTCGGATGTGACCAGTGTATGCCTCTGGAAAGATGATGGCAGATGCGCTCTCCATTGCAACAATCAACAGCCTTACCAGACACGATGCTTTTCTTTTTCTCAAAATCAAGTCATATGTTATTGACTGTGGCCAGTAAGCCATAACTGTATTAACCAGATTTGGCAGGAACAGTTGAGGGATCAGGTAACCTAATGGGCTAGCTATGAAATCTCACATTTTCCTTCGTATGGTTGTAAACTTTGGGATTTAAATGCACTGTATGTTTTTTTTTCTTTAGTTGTTGTAAGCATGGATTTCCAGGGTTGAGCTTGTAACTTTGTTTTGCCTTTGTATCTGAAGTTAACAATGGACATGTATTTCTGCAACCATGGTGATTTCTTAATTTAAAATGAAAACAGGCTTTGAAATCAGGCTATAGAATGAATTATTGTGTGCTAGTAGACTTTTTATTTTGGATTATTTGGGATCCAACATGGGAAATATTGGGATCTTTAAAAGGTTTGTTAGTGTGTTCTGGAATCTTTATTTAAGGCTGTGGGAGGTGTCCTCTGAAAGAGAGAAACCTTTTGATTCACTTTTAACTTTGGATACTGTTTTCATCCTTTTGAAGATCTTTGAATACAATGGCTTTTGGAGCAACGCTCCTGAGAAGTGAATTAGATTACCTTTTTGGACTGAAAAGTAAGTATTAGTTGAAGACTAAGTGTTGAGATTAAAAACCTGGAAATGGTTATTTAAGATGAGTACAGTAAAGTTCAAATATATAACGGCTCTAGAAAGAAGGTATCACAGTTCCAGTTTAAAGATTGAAGTCCAAGTGGCTTACATCTACCGAGGTGATGGGTACAGCGATAATGGTATCTGTATTGAGTGTTTAGGGTGCTGTTTGTACTAGGATTGGTGTTTTAAGTACTACATATAAAAGCTAATTTGTTTCTTTTCAATCTACAAAGGAGTGTTTTAAAATTAATAGGATTATACTTCTGTCTGTTTAAAATCTTTAAAATTATGTACATAGTTTGACTATTTTATTTTATCCACATTCCTTTAATAAAGTTCTGTTTTACTCTGAATGCAAAATCTGCAGCATTGCATGAGTGAACACTACATTACAACCTAAACAAGCTAAAATTATCAAGCTGGGTTCCTGTTTGGGATTTGATTTGTTTGGTAATAACATCAGTTGGGATAATAACTGCAGCAATGTGATTTTAGAGTTATATGACATACCAGTGGAGAATGAGCAACTGGTCATACAACTTTTCTTTGGGAAACTGTGCTGGTATCACCAAGTTCAGAGCCGCAGCTCGGTCAATGGTGTGCTGATCTGGAATAATCAAGGACACAAGAGAATCTCATTACAAATTGCAATACCAATCCCTTTCACAGATTAGACAAACAATTGGTATTGATACTTATCCCATTAGTCCATGGGACTGTGTGGACACTGATATATTTGTTTGCCTCATTTTATTGATAACCTCTATCCATCGGATATAATAAAAAAGTTGCATACCATGACTATGGGTATGTTTATCTGAACCTTGCCTGAGATTTTTGCAACACGTAATCCTGTTGTTTGATTTGGACATTGGGCTGCAGTTTCCTAATGAGTCCTTCAGTCAAGTTGCAGCCAGTTTTGAATTTAAATATGTCACAAATTTGAAGTATCAACAATCAAAAGCGAGAGCTGAATGCAAAGTTAAAACAGTTAAGTTGCTTTTCAAGAAGAATACTAACTTCTATTTAGCACTGCGAAATTATAAAGCCTCCCTACTCCAATGTTATCTTGAAATATCAGGATTACAGATGAGCAGGAAGCTGAAGGAAGTGGCTTAATTTAAGAAAGTGACTCCAGATTTATGCTTGCACTACAATGAGGATGTATTTAATAATATCAATAGGTACTACCACATGAAATATTTGTCAGATTTGGGATGGGGACTGGCATGAGATCAGGAATTTAAGCAGAAGAGGTAGTGAGCAATAAATCCCAGAGAGTATCAGCATTAATAGTTTCAATTTTGAAACAACTTTTAAAAGTCATCTTTTTTATTTTTTGTCAGCTCAAATTTTTTTTATTACAAATATTTTGGACAATGTGAATCTTTATATTAATATTAGGAGAAAAGGGATGGCAATCTTTACAAAGGGGAGTGGGTTTGTAGTTGGCACTTATTATTTAATGTGGATAAACATATTGCCTTGTACATAGATAAGTCAGGCAGGAAGTTTGTATCTTCTGGGAATGTTAAGAATTAATGTCCTTTTGAATAAATGAAGAATCTAGGTGTAACGTGGATGAATTGTTGAAATTAAAACCAAAGTGATATGAATTGTAATTCTGATCCAGTCTTAAAAGAACTGCAGTATTCTTGTACAAAACAAAAGCAAAATACTCCAGATACTGGAAATCTGATGTAAAAACAAAAATGCCAAATATACTCAACTGGTCAGACAGTACTTCTATGAACAGAAAAACAGAATTAGTGGCCTGGATCCTCATTCTCATCATTGACGTTTTTGGGTCAATGACTCATTTCTCTTTATGGATGTTGTCAGACCTGATGAATATCTCCAGCATTTTCTGCATTTGTGCAAGATCCTTAACTGGAATACTTTGCCTAATTTTGTCCCTCTTGCATGGTAGATGTTATGGAGGCCTGAAAAACTTCAACAGTTCACTAAAATAATTCCCACAGCTCCTTGAAAGTGGAATTGCAGGTCGATAGGATAGAGAGAAAGGTGTTGGTATGCTTTCCTTTATTGGTCAGAGTATTGAGTACAGGAGATGGGAGGTCATGTTGCAGCTGTACAGGAAATTGGTTAGGCCACTTTTGGAATATTGTGTGCAATTCTGGTCTCCTATCGGAAAGGTATTGTGAAACTTGAAAGGGTTCAGAAAAGGTTTACAAGGATGTTGCCAGCATTGGAGAATTTGAGCTATTGGGAGAGGTTGAATAGGCTAGGGTTGTTTTCCCTGGAGCATCAGAGGCTGAGATTTATGAAACCATGAGCATGGATAGGATAAATAGATATAGTCTTTCCCCTAGGGTGATGGTGTCCAGAACTAGAGGGCATAGGTTAGGGGGAGAGGGGGAAAGATATAAAAGAAACATAAGGGGCAACCTTTTCACGCAGAGGGTGGTACATGTATGAAATGAGCTGCCAGAGGGAGCGGTGAAGGCTAGTATAATTGCAACATTTAAAAGGCATCTGGATGGGTATATGAATAGGAAGGGTTTGGAGGGATATGGGCCGGTTACTGGTAGGTGGGACTAGATTGGGTTGGGATATCTTGTCCGCATTGATAAGTTGCACCAAAGGGTCTGTTTCCGTGCAGTCCATCTCTATGACTCTATTACAACATACTGCGAATATTGGTCCTTTTTTACATTTTCTTAAAGGCATAGGGAGTGAAATTCACACAGACATGTGTAGAACACATTTTATTTCTGATCAAAAATTAATGGTGTATTGTTTAATTCTGGTATCCATAATCAAAGTGTGCACCACTAAGTAGAATTCATAAGATAGATACTATTTAAAGTACTCCTTAGGAAGATTATAACATTGCAGACTGATGGATGATTAGTTTTGGCCTCTCGGAGGAGCTGTGTCACTGCAAGGTAAGGTGACACCACTTAGTTTCAGTGACACATCCAAGTAGCCAGCATCTGACATGTGTTCAGCCCCTTGCCCCTTGGGGGGGCAAGATGAAGCAGCGTCTCACAATCTAACTTTCACAACTATCATTTCATACTGGCACACCTTTACTCACTTAGAGTTGGGATTTGTACATGATGGGTCACACAAGCGTGGGTGTAATTAGCACAGGCACAAGGGTCAGTTTGTGTGTAACATTGCAGAGCAGTTCTCCTGTAAGAGAGTAAAGCGAATGCTTTGCAGTGGAATTAAAGGAGAACGTGCTTGTTGAAGTACTCTGTGCATTTGCAGGCCTGGTAAAAGGGGTAGCACGGTGGCTCAGTGTATAGCATTGCTGCCTCACAGCGTCAGGGACCTGAGTTCAATTCCCACCTCTGGCAACTGTTTGTGTGGAGTTTGCACATTCTCCCCAAGTCTGCGTGGGTTTCCTCCCACAGTCTAAAGATGTGCAGGTTAGGTAAATTGGCCTTGCTAAATTGCCCGTAGTGTTAGATGGGGGAATGGGTCTGGGTGGGTTGCTCTTCGGAGGGTTGGTGTGGACTTGTTGGGCCGAAGGGGCGGTTTCTACACTGTAGAGAATCTAATCGAATCGAATCTAATCTCAATCCAAATGCTGATTAGAAATATGGTGGTCTTGGACTTGACTGATACATTTTGAAATTTCCTCTTTCCACCAAGGAAATGCTCAGCACCTCCATGATAGCACTGCCAGACATACTTATGATACTGTAGCACCAGGTACTATGTCAGCTTTAACTGTAACAGAAAAGGTTCTACTGATGTAGCAATGCTGTAGTAGAAGCTGAGCTGAGAAAATGAGGTTACTGACTGCTGGCATCCATAAGAATGCTACTATCCAGGCATACACAACTGCCATCATGGATACAGATCTTGAGGCTCAATGGGGTTTACAAGCTGTTGCAGCATTTTAACATTCTATAATTAAGCTGCTGAGCGCTGAGTTGCTGCTTCACAGGAATGAGCTTGACACTTTGGAGTACAAACCTGTTAACCTCTTTCGTGCACCCACCATTACATTCCACCAGTATTCTTGCCAAGGTGATGCAGTTCAAAGTTGGGCCCTCAAAACAAGACCTAATCAAAGGGGTCCTCCAAAGCAAGCTTCAGTTTCCGTCTTGGTAGGTCAGCCTTCCACCCCACATGTACAGGCACTAATGTAACTCTGTAGGAGCACCAAACCAGGTAAGGGCACCCATAAGATGGGCATTAAATAAATGTGCAAGGGTGGTAAGTTCTTAGTTTATATTACTGGTATTTTGACGCATAAAAATTGTTGTGAAGTTATTACTATTTGCTCCATTGAATAATGGATGCGAGAAGAGCACTTTATATGGGCAACTGGAATCCTGCATTTTAACTGGATTGTGAATCCACGTTGGAGAATCTCTTCAATGCAAGTGAAGCCTCATTATATGGTTCCTCTTGCTTTGTTCAATTGTAATTGCTGCTTATGTTCTTTCTTCATTTCAAGATTGTAAAGAATAGAACAAATGCACAGTACAAAACAAAACATTCTGTGATCACCTGAAATGGCCTTTCTGGGTCATGAATGATATTTTTCATTTGTTCGTGGCTGTTGCATTTTTGTAATCCTTCAGTCCTACTTGCTATGTTGGAGACAGACTGCTGACCTTGGTGTCCAATTAGCCAGGATGATCCTGGCAGACCTTGTGTTTGCCCACGACCAAGTTACAAACTTTGAGGGGCTCCTGCCTCATGGCAAGATTCATCTCTACTGCTGCAGCTTATGAAATGCTTTGTATTGGATATGAAATAGGTAAAGTATTTAAAGTAGAAAAAAAGATGTCTGGGAAATGAAATAAAACAAATTTTTAAAAAGTTAATTTATTGGAGCAAGTATATGCTATTCAGGCCTCAGACCCCAATAATTCTAGATAATGGCTTATTATATACCTCCATACCATTTTCCCAATCTATCCCTTGATGTAATTACTATGTAGAAATCAATTGATTTCAGTCTGACCGTACTTAGTGACTGAACTTCCATAGCTTTCTGGGGTCAAAATTCGATGCCCTTGTAAAAACATTCCTCCTCCTCAGTCTTAAAAGGCTTGTTTCTTCTACTGAGGATGTCATCTGATTCCTGACCACAGCCCCCTCTCCCACCACCAAAGACTTACATTTTAGACTTATACATAAAAATACTGAGTTTTTTGTATATCAACACTTGTCAATCTCTCCCCATCTAATAAATATTTTGTACATTTATTCCATATTCACACTTATCCAATTAATGTTCTATCTACAATGTTCTTGCTCACTTATCCTGTCCAAATATCCTTGATTTTTCTGTGCATCACTTTCATAAGTCCCCTCCCCAACTCATTTTGTGCAATCTGCAAGCTTGGAAATAGTGTGTTTAATTTTTATTCCATTTATTCTATTCCACTGATCCTCAGCAATGTGGACAAATGCTTAAAATTCAAATGTTAAAAGTTGTGGTCAGTACGATTCAAAGCTGTATGGGTGGTCTTCGATAAAGTTAAAGTTATTTGCCTTAACCATTGGCCATGCCTTGGATCCCATATCCAAATAATTGACATAGATTTTAAATGGTTAGATCCAACCACTGATCCTGATGGCACCCTACTAGTTACAGCTTAGCAAATTAACAATGATCTATTTATTCTTTCTTTTTGTTTTCTTTGTGTTAACCAAACTTCAATCAATGCTATGTATTTCATCATTAATTTTGTTTACAAAACTCTTAATGGGCCTTCTTGCTTACATTTTGAAATCCAAATATACCTGATCCAGTACTTCCCCCTTATTCATAAAATCATAAGATGGAAAAACAGATTTAAACTGTTCAGCTCATTAAGCCAGTTATGCCACTCAATAAGTTCATGACTGAATTTGTAATCTTCAACTCCACTTTCCTGACTTTTACCCCTAACTCTTGATTCCCATACTGATTAAAATCCATCTGTCTATCTCAACGTTGGATGTACATAATGACTCGGCCTCGATAGCGCTCTACACTAAGGGATTTCAGATTCATTACCCTCAGAAGAAAGTCCTCTTCATTTTTTTTTAAATAGACAAGCTCTTAATCTGTGGCTATATGCGTCTAGACTCTTCCATAAAAGGGAAATTATCTAACAGCCCTGTTAGTAATTTGTTCAAAACTCAAAGTTTGTCAAGCATGATTTTCCTTTCATACAGTTGACAGAAAATAAATAATTTGATGAAGTGTGTAGTTATGACATTATTTGGAACAGATTCAGTATTTTTATTAGTACTGTTGTTAGGCAAACAGGTGTACAGTTCCCCATTTTCTCTCTCCCTTCTTTCTTACATAGAATGGTACATATACAATCTCCTGATCTGCAGGCAGGAGCTGGATTCTACAGAATATTGAAAGATGATCAGTAGTGCGGCCATAACTTTTATCGCTATTAAATTCAACTCTCAAAATTTCATAAGCTTTCATCTAATCATGGGGTGAGAATGTTCAGTTATAATGAAAAATTAGAAAATACGACTTAAAGGAGGAGGTAAGTGCAGAACTCAGGAGAGGTTATTAATCTCCAGCAGAGACACAAATAGGACTGCGTGGAAAAAGTTAGTAATCAAACTTCAAGCACACTGGACAAACAAATGATAATGAGAAGAGGGGCAGTTAATACAGGTTTGAAGGTGTTACTTCAGATCAAAATTGGCAGGTGTGACTTAATGGGCATCACTGATATGCAGCTGCAAGGGGATCGGGATTGTGAACTGAATATTCAACAATGTACATCCTAATGAAAAGATAGGTAAGTGCGCAGAGGGGGTGGGATTGCCTTACGTGTAAGAAATGAAATTAAATCAATAGTCAGAAACAAAAGTAGGGTCAGATATTGTGGAATCTTTGTGGGTAGAATGGAGCAACTGCAAAAAGTAAAAATACCATAGTTGGAGTTATGTACAGGCTTCCAAACAATAGTCAGGAGCTGGAGTGCAAGATATACCAGAGGATAGAAAAGATGGGTAGGAAAGGCAATGTTACAGTGATGGGGGATTTAAATATGGCGGTTGATTGGGAAAATCAGATTGATAATGGATTGCAAGAAAAGGAATTTGTGGAATGTCTACGAGAGATGGGCTTTTGGACCGGATTGTGGTGGAGCCCTCTAGCAAACAGGCAAAATAGTGAGTTAACTACAGTGTTAATAAATCATTGAGGTAACTGGACTTTATAATGTGATTAGGATGATGCAGAGTGCAGAGTGACCAGCCACAAAGGTAGATGAAGAGAGATGGTGTGAGGAGCAACTAAATTAATTTTAAGAGAATGGGAAAGGGAAGATGAAATGATTGCTATGATTAGGTGTAAAAAGATAGATCATGGCAAGATAGTGAAACTATATCCAAGCAGTAGAACCTGAAATTGATTGCTATTATAAGATTTTTAAATAATGTGGAATGTGAGATGTTGCTCCTCATCATCCAGAACAGCACAGTTGGTGGGCGTGGCCCACTCTTAAAGTTAGCAAAAATAAAATTAATCTGTAGAAGCACTACTTTCCTCAGTAGATGGCAATTATGTTGTATTGACCAATTTTGGGAGATGAACAACATGGATTGCATTGATTGATTCAAATTCAAACTAAATCTCTTCAGTGTAATTTGGAATACACTGTATATACATTTTTGAGATATGACCTTTTAAATGTAGCATTTAAACAACTGATGGGTTTTCTTTGGCTCATGTCTAATTCTTTTAGAGTTCAAGATTAGCCAATAATTATTATTGTACCATGCGATGACTAGAATGGAAGATGGTGAACCAGATAGTCCTTGGGATTGCCAGACATAAGAGTTCTCAATGGGAGTTGAGTTTCCAATACTTGATGCTGACCTTAAATGTGCAAGTAGAAATCTGCTCCATAACAAACTGAAATTTCTCTTGAGAGAAACTACTGAAGCATATTGCATGACACAATCAAAGCATTGAGAAGTTTTTTAGATCGATTTTAAGAAAGCAAGAGTTTGACACAAAGTGGAACCATTGAGAAGTTACAATGCAGAAAGAAGCCATTAGGCCCATTGTGTCTGCTGGCTGAATAAACTAGCCACTCTTTCTGATCCACTTTCCAACACCTGTAGCATAGTATTTTAACTTTTTTCTCTTCAAATTTATAGTATTCTCATGTGAAAATGCTTGGCTAAAAGTAACTATTTACGATTTGTGGCAGGTAGTGTGGGTAATAGGTGACTTCAGCTTTCCTTCTCCAAGAAAGGGAATCCTTGGCTGGATTTGAAACTCAGTGCATTGCAATCATAAACATAACTCACGTTCACAACTCTTTGGTAATCTTAGAGTTTTTCTAACTGTTGGTTATCACTGCAGATCAACTGAAGAAAAGCCAGCTCTATCGTCGTAGGCATGCAGTAGATTAGGACATTCTAAAAGTAAAATGCAATGCTACAGGGTTTACCTTCAGTTGTTTCTCAAGAATATGGCACAAAGTATAGCGTGAAACATTTAAAACACTTGAGATGCTATTTTGTACAGTGAAAGTTGTGCCCGAATTACTTAAGTTAAAATGCTGCAGATAACATGAACAATTTCTGTGAAGAATCCAGTATGAATTTAAAATGTTCTATAATTTGATGAGAGAATGTGTATTTACGTAGATAATCGAGAGAAGTCCTAAAGTGCTTCAGCACTAAAATCACATTCAAATATTTATGACTTGTTACAAGTTACAGATGCATTGCAGCTGTCAGATCATAAATGTAACACAATCATTAGATTGACCTAATTGTTTTAATACATGGTTTAAAAACTACAAGTTTTGTAAACAGGATCTCTCCAATAATCATGGATACCACCAGGAAGGTGCCAGTAATTCGCAAATCCCTCAAACCAGCAAGACCATTACATCGTTTATCTACTGAACTAGGTAAGATGTGTCATAGTTTATAATATCTGTAGAGCATTATTAACAGTTTGTTTTTTTACTAATCTATACAAAATTATTTGTAAATAAACTTGCAGAACTTACTCCCTCATGTAATTTTCAGAAGTATGAAATAGATCAACTGATGATTTATTCTAAAACCAACCATAGTGATTTCAAATTTGATGAGATACTTTGAATCTTTGTAAATCTTCCAGTCCTCTTTAGGTATGAAACTGAAGGATTGCAAATGTTGAGTACTCTTTTAAACAAAAAAAAATTGACAGTAATGCCATAAGATATAGGCAAGTCAGAATACTAGCATAATATTGAGAAAATGTTTAGAGAAAATAACCTGGGACAGAATCACTTGGCATTGGTAAAATGTAATGATGTGAAAACCTACATCAGTTTGTAAAAGGCAAGTCATTTTTGACTAATTTGGCTGAATTGTTTGACCAAGGAACAGAGAGGATAGATGAATAGTCTGACTGTTGTGCATGTAGCCTTTGAAATTGTTTGAAATGCTATGCACTAGACCTTGTCGCAAATTTGAAGCTTGTGGCATTCGAGGTTCGTTGGATACATAGGTTGAGGAAGTAATGTAGTGGTAAATAGTTCTAGTTAGACCAGAGGAAAGTTTGCATATATAGAGAATATTTAAAATTTCCCACGGTTTCATGACATAGCGAGCTACTAATATGATGAGCATAATCTTCAGTTTGTTCAGTGTCCCAGATGGGATGATATTGGACAATGAACCTTTTGTCCAGTTTCAAATTGCTTCCAGATGTGTACTGTGCTGAGTGATGCATATCAGATTGTTACCCAATTATTAGCACTCAAGTAGTCAAACAGAACACATGGTACATATTACTTGTTATAACAAGAAGACAGACAGCTGAAACAAATCAACCTTTCTACCTCTGTATTTGCAACACAGTAAAACGAAAATCTTCAAAGGTCCACAATTCACCCCAATTGTTCCTAACCAGACTTTTTAAAAAAACATCAATCCAGACTCTCTGAACAAATCAATTCTTGACACCAGTTTATAGCTTAGAAGATTTAATAAGTTATTAACAATAAATAACTTGAGCAAAACAAAATTAAATAATAAAGAAATACAATTGACGCCTGTGTTTAAACATTAAAAACCTTTGTTTTCAGTCCTATGACTACAAAATACAGACCAAAAAAACGTTAAGGGAAAGAGAAAAATCAAAACTGGCCAAATCGTTCGTGGTTTTCATCATGCTTTGTTCCACAGGCATAGATTATCATTCCTTCGTTGATTTTCTGAAGATGTCAATTAGGGCCATCTTTTCAGTTCACTTAGAGGAAGTCAGTGTTACTTATAACTTATTTTCTATTCTCTGAATTTCTAATAGCTCATAGCAGGAGGTTAGGCAGGTAATTTTCGAATCTTTTTGCAATTGCATCACCAGCCAAACTCCTCCTCCCAGAAAACACAGTCCAAAACCTAGTTCACATTCTCTGGTTTCTCCCTTTCGGGGAGACTGACTCTCCCCACAAGGTTCCAGTTACCCTAGTCAACATATGCCATCTGCTTGAGCATAAAGTCTCTCAGAGTTGTTGGAACTAGTTTTTAGGTACGGGGACATAATCCTTTATCCAAAACACTTGGGGCCAGTTTGTTTTTGGATTTCGGAATTTTTCAGATTTCAGAATAAATGACATTTTCACAATGGAAAAAAAAAAGAAAAATAGACTCACGTGTGACTAGTACGAGCACTGAGACACAATTGACGTCAGCCAGTGCTGGGCCGCACTGCCATGTCTCGTCTGAGTGACGTGGGTTGAGATGGTGTGGAATTGGGTCACCTGTTCATGCGCCAAACAACCTTATTGTGCAGAAAAAAACTTCAGATTTCGGAGCTTTTTGGATTTTGGGTAAAGGATCATGGACCTGTGCTGACCTCATTTGTAACCAACATCTGGTATCTGTTTAAACATATTGTTAGTGTTAAAGCATCTATAGAACCTTTTGATCAGGATCCAACCTACCAACCTACTTCTAGACCTGGCTCATCAAACAAACACAATTTGTTTGTTCTGTTTCGTTTTAACATAAGCTGTTGTCCACAATCCAAAGGTCATTTTTAGCTCATGGTTTTCAGTCCACAGCTCCAAACCAAAACTGATAAAAGAATAAAAATAATGAAAAATCAGCAAGGGTTCTAACATAGCAAATCAGTGATCATGAATCCTGAGCAAACAAAGCAAGAAATTTTCATACAATATCAATGGAGAAGAGATTGCTGAGCACAATTTGTTCAAAAAGCAAGTATGAACAGGATTACTCAACAATCATTTATCCAAATATTCTGAATCATGGAACATTCTTCTTTGAAGAGAGGAAATTTGAAATGAAACTATATTATGCATGTTAGAAATATAATTTCAAATATTTGAAAAGCAAAGGTTTATAAAATATTCTAAAGCAGGTCTGATTACACACAGTTATTGCTCATTACTGTGGCCAACACAGGTCAACTTTTGGCATAACATTTGTGCATGAAGAGAGTAATACTCTATTGATTGTGCAGTGTTATTGAATGGCAGCAACTGGACAACCACATTGTCAAACAAGTGAACAAAGAGCAATGAGTACCTCTCCAAATGGGTATACAATCTCCAGTTCGGGATGAGTTGTAGGACTTCCAAATAGTTGCACTGAAGTTTGAATTGCCACTCCAGTAAACTTTATTTTGCCTGTTTGTATATTTATCAAATTGACATGTGCCTATGTTCAATCGTATTATATATATATATGAGTGGTATTTAGGCTTTCTTTTGATTTTGGGGAAAGGAAAAGGAATGTTAGGCTGTGTCCCATGGCAATCAGTATACCTTTATTTGACAGGCTCACAATATCATAACTGTATTCTAGCATGTGACCTGAGTACAAATACCTTATACTCCATATTAACTCTGATTACTTGATGCATGATTCACTGTTGAAAGAGTGCTGCACTGCATTAATTTAGCGCAGACTTGGGTTTGAGGAATATATAATAACTGTAAGAAATGTCTCTTGAACCGTTTGATACAATATTATCTGTGCCAAGTTTCTTATGTTAAGAGGAATATCATTAACATTACCATAGCAGGTAAAACCTGATGGAGGTGAAAGCACACCAATTCCTGCTCCTTGAAGTTAAGTAAATGTGTCTTACCTTTTTAAAGTTATTTTAACTGAATGATCTCCTGCCTTTCCTGTGGCCTTTGTAAACTGTGTCCCCTCTAGTTCCTTCCAACAGACCAGGCTGCTTAGGCTTCTGGTTTCTTTAGTTCTCTTTGTCTCTTTTTAGCTTCAGTTTTGTGACATCTATGTCTGAGACTTCAGTTTAGATTGATTTGTTATCCTTAATTTTCTTTTATGGGCGTTTCTATGTGTACATGTAGTATGGTGGTGATGCTTGATCTGAACTATACATTTTCACTTGTCACTTTTTAACCAGTGAGTAAAAAGTGAGGTCTGCAGATGCTGGAGATCAGAGCTGAAAATGTGTTGCTGGTTAAAGCACAGCAGGTTAGGTAGCATCCAAGGAACAGGAAATTCGACGTTTCGGGCCAGAGCCCTTCATCAGGAATGATTCATCCCTGATGAAGGGCTCTGGCCCGAAACGTCGAATTTCCTGTTCCTTGGATGCTGCCTAACCTGCTGTGCTTTAACCAGCAACACATTTTCAGCTCACTTTTTAACCAGTCTGTAATATGCTGTCTTGCCTATCAGGAACTTTAACTTGTGGAGCTTTTGATGTCTGTTTGCTGTCTGGTTGAAATGTACTTTGTGCTGCTCCTACAGACCACCACCATGAGATTTGAGTTTGTGTCTGCTTTGGAGTAACTTATTCTCATTTTCCAAGGAGTTTTGTAGATGTGAAATGATTTTACCATTGAACTATAGCTTCTTCTGTGTTGAACCTTGCCTTGAGGGTTCTTCTTGGATGTTCTTAAATGTTCAGCTCTTCCATGCTGCAGATTCCTGCATGAACTGGCAACTTGAAGCTGTGTTTTGAAGATGCTCAAAAGTACACTCACATCCTAGCCGCAGTGGAGATCTATAGGGCAGTAGAAATCCACACTGCTCTCCATTTCATATGACCAGTCAATCAAATCTGAACCACTGTTTAACATGAATCTGCAGCTAAATTCATTCTTTATCTCATTGTCTGGTCAGTTTGCTGTCACCATTCTCTTGAATAATGGGGACCTAAAGGCCTGCTTGGTCTTGTGTGGTAGAGGACAACTACTTAGACTAGTAAGTGGGTGATGGTCATGTAATAAACTACTTACTGTTAAATACACAAACAATGAGCGAGAGGTTACATTGATATGATAGTTAAAAATCACACAACACCAGGTTATAGTCCAACAGGTGTAATTGGAAGCACTAGCTTTCGGAGTGCTGCTCCTTCATCAGATGGTTGTGAAGGACACAATTGTAAGGCACAGAACTTATAGCAAAAATTTACAGTGTGAAGTAACTGAAATTATTCATTGGAAAATTCATTGTTTGTTGAGTCTTTCACCTGTTCGAATACCATGATTGTTTCACTTCTTTCATGTTTAAATCACAAAACTTTTTTTAAAAAAAAGTTACATTCTCAGGTAAACTGTAACAATTGGTGTTAGCCAGATAATGTGTTGAAAGTGTTGGCCCCCTGTGCTAGCCCCCAGACAGAGAAGACAGGGGCTAAAACATTATCTGGCTAACGCCAATTGTTACAATTTACCTGAGAATGTAACCTTTTTTTAAAAAAAAGGTTTTGTGATTTAAACATGAAAGAATTGAAATATCATGGTATTCGAACAGAAGAAAGACTCAACAAACAATCAAGGTATTTTTCAATGTATAATTTCAGTTACGTCACACTGTAGTCTTTTGCTATAAATTCTGTGTCTTACAATTGTGTCCTCCACAACCACCTGATGAAGGAGCGGTGCTCCGAAATCTAGTGCTTCCAATTACACCTGTTGGACTATAACCTGGTGTTGTTGGACTGAAGTGTACAAAGTTTTAAAAAAAAATCTCACACCGGCATCTCCAAATCATGATTAATATGATAGACATTGTTGATAGACGAGGAAGACTTGGATGTTATTCCTTTTGAGATCCTGAGCTGTACTACCCTCAAGTTCACATGCTGTCATCATCCTAGGTGGTGCTTAAATTCTTAGATTTGTATCCATTCAAACCACTAGTACACAGTGGTCTCAATTTCATTTTCATTTTCCAGTCTTCCCCTCATAGACAAACAAGTCAAATGCAATGACGAATCTAATTAATGCTCTGGTAATGATGGCAAATGAGCTTTAAAGTAGGACATGGTTAAACCATTCACTTTTATAGGAAGAATGTGGAGAAGCAAAATGATGCAAATGATGCACATTTTAAAATTGACGTAGGAAGAGATATACTTTTTTATAATATATTTTTATTGAGGAAAAAAGAGATTTTTAAATATTACAACAAGTACAAAACAATGCAATTCAAAAACAGTACAAAAAACCCCAAATAATTAAAAATCCCCAACCCATCCTCACGTACAAATGTTTAAACATATATAGAAAAATATAGAATTTTAAAACCCGAGCTAGCTATTTAACAAAAACCAACAACAAACAAATAAATAGTAATAACTCAGCCCAGCCAAACAAAACGCTCATATGTTCACAGTTCCTCCTCCCTGGATATTGGACTCGTGAAACAAATTGTTATGGCTATATAAAAGCCCTTGTTAGTGTGGCAGATAAATCTGTGTCCAGGTATTCCAAAAAGGGCCGCCATATCTTGTAAAAGAAAGTTGTTGAGACATGAGGGATTCTTGATTTTATCATTAAAGTTATAGAGAACAAAAAATAGTATAGCATAACAAACTAGTTTTCAACAGTAGTTTGACTGCAATATTTTAAATGTGGTTAATGTTGGACCATGCTTTGGGAAGTATACTGAGATATTAGAAAGCGATTTACTAGAAGGTTTGTCATATGGTAACAAGACAATATGTTCATTGTGTGGACGGGCTTAAGAAAACAGGGTTACAAAAGCAGTATATGAGGGTTTAGGGAGAGTATCACCATTCCAAATTACCACATTTGCAGTAAATGCTTCTTTCTCAAGGGACTTCTCACACTGTTGAGGTGGAGATATTATGTAGCATCACTTGCTTGAACAATTTGATTCAGGAAGCAGATGTACCTCCTAGGTTATAGCAGCGATATTGATTTAGTCATTACTCATAGCCAGGTGGGTGTGACTGGGAAATTAGTTAAACTTTAATGTTTGGAGGTGAGCCTTTACTTGATAGGTTTCCTGCCCATTTACAGACAGTGGGAATGGGAACAGAGGCATGCTGGATGAAGTGTGGGATTGATTTTGATTCCACAACTTGGTGATCCTGAAGCTGCTGTTTTATCCTAAATGAGAAGTCTACTGATTGATTGTATCAAAACTTTCCACAATACCAGAGAGAAAAAAAATGCCACAGGAGTCAGAGGCATGGTTCCCCCCACCCGTCCCCGCTTGCTTCATTAATGCTTACCTGGATCCAATAGTGGTGGCTTATCAGGGAGAAGAGAAAGATTCTATTCCCACAGATACTGTGAAAAAGGATCAATTTTCTGTTCAATTTCTGTTCAATTTTCTATCTCCTTAAAACCTTCACTGTCCTCAAGTCTCACACATCTTTGGAGTTGCAAGTTGTAGAGGAATACAGGAGATGGGCACAATGACAGCGATCTTTGCAGGACGGTATCATCTGACTGGTGAAACATTGGTAGAACATCTTTAAAAAACTATGACCTGCTGAGTGGTTGTCCTACTGAGTAGCTGGTATTTGTTTTTATTCATTCAGTGTCACTGGCTAAGGCAGTTTTTTTTTAGCCCATCTTTTCGTTTTTTTTAACTGCTGTCTGATCAAGTAATGTAATCTAGCAGAGTCAGCATGGCATCATTAAAAGGAAATCATGTCTGACAAATTCATTAGAGGTTTTTGAGGATGTTTCAACCAGAGTGGATTGAATGGAATCAGTAGTTGTGTTGTATTTGGACTTTCAGAAGGCATTCTCAAAGTACCTCACTTAATGGTTTCAGTTTTCAGATAAAAGCCCTCAGTATTTGAGGTAATGGCGTGTATAGAGAATTAGCTAGTAGGCCGGAAACAGTGAGTGTGGATAAGGGATGCTTTTTTGGGTTAGCGATCTATGACCAATGGGGTTCCACAGGGATCCGTGCTGGGACTGCAACTATTTACTATACATGTAAGAAAATATGAAGTACATTTTGGAAGGGAGAGCAAAAGAGTAAAATTAAAAACACCCATTAAAAAACATAGTCCACAACGTGGTGGCTCAGTGGTTAGCACTGCTGCCTCAAAGTGCCTGGGATCTGGGTTCAATTTCAGCCTCGGGCAACTGTCTGTGTGGAGTTTGCACATTCTCCCGGTGTCTGCGTGGGTTTACTCTGGTACTCCGGTTTCCTCCTACAGTCCAAAGATATGCAGGTTAGGTGAATTGGCTCTGCTAAATTGTCCCATAGTGTTCAGGATGTACAGGTTAGATGCATTAGTCAGGAGAAATGTAGATTAATGGGGTTGGGGAATGGGATTGGGTGGGTTACTCTTTGGAGGGTTGGTGTGAATTTGTCAGGCCAAAATGGTTTGTTTCCACACTGTAGGGGTTATAGAACATAGAACATTACAGCGCAGTACAGGCTCTTCGGCCCTCGATGTTACGCCGCCCTGTCGTACTAATCTGAAGCCCATCCCACCTATACTATTCCACATACGTCCATTTGCCTGTCCAATGATGACTTAAATGCACTTAAACTTGGTGAATCTACTACCGATGCAGGCAAAGCATTCCATACCCTTACTACTCTCTAAAGAAACTATGTCTGCCATCTGTCTTATACCTATCTCCCCTCACTTTAAAGTTGTCCCCTCACATTTGCCAACCCAATACTTGGAAAAAGGCTCTCCTGTCCACCCTATCTAACCCTCTGATTATCTTGTATGTCTATATTAAGTCACCTCTCAACCTTCTCTCTAACGAGAACAGCCTCAAGGCCCTCAGCCTTTCCTCGTAAGACATTCCTTCCATACCAGGCAACATCCTAGTAAATCTCCTCTGCACCCTTTCCAAAGCTTCCACATCCTTCTATTAATGTGGTGACCAGAACTGTACACAATACTCCAAGTGTGGGCATACCAGAGCTTTGTACAGTTGCAGCATAACCTCCTGGTTCCGGAACTCAATCCCTCTATTAATAAAGGCCAAAACACTGTATGCCTTCTTAACAACCCTCGAGTAAAAAATGAGGTCTGCAGATGCTGGAGATCACAGCTGCAAATGTGTTGCTGGTCAAAGCACAGCAGGTTAGGCAGCATCTCAGGAATAGAGAATTCGACGTTTCGAGCATAAGCCCTTCATCAGCAGTTCTTAACAACCCTGTCAATCTGGGTGGCAACTTTCAGGGATCTGTGTACATGGACACCGACATCTCTCTGCTTATCTGCGTTCCCAAGAATCCTACCATTAGCCCAGTACTTTGCATTCCGATTACTCCGACCAAAGTGTATCACCTCACACTTGTCCACATTAAACTCCATTTGCCACCTCTCAGCCCAGCTCTGCATCCTGTCAGCCCAGCTCTGCATCCTATGATAATCTGGTTCTATGATAATCTGGAGTATTAAAAACAATTTTAGTCCCTTTTATTTAAGGAACAATATTTCATTGATGGTAGTTCAGAGAAGGTTCATAATGGAGGATAATCCCTGAAATGGAGGGATTGTTTATGAGCAAAGGCTAAACAATTTAGGACTCTACTCACTCCACTTTAGAAGGATGAGAGGTGATTTCATTGGAACATATGGGATTCTTAAGGGTCTTGACAGGGTCAATGCTGATAGAATGTTTCCCCTCAAGGGAGAGTCTGTAACCAGAAAGCATTGTCTCGGAATATAGAGGCACCAATTTAAGACTGAGATGAGGAGGAATTTCTTCTCCGAGTCGAGTGTCTCAGGAACTCCTTGCAACAGAGAACTGTGGGGCTGGTACATTCTTGATCAGTTGGAGAATCCAGGATTACACGAAGGGCATAAGAAATGAACATGAGGAATGTCAGATTAGCCATGCTCTTATTAAATGGCTGAGAAGGCTTGAGTGACTTAAACAGCCTTGTTCCTCCTGTACTCCTCTTCTAGTTTCTTATTGTCTAATGAAGAGATTGGGTAGACTGAGGTTGTTTTCCTTGGAGCAAAGAAGACCAGGGGTGGGGGGAAACCTGATTAAGATGTATAAAACTAAATATGGCATTAACAGGATAGACAAGAAGGAACCTTTCCCCAGATAGAGGGATCATTGACCAGTGGCTGTAGATTTAAGGTGAGGGGCAAGATGTTTAGAGGGGATTGAGGGGAAAATAAAATCCTTCGCAGGGAGGATAGTGAGAGTCTGGAACTCACTGCAAGGTGGTAGAGGCAGAAACCCTCAACATCTAAGTAACATTTAAATGTGCAATGCTATAGTATACAAGGTTTTGAGACAAGTGCTGGAAACTGGGAATAGAATTTATTAGGTGGTTGTTTTTACCAGCTCAGACTCGATGGACAGAAGAGCCTTTTCCTGTGCTGCAGACCCATATAACTGACCATCCAGTTTTCTTTTAGTCAGCTGCTCCTTAACCTTCATAGGCAATGAGATCCACGTTATTACGAATTGTTGCAAAAACAGTCTCTCTCAATCTACCTTGCATCTCTTGCATGAAACTTTTAAAACTTGTCTGCCCTCCCTTGTGTGATCTAGTAATGGGAACTGCTTTTGTTTGTCTACCTTATTCAAGCCTATCACAACTTTGTGCAATGCTACTAAATATTCTTTATCCAAGGAAAAATAACCTCCAATTCTCTGTACTTTATCAAGGATTCTGTCATTCAGTGTCCCCACTAAGACACAGTTGGTGGCACCTCAACAAAATAGCTCATTTTTCCAACTGTCTATTATATTTAGTGAATTTTCCCCTATCTTTATCAGGTAAGAAAACAACATTTTAAATAGACCTGTTGTATTTTTTAATTCTTTCATATGTGACTCCAGCATTCCCTTTGTGAAAAGATAGATTAGATTAGATTAGACTTACAGTGTGGAAACAGGCCCTTCGGCCCAACAAGTCCACACCGACCCGCCGAAGCGCAACCCACCCTTACCCCTACATTTACCCCTTACCTAACACTACGGGCAATTTAGCTTGGCCAATTCACCTGACCCGCACATCTTTGGACTGTGGGAGGAAACCGGAGCACCCGGAGGAAACCCACGCAGACACGGGGAGAACGTGCAAACTCCACACAGTCAGTCGCCTGAGTCGGGAATTGAACCCGGGTCTACAGGCGCTGTGAGGCAGCAGTGCTAACCACTGTGCCACCGTGCCGCCCACAAATAACTAGATATTATGGCAAAGTTATAGCCATTGGTGTACCACCGAGCAGTTTGTTGGACTTGATTTTGAATGTTGCTTAGTACATTGAATCTTCTCACTTAGATCTGTCTTCTAATTAATTAGAGTAGACTACATGCCTTCAATGACACCAGAAACATATCTGAACACCCAAAACAGTGTTAACTACTGGTAATAAATCACCTGTGTTTTCTAGTTGATTAGTTTATGTGCAAAGCCTGTTAAGGACAATGCAAACCATCAAAAATGAGGGAGGCAGGGAAGGAGGCCTATTCAGAACTGTTGCTGGTGATGATCAGACCCTCATCCTGCTAATTAACTTTCTTTTTATTTGTTCACAGAAGGGGTTCTCATGATGAAGTGCTAGTCTCCCTACCTCTGAACTAGAAGGTCCAAGTTCAAGTACCAACTTGTCCAGAAGTATGTAGTAATATTTATGGACAAGTTGATTAGAACATGCTTATTTGTTCACAGGCAGAACTCTTGTGGTTCAGTAGTAGTCTCTACACCTCTACACCAGGAGGCCGAAGTTCAAGTCCTACTTGTTTCCTAGGGACGTAATAATGTCCCTGAACAGATCGATTTGAAACATATCTGAACACCCAAAACCTGTAACCCACTGACACATCTCCAATATGTTCTTCCACTACAGGCTGGAAGTAAAAAAAAACTTCATTCACAGAAGAGCTTGTGGCACAGTTGTAGTTTCCCTACCTCAGAGCCAGAAAGTCTGGGTTGAAGTACTATCTGCTTCAGAGGTCTGTCATAACATCTGAGCTGAAAATGTGTTGCTGTCATAACATCTGGCCAGGTTGTTTGAAAATATTTTCTTTCATTTGGGAATGCTTGTGGTTCATTGATGCATCTGTACCTCTGACCCAGAATACTTGGTTGAAGTCCTACCTGCACCAGAGGTATGCAATAGCATCACTGAACAGGTTGGTTAGAAAACACTTATATTTTCTCATATGGAACGGTCTCATGGTATGGTGCAAATATTCCGACCTCTGAGCCAAGAGACCTAGATTCAAGTCCCACCTTTTCCAGGGGATTGCAAAATATATATTTGTTCACAGGAGGTGGTCTCTTGTACCATAGTGGTACATCTTTATCCCTGAGCCAGGAAACCTGAAGTCCCACCTCTACCGGATGTGTGTCATAATATCTCTGAATAGCTTGATGAGAAACAATCTTTGTTCCCTTGGTAGAGTACTTACTTCTGAGCCAGCAGACCCAGATTAGAGTCCTACCTGTGCCATAAGTGTATAATAACTAATCTGAGCAGGTTGATTAGAAGATATCCAGGCTATCTTGTAATGTTAAAGTCTTCAAGGAGAAAGTAAGGACTGCAGATGCTGGAGATCAGAGCTGAAAATGTGTTGCTGGAAAAGCACAGGTCAGGCAGCATCCAAAGAGCAGGAGAATCGACGTTTCGGGCATGAGCCCTCCTTCAGGAATTTCCTGAAGAAGGGCTCATGCCCGAAACGTCGATTCTCCTGCTCTTTGGATACTGCCTGACCTGCGCTTTTCCAGCAACACATTTTCAGCTCTGATCTCCAGCATCTGCAGTCCTCACTTTCTCCTATCTTGTAATGTGTTAAGGTTCTTGTGATGCAGTCAGTCATAGTGTCCCTATCTGTGATCTCAATGCCTGGGTTCAAGTCCCACCCACTTTTGAGATGTCTCACAACATCTTTGAATCTTTGGAATGGCACAGTGGCTCAGTTGTTTGATTCCAGCTTTGGGTGACTGACTGTGTGGAGTTTGTGCGTTTTCCCCATGTTGGCTTAAGTTTTCTTCAGTTTCTTCCCATAGTCCAAAGATGTGCAGGTTAGGTGGATTGGCCTTGCTAAATTGCCCATAGTGTCTAATTTAGATGGATTAACCATGGGAAATGCAGGGTTAGGAAGATAGGTTGAGAAAGTGGGTCTGGGTGGGATGCTGTTTGGAGTGTCAGTGCAGACTCACAGAATGGCCTGCTTCTGCACTGTAGGGCATCTATGGTTAATTAGAAATTATGTATTTCTACACTGGGGCACTTCTGATGCAGAGGTATTGTCCTTACCCCTGTGCCAGGAGACCCAGGGTCAAGTTGCAGCAACTCCAGAGGTGTGTAATATAATCCTGAATATATGGACTTAATGCAAATTTCTTTATGACGGCTTTGGTGGGACAGTGGTAGTGTCTCTACCTCTGAATCAGAAAGCCTGGGTTCAAATCCCACTTTTACTCAAGAGGTGTATAATAACATTGAGTAGGGACCTGGGTTCAATTCCCACCTCAGGCGACTGACTGTGTGGAGTTTGCACGTTCTCCCCGTGTCTGCGTGGGTTTCCTCCGGGTGCTCCGGTTTCCTCCCACAGTCTAAAGATGTGCGGGTCAGGTGAATTGGCCATGCTAAATTGCCCATAGTGTTAGGTAAGGGGTATGGGTGGGTTGCGCTTCGGCAGGTCGGTGTGGACTTGTTGGGCCGAAGGGCCTGTTTCCACACTGTAAGTAATCTAATCTAATCTAATTTTATTAGAACATATCTGTTTGTTCATGGGAGGTCCTTTTGTGACATTGTAGTACTGTTTCTACCTCTGGGTTAGAAAACAGGTTGATTAAAAGCATCTATACACCGGGCTGCTGTATATTGTGAACAAAGAACTTACACATTGCTGTTTGTTCACAGAAGCAGGGTTATGCCATAGCAGTAGCATCCATAACTGAACCAGGAGGTCTGAGTTCAAGTCCCACCTGCTCCATAGGTGTGTCAAAACATCTCTGAACAGGTTAATTAGAAAATATCCATTTGTTTACAGGACTTTGACTGTCACTGGATAGCCCAGCTTTTATTACCCAGCAGACAGATTAGATTAGATTAGATTAGATTCCCTACAGTGTGGAATCAGGCCATTTGGCCCAACAAGTCCACATCAACCCTCTGAAGAGTAACTCACCCATTTCCTCACATTTACTCCTGACTAATGCATGTAACACTATGGGCAATTTAGCATGGCCATTTCACCTGACCTGCACATCTTTGGACTATGGAAGGAAACCAGAGCACTGGGAGGAAACCCACGCGGATGCGGGGAGAATAAATGTGCAAACGCCACACAGATAGTTGCCCAAGGCAGGAATCAAACCTAAGTCACTGGCACGAGTCAAACATAGGTAAGGATTGGTGGGTTTTTATTCAAAAACATGGCCTCTATTGAGCTGGTGTTTAGTTCTAGATTCTTTTACTGAATCCACCAAGGAGGGGTTCAAACCCATATACCCAGAACACTAATGTAAGGATGTATTAGCAGTCCTACCTGCCTATCTTCTTTTCCGCCTATCCACTCCACCCTCCTCCCTGATCTATCACCTTCATCCCCATCCCCACCCCCATTCACCTATTATACTGTATGCTACTTTCTCCCCACCCCTACCCTCCTCTCATTTATCTCTCCACCCATCAGGCACTCTGCCTCTATTCCTGAAGAAGGGCTTTTGCCCGAAACGTCGATTTTACTGCTCCTCGGATGCTGCCTGAACTGCTGTGCTTTTTCAGCACCACTAATCCAGAATTTGGTTTCCAGCATTTGCAGTCATTGTTTTTACCTATGTATTAGCAGTCTAGGGAAATTACCACATTGCCACAATCTCCCCATAATGTCACCTTGTGGCATAGTTTGTTCTGAAAGTAATTACTGGTACAACAAGTTTTGTGTAATTAATAAAATTTTAGTCTATCCATTGTCATTTGCCATTCCCTAGCCTTGATGGTTAATGCAGAAAGACTATGGCTTATGGTCCATGACTGCTTTTGCATTGAAATCTCCTATTGGATAATGACGTTCTGACTTAGGTAATTCTGCTGACAGCAGCGTCAAACACAGGTGGTCTTTTGTCTGTGTAGTGAATATTGCAACTTTGTGAATATTTATGTTCTATCATTGAATCCCAGCTATCAACATTCTGGGGGCTACCAATGTTCAGGAACTGAACTGGACTAGCTAATATAAATACTGGCTATAAGAGCAGGATATAGGCTAGGAATCATGCCACTTGAGAACGCTGTCAATGACCCATATATCACTTTGATAGAGGGTAGACAGGTTGTTTAGCCAGATTGGAATTAACTGTATCACATTCAGGATAAGCCTAAATAGTTTTCCACATTGCTGAATAAATTCTCATATTGTAGACGTATTCAGGTTAGGTTGGTTTGAGCTAATTTTGGCGCACAAGTCTTCAGTACTGATGAGTGTTTAGTGCCTTCAAACATCTCGCTCAATTAATTCAATTTATCCCTTAAGTAAAGAACGGCATCTATGATGCTGGAGGCGAAGATGGATCATCTATCTGCCTGAAGATCAGGTAGGTTTTTCCCTTTTTCCAGTTCTCTCACCATCTACTGTAGAGTCAGTTTTCTCCTTTCAAATTCTGCCAACTCTATCAGCAGTGCTGCTATCAAGTCACTCTAGGTGATGGCCATTCAAGTCCCTCAATTAGAGGAAGCTTATGCTCTTCCTACCCTCTTTTTTTTTCTTCTTTTTTCATTTGGTGCTCAATATGGAGGATTACTGGTTTGTAAGCTGAGGATGGTAGTAGGTAATGGCAGGAAGCTTCTTCACCCATGTTTGACCTGAATTTATGAGACTTCATGGGATGCAGACTCTTTGTTGAGAACTCCAGGGAAAATTTCCTGATTTTTTTTTTCCCAACACGTGTGGTGGATTTTCCCTCTGCCTGTAGGACTGATAGTGATAGTAGTATCTTTGATTTTTAAAGTATTTTCCCTTCTCAGTGTCCTGGTGGATTTTGCTGGTATCTAAAGCACGTCCATTCTTCAAACCTACTACTTAGAATATTTAAACCTCTACTTTTAATCTAATACTGCACCATATTTAATCTCCTTCGCAATTGAATTGAATTTGTTGTCATGTGTACTGAGGCACAGTGAAAAACTTTGTCTTGCGAGCAATACAGGAGGATCACAAAGCCATGGATGTAGCTTTCTCATTGAGTTTTTATTTTTCAACAATGTGTATTTTTTGTTGAATTATTTCAATGTTTATAACATGTTACTCTTTATTTTCCATCCTACCTTCTTATCTGTACACAATTAACCTTAGACAGCTCAACACTCAATTTGATAAATTATTTTAATTGTGATTGAAGTTTGCCTTTTGCAGATTGTGTGGAATTTCTGTATTATGATCATTATTTCCCAGTTGATTTTTTTTTTGCTATAACTATCTGTGACTCTTGCACAACACTAGATCTAACCTAATCTCTACCCAAGATTGTTAATGCAAAAACAAAACTATTGTCTGCCAGCTCTCCATAGGAGCTATTTGTCTTATGTCATTTGCCCAAATACCCATTGCACTTTTAGATAATGAATATCCTCATGTGCTTCAATTGAACATGCCTCTACCTTGCTCTCAAGTAATGGATTCCCAATTCCTTAATTTTTGCCGATTTCCTTAGATTTATAACAGCTTTGACCAGCAACACATTTGCAGCTGTGATCTCCAGCATCTGCAGACCTCATTTTTTACTCGATTTTAACCTACTGCGAATCCTCTTACAAGGATGCCTTCCTTGAAGAAGCTCTCTTCCTCCCTCTACAAGGATTTCAGTGAGTCCCTCTCTCACTGCACCCCCCAGGTCATCTCCTCTGCACAGAAACTCTTCAGCCATGTTCTCAAACAGACTCGTTACCACAGCCACATCTCCTTCCTCAGCACCTGCCTAAGGAACCGACTGATCCCACACGGACTCCGAACTACATTCCAACCAACAAAATTTGGACCCAACCAGGACAACCTGTACCTACAACAAATCCGAAGCCTCCAGCAACAGACCTCCCTCCGGATCCTCCGCTCCACCCTTGCAGCCATGCGTCGCTACCTACACTCCCTGCAATCAGCCCTACCCCAGCTCAGGACAACACTCTCACAGACCTGCAAAGGACCCCTGCTGTTCTTCATCTACAGAAGAATCCACAAACTCAACAAACAGTTCTTCCTAGCCCTATCAGAGATTAAAGACAGTAAGTACCAAAAACTTTCATGTACTTACCCCCACACTCGTGGCCCCTCAACTATTCCAGAATCTTCCACAGGCCTGTCCGACGCCATTACACATGTGGCCTCCACAGCGCCCGCGGCACCAAAGGCCGCCGCCGACCGTGACGTCACTTCTGCCCCCACCGACCTCGGAGCCCCCGCGATCGCCGCCCCAACAACTGCCCCGGTGACCACCACACACACAACCGCTTCCACGATCACCGACGGACCCGCGACCCACGCGGCCACCGGGAATGACCACCACTCCTCCGTCGCCGCAACCATTTCCGCCCCTCCGGTTGCCGTCGGCGCAGCCACTTCCGCCCCCACTGACATCACTAACCTGCAGGAGCACAAATCCTCAGGTTTCCCCACCCCCACGCCGTCTTTCGTCACTACGCATAACCCCGCCCATAACCCCGCCCCCACGCCGTCTCCCGTCGCTTCACGTAACCCCGCCCCCACGCTTATTTCCGTCACGACGCATGACCCCGCCCCCACATCGAGCAACGTCACCACGTCTAACTCCGCCCCTACTTCGATCTCTGTCCCCGCCCCTAACCCCGCCCCCAGCTCCAGCTCCAGCTCCAGTCCCACACCAGGTCCTAGCTCCCAGCCTTGCCGGATTTTCACCATCCCTCCAGATCTCCCCCTCTCTGAGGATGAAAGATCAGTCCTCAGCAGGGGCCTCACCTTCATTCCCCTACGCCCTCGGATTAATGAGTTCAACACGCGGCGAGATATTGAACAATTCTTCCGCCGCCTTCGCCTCCGTGCCTACTTTCACAACCAAGACTCCCGTCCACCCTCTGACGATCCCTTCTCCCGCCTCCAACACACCCCATCCACCTGGACACCCCGTGCTGGCCTCCTACCCGCCCTCGACCTCTTTATAGCCAACTGCCGCTGTGACATCAACCGACTCAACCTGTCCACCCCTCTCACCCACTCCAACCTCTCACCCTCAGAACGTGCAGCCCTCCACTCCCTCCGCTCCAATCCCAACCTCACCATCAAACCCGCAGACAAGGGATGCGCGGTGGTAGTTTGGCGCACTGACCTGTACACCGCTGAAGCCAAACGCCAGCTCGCGGACGCCTCCTCTTATCGCCCCCTTGACCACGACCCCACCTCCTACCACCAAACCATCATCTCCCAGACCATCCAGGACCGCATCACCTCAGGGGATCTCCCATCCACCGCCTCCAACCTCATAGTCCCACAACCCCGCGCCGCCCGTTTCTACCTCCTGCCCAAAATCCACAAACCTGCCTGCCCCGGCCGACCCATTGTCTCAGCCTGCTCCTGCCCCACCGAACTCATCTCCCAATACCTCGACACGGTCCTGTCCCCTTTTGTCCAAGAACTCCCCACCTACGTTCGGGACACCACCCACGCCCTCCACCTCCTCCAGGATTTTCACTTCCCCGGTCCCCAACGCCTTATTTTCACTATGGACATCCAGTCCCTGTACACCTCCATCCCCCATCACGAAGGACTCCAAGCCCTCCGCTTCTTCCTTTCCCGCCGCACCAACCAGTACCCTTCCACTGACACCCTCCTTCGACTGACTGAACTGGTCCTCACCCTGAATAACTTCTCTTTTCAATCCTCCCACTTCCTCCAAACTAAAGGAGTTGCCATGGGCACCCGCATGGGCCCCAGCTATGCCTGCCTCTTCGTAGGATATGTGGAACAGTCCATCTTCCGCAACTACACTGGCACCACCCCCCACCTTTTCCTCCGCTACATCGATGACTGTATCGGCGCTGCCTCGTGCTCCCACGAGGAGGTTGAACAGTTCATCAACTTTACTAACACCTTCCATCCCGACCTGAAATTCACCTGGACTGTCTCAGACTCCTCCCTCCCCTTCCTAGACCTTTCCATTTCTATCTCGGGCGACCGACTCAACACAGACAAATATTATAAACCGACTGACTCCCACAGCTACCTGGACTACACCTCCTCCCACCCTGCCCCCTGTAAAAACGCCATCCCATATTCCCAATTCCTTCGTCTCCGCCGCATCTGCTCCCAGGAGGACCAATTCCAACACCGCACAGCCCAGATGGCCGCCTCCTTCAAGGACCGCAGATTCCCCCCAGACGTGATCGACGATGCCCTCCACCGCATCTCCTCCACTTCCCACTCCTCCGCCCTTGAGCCCCGCTCCTCCAACCGCCACCAAGACAGAACCCCACTGGTTCTTACCTACCACCCCACCAACCTGCGCATACAACGTATCATCCGCCGCCATTTCCGCCACCTCCAAACGGACCCCACCACCAAGGATATATTTCCCTCCCCTCCCCTATCAGCGTTCCGCAAGGACCACTCCCTTCGTGACTCCCTTGTCAGATCCACACCCCCCACCAACCCAACCTCCACCCCCGGCACCTTCCCCTGCAACCGCAGAAAATGTAAAACTTGCGCCCACACCTCCACACTCACTTCCCTCCAAGGCCCCAAGGGATCCTTCCATATCTGCCACAAGTTCACCTGTACCTCCACACATCATCTATTGCATCCGCTGCACCCGATGTGGCCTCCTCTATATTGGTGAGACAGGCCGCTTACTTGCGGAACGCTTCAGAGAACACCTCCGGGCCGCCCGAACCAACCAACCCAATCACCCCGTGGCTCAACACTTTAACTCCCCCTCCCACTCCACCGAGGACATGCAGGTCCTTGGACTCCTCCACCGGCAGAACACAACTACACGACGGCTGGAGGAGGAGCGCCTCATCTTCCGCCTGGGAACCCTCCAACCACAAGGTATGAATTCAGATTTCTCCAGCTTCCTCATTTCCCCTCCCCCCACCTTGTCTCAGTCGGTTCCCTCAACTCAGCACCGCCCTCCTAACCTGCAATCCTCTTCCTGACCTCTCCGCCCCCACCCCACTCCGGCCTATCACCCTCACCTTGACCTCCTTCCACCTATCCCACCTCCATCGCCCCCCTCCCCCTAGTCCCTCCTCCCTACCTTTTATCTCAGCCTGCTTGGCTCTCTCTCTCTTATTCCTGATGAAGGGCTAATGCTCGAAACGTCGAATTCTCTATTCCTGAGATGCTGCCTAACCTGCTGTGCTTTGACCAGCAACACATTTGCAGCTTAGATTTATAACACTTTGTTCTCAATCCTTCAAGGGAACATTTCTTCCCTTTCTATTCTGCTGAGACCCCTCATGATTTTTAATACCTTTGAAATCTCTTTCAACCTTCTCTTCACCCAGGAATACAAATCAGTCTTCTCCAATATCTCCACATAATTAAGTTTCTCATTTCTGGAAACATTCTTATGATTTTTTTGCACGCTGCCATCACACATTTCTGAATATGTGACACCCAGAACTGGATGTAATACTCTAGTTGAGGCTGAATCAGTGTTCTGTACAAGGTTAAAACTTCATTGCTTTTATGCTTTCTTCCCCTCTGTTAGTAAAGTCTAGGATGCTGTGTTTTGTTAACTGCTCTATCAACCTACTCCTTTACTTTCCTAAAGATGCCATGACAGGTTATTTTGTATTCTGAGGCTGCTGCAACTTTTGGTATGCTGATGGCTGATCATCCAAATCAGGAGACTGTTCCTGCTTTCTCTCATTGATCCCCTTCGACCCAAGAACTGTATCTAACATCAACTTGAAAATATTCAAAGTTTTGGCCTTAACTCCTTTCTATGGAGGAGAATTCCATAAGCTAAATCATTCTCAGTGAAGAGATTTCTCCTAGTCTCAGTCCTAAATAGCCAGTTCTAAGACAGTGACTCTTGATTCTGGACTCCCTGATTATCGGGAACTTCCTTCCTGCTTTTGCCAGGTTGTCATCAACATTGACTCTGGACTCCTTTCTTCCTGCATCTACTCTGTTATCCATTCTAAAAAGGGAGTTTCAGTGAGATTACAGACTTAGTTTCCTCATAGGACAGTGTCAGCTTTCCAGGAATTAATCTGATGAGCATATGCTACAGTCTCATTGTGGAAAATATATCCTTAGATAATAGATTAAGACAATGCACCATACTCCAGTTATAATTTGACCTGGTTACATATATGTAAAACAAGACTTAGTTGCTCCTTTACTCAAATCCTCTTGTGACAAAGGCTAGCATGTGAACACAAATTAGGAGCAAGAGTAGGTTACTGTGGCTTATCTGACTTCCATTTATTCCTTATTTTTACTTACTCCTTTGATTATCTTTATGTCTTAAAAATATTCAATGCTGCTCTGGCATTTAGCTTTTGAGGCAGTGAATTCCATAGTTACAGCCCTCTGAGAAAGAAAATTCTCTTTACCTCTCAAATGGGCAATGCTTTTATTTTGAAAATAAAACCCATAGTTCCAGATTCTTCCATGAGAAGAAACATTCTTTTCACATGTATCCTGCAGTATTTGCATTTAACATACTAGTTACCTTCATAATTGCTTTCTGCAGCTGCATATTAGGTTAAATTGACTTATGAACAAGGAAATCCAGGAACATCTCACATGAACTCTTCCCAAATAATTGCTCAAATTAATAGGGTTGTAAAATTGTAAGGAAACTACTCAATGCTCACAACAAAAAAATGTATGAGGCTTTGTTCTTATTTTATTTAATGAGGTTTGGAGCTGAGTGGTATCGGTGAGCAGGTTCTTGGTTAATACAGCTTAACTATTAAGCATCGCCAAAGTTTCTTTACAATTCTTTGTTAGTAATTGAGAGTAGTCTTATGGGATTGATAATGGGGTCAGATTAATTTATTTCTGCTTTTTGTGATCATAACATGGGCAATTCTTCACAATTGTTGGTGGGCATCAGTATTGTTCAGGAGCTTAGTAATCTTCATGGTACAGTACCTTTGTGATAAGTAGAATCATTTACAAAAGTGTTAAATGGAGCTTTGAGGTAGCTGATTAACCAATTATGTAACATAATTTGCCAATACACACTGCCTAAAGAAAAAAAAAGTGATGCTGTAACTATATGAAAGATGTCTGATCTCTCTTATTGCTACGCTTTGCCCACTTTCGTGATCCATGCCTCAAAAGTGCTAGAAGTCACCCAGGGGTCTTATTAGCCTCATACTGCATGGATAGTGTCATGACATTTGCAAATCAATGTGATTCTTGGACTTTTTTAATCACAAGAAGCAGCAGCTTTTCAGTGCCATCTATGCTGATGAAATCAAGAACAGTGATATTCTTTGTTTTGCTTTCCAGCATTACGTATTTCAGCTGCAAAATTTAAAATAGTCTGGTTTCATCTGTTGTTTGAGTATGAACCAAGAGCTGCTTTTTCATTAGGATTTGGGTGAGACTATTATACAGCTTTCACTGAAGGCTTACCATGTTTTTACACCCTCACTAGCCTAATTCTGCTCTATTTGGTTGTCACTGCCACATGACAAACACGCATTATTTCATTTCATTCCTGTTGCCAGTCCAGAACTTCAGCTTATTTTACTGCCAGATTTCCTATTCTGCCAGTGGGAGTGGTTGACAACTGGCATTTCAGGTCATCCGAATTTTAATCACCACAATTTCACAGTTTCACAATACTTTTGATTTGTGTGTGCTTACAATTCTATTGCTCTTCTATCCCATTTAGACTTTTACTTTAAATAATATGTGCCCTCTTTATTTTTTAAGCAAATGTAAAAAAAAAACTCACATTTGTCACAAACTATTTGCAAATTATATACTGATTCTCCAAGGTTAATATTTTCTTGCAATTCATTTCAGTAAAGTATTTCACATATACTTCTTCAATGTTGTCTTGACTAGCGCATCCTAGTTCATGTTTAGATAATGATAACTGTTGATTAATGTTAGATTTGATCACCCACTCATCTGTGTTTATATAATACAGTTGTATGTGATACTTGTATCATTTTTGCATCCACTGTGAATTTATTCTTTACCAAGCAAATCTTATGTATCAGTTACACAGTTATACACTCCATATACATGCTACTCTTGTAGCCGTTTCAACTGTAATCATTACAAGGCATATCAGTGCATCTTTTGCAAAGCTCATCAGTTGTCATATGGAGATATGGCAATAGTCTTGACCTTTGATGCTTTCATCAGCACTGTTTTTAACCAAAAAATTCTGAATGATATTTGGGAACTTTCAATTGCTGGTTACCTATTTATAATCTAAGGTAAGACCTCTTCGACTCCCCTCTGGAGTCATAACTGCCTGGGCTCTTGCCTACTCTTTCCAATAATTGAAAGTACTAAACCAGTTGAAAGAAATTATAAATTTGCTGAAAATCCTCTGCCTACTTAAATTGCTTGTACAATTATATGTATATATTTAATTATGCTTTTGTTAAATTTGTGACATTTCTTGCACGATTGCTAAAGAAGTTAAATCTGATTCTAGTAAGAAGAAAATTTGAGAGTGATTGCATGGGACATCAAGTCAGAGTCTGACTATGGGATCAAGAAACCCTAGCAAAACTAGTGTAAATGCAAATCTGGGAAAATGCTCTTTGCTGTTTGATTCATACCTAGCACAAGAGAAGATGTTGAAGATCAATCATTGCAGCCCCAGGACATCAGTGCAGGAGCTCCTTATGGTAGTGTCTTTGGACCAACCATCTTCATCAATGACCTTCCCTCCATCATAAGTTCAAGATATCACTGATTGCACAATGTTCAGCACAATTTACACTACTTCAGAATCTGAAGTATTGCATGTCCAAATGTAAGGGATATGGATAACATCCAGATGTGAATTGAGAAGTGTCAAGTAACATTCATGCCACACAAATGCCAAGCAATGACCATCTCCAACAAGAGATCTTACCATTTAATCTCTTACCATTTAAATGAAAGGCTTACCATTTAATGACATTACCATCATTGAATTTCCCACTATCAGCATCTGGTGGTACTGTTAATCAGGAACTGAGCCACATAAATACTGTGTCTGTAATAACAGGTCAGAGGCTAGGAAATTTGTGGCAAGTAATTCACCGCCTGACAACCCAAATCCTGTCCATAATTTACAAGGCATAAATCAGGAGTGTGTTGGAATATTCTCATCCACCTTGGAGTGCAGCTCCAACAACACTTGATAAACTTAACGCTATACAAGACAAAGCAGCCTACTTAATTGACATCACCTCCACCGGTTTTAAGGTTCATTCCCTTCACTGATGCACAGTGGTATCAGTGGGCACCATCTACAACATGCAATGCAATAACTCACCAAGGCTCCTTTGACAATGTCTTCCAAACCAGCAACCTTTAACACCTCTTTAGGACAAAGACAGATGTATGGAAACCCACCACTTTCAAACCGCACGTGATCCTGACTTGAAACTGTGCGACCAGTCCTTCATAGTTGGTGGGTCAAAAACTCAAAATTACCTTCCAAACAAACAGCATTGGATTTTCATACACCCAAAAACTATAGCGGTTTAAGAAGGCTGCTCTACAGGACAATTTGGGAGGAGCAATAAATGGTGGCTTAGCCAGCAATGCCCATATCCTTAAGTAATAAAATCTATTAATTTCCAGTTCTTTAGTAATTGCATTCTCCAACTAATACTTTGCATGGAAATAAGATAATTCATTAAAAGTGTAGAAAATTTTATATTAGTAACCTGTTAATTTTTACTTTTCCATCAGATTCTGCTGTATGCATTGATTACCTACCACCGGTTTTACATCAAAATGAAGTTTCATGGAATGAAGAGAACTGGGTATGATCTATTTCATTTGTAAGATGCTTTTCTTTGATCCCATTTCTTGCTCAAGAGTTTAATTAATGTCTGCTTAACTTTTTAGAACTGAGAAGTGATGGAAGTGTTGCGCTTTTGTGGGTTATTGAAAACGAGACTGAATAACCGTCCTTTAATTTCTCTATCATAAAAAGTTCTATTATTTTCAACTAATTGATTGTCACCACAACATTTATGTTGCTACTGATTGCTCAAAAAAAACCACCTCTCCCAACATTTGATGCCGTTGTCCCCGATAAAATCAAATATCTCTCACAGTGGCCATTCCCTCTGGTACAGCCCTCATTTCCAATCCCACAAAACAAAGATATGTGGGCTTAAAAGGATATAGCAGGCATTAGTTTAGTAATTTGCCACCACATGTGGTTAGACAATATAAAATCGTACTGCAAGCACAGATGAAGAGCAAAAGCAAAGGTCTGTGATCAGGTAGAGGGAAGAAAAGATTAAATAACTCAGTTATGTGGTGATGAATTTAACAAGAGTCCAAAATTTGTGTTTCTTTATGAATAACTTGGTTACATGTTATTGCTTATTCTTTCCGGTCCTCCATCCTATTTTACACCTTGCTTTTTTGTTCTGTCTCTCCTTACAATTTTCTAAGGTTTTTCAGGCCCAGCGTGGACTCAGTCTTGCTCCAGCATCCCTCCTGTGCTTCTTCATACTCTGCTGCACTTTCTTTGTTTATGAAATCCATCAAACAGCTTGCCTGATGCTATTCTCCCCAATGTAAAACTTCCAATCCAAGTTCCATTGTTAACATTTCTCTTCCTCCAAAGATTATCTCCTCTTTTTAAAATTCTGTCATAATCACCCGCTCCTCAATACATGCCAATGTTTGGAGTCTTTCATTTATTCTGAGTTGTAAATTTGCTCACAAGTCTGTGTGACACTATTAAATACATTTAAAAATTAATTGTGTATTACGTCAATAACGTTATACTCTGCAACTTTCATTCTTCACCAAAAAACTCCAGGTTAATTAAACACAACTTATAACTTACTGGTCTTAGACAGCATGTATCTTTGTTTAATTAATACATATTTGCTGAGGTAACTAGAACTTCGTCCCTAATTATTCCTAGAGGTTGCCAAAGTAAACTTGACAGATGTGTAATTGCTGGGCTTACCTTTATTTGATGAAGTTGTAAAGATAAAATTTCTAATTCTTCAGCCTCTTGCACCTCTTAAGTCTAACGAAGACTGAAAGATTGTGATTAGTCCTTCTGCAAACTTCATTCTTTCTCACTTCCCTGATTATCCTGAATGCATTTCATTTTGAGCTGATCTCTAAAGACTTCAAATACCTCTATCGGATCCATTTGAATGAGTTTCTCTTGAACCAGATCCCCTCTCGGCAAAGACAGATCTAACATATTCATTTAAGACTTCAGCTCTGTACCTTGCCTCTATACCTAAATCTCCTTTTTAACCACCCCTTAACACAATGAGTTCCAAACTGCTACCATCCTCTGAATAAAAAAAACATTCTCTTCCCCTTTGTCTTCTGCCTCTTAAATCTATGCTCCCTGATTATTAACACCTGTTCTTATGGAAAGGTGCCTTCTGATCCAGCCTACCTATATCCCTCAATCTTATACACCTCCATAAGGTCTGTTCTCAATCACAGCCTATCCAATGATTCCTCATTCAGCTCAGGCAGCATCTTGGTAAACCTCCTTTAAGTGAGTAAAATTTTCCCAATGACATGACCATCACTATATTTAGTACTTCAGTTGTGGCCGAACTAGCATTTTACAAAGGGTCCAGCATAATCTCCGTGCTAATGCTTCCTGTGTCTTGACTAATAAAGTCATCTATTCCACGTATTATCTTAACCACCTTATCCACCTACCTTGCTCACATCAAAACCATTTGGTATCCACAATAAGGTCTCTTGATCTTCACAATTTTTCTTTATTGTACTATCCGTATTTTCATCCCATGCCTTGTTAGCTGTCTGCAAAAGCATTACTTCACACTTTTTTGGGTTAAATTCCATTAGCTGCTGCACTAGACACATGACCAGTGAGTTGATATCGTCATGCAGTTTAAAGCTGTTCTCCTCACTATTTTTGTGCCATCTCCTCCAAATTTCTTGATTTTAAACCCTCTACATTTAAGTACAAATCATTAATGTACACCAAAAAGCAGCAAAGCCTCTCAGTACTAAGTCATGCAGGATCGTGCTGAAACCTGACTTCCAGTGATAGAAACATCTCTCCATCACCACCCTCTACCTCTTTTGAATCTAGCATGCCTTAGATTCCATGGGATCAGACTTCCTTAACCTGTCCATCATGACGTGACCTGATGCTTAGAAAAAAAAACTTGGCCAAGTCTATGCAGACCACATTAACTGCATTACCTTCATTAACACCCCTGGCTACCTCCTCAAAGAATTGATCTAATTTATCAAACACAATCTTCCCTTAGAATAATCAGGGATAATCAGCATGGATTTTTTTGCATGTGACTTTTTCTTGTTCTGTTTTTTTCCCTTTTTTAAAAAAAAATGGGGCATTGTTCGCAGACCTCCAGTCCTCTGTCACCTCACCTATGGCCACAGAGGGTTTGAAAAGGCTCCTGATATCTCCTCCCTTGCCTCCCTCAACAATGTGGGATACTACTCATAACAGACTTATCCATTTTTACTTCTGTTGACCTGCCAGTACTTCCCCCTCTCTCTATTAATTATTCCTAACATTCCATAGTCCCCCATCTTGATGTCTGTATCAGTGACATCCTTTTCTATTGTGAAGGCTGATGCAACATATTCATTGAAAACTGTGTGCACATCTTTTGGGTCCACACACAGCTTGCCTCTATGGTCCTTAATGGGCTCTACACTTTAACTATTTAAAAATATATAAATAGCAAAAGGAAAACGGTTTTCATTTTTCCTCCCTGTCAATATTTCCCCTTGCTGTCTTAGTTCTCCAAATTTTCTTTTTAATTTCTCCCCTGCATTTTTTTAAGTCCTTTAGGATCTCTGCCATTTTGAGCCCTCAGTATGCGCCACGATCTCTTTTATTCCTAATTCCAATCTTGATGTCCCGTACACACAGGATTCTCCAGTCTTTGTCCTACAATTTGTCTTCACAGGAAGATATTTGTCTGGTATGCTTGCAATTTTCCTCCTTGAATGCCTGTCATGATTCTGAAACAGTATGTTATTCTAAATACTTGGGCCAAATATTATTGTCGATTTCTTGACATGTATTTAGGAGAGCTTTTTATATCAACATGTAGATGCACCTGTGAGGGACTGTATAGTGCTAGACCTGAGTCTGGGGAGTGAAGCCTGTTCAGGTATTTTGTGGTGCCGGTGGGAGAGCATTTCAGTGATCGTGACTACATATAGTAAGTTGGGTTTGTTCTGAAAAGGAAGAAAAAGGAATGGCCTTGAGAGAAGACAGAGACTTTACTAAAATAAGGCAGAATGTCACAGGATTCCTAGTCTGGGAATAGCTGCTTGAGGGTAAATCCACAGTAAATCGGAGGTATACTAAAAAGAATTGGGGAAAAGTACAAGCTCAATGTCTTCCCTTTTAGGGTGAAATGTAGGAGCAACAAGACCAGGGATGTCAAAGAATATTCAGAACTGGATGAAAAGAATCAGAGGGGTATATAACAGGTCAGAGGGAGCCAATCAACTGAGGTCCTAATGGAACATAAGACTCTTTCCCACCCATGCATTTTAAGGAAATAATTAAGAGAACAAAGAGCAGACATTAAAAAAAAAGGACTGGTGGGCAAGATTAGGGAGAAGAAGAAAAAAAATGAGGACTGCAGATGCTGGAGATCAGAGTAGTGTGATGTGCTGGAAAAGCACAGCAAGTCAGGCAGCATCCGAGGAGCAGGAGCATCGATGTTTCAGGTATAAGTCCTTCATCAGGAATGAGGCTTGTGGGCTGGGTGGTTGAGAGATAAATGGGATGGGATGGGGCTGTGGGGTGGTGAAGGTGGAGGAAGATGATAGGTCAGAGAAGAGGGTGGAGAAGATTGATGAGAAGGACGATGGACAGGTCAAGAGGGCGGTACAGAGTTGGAAGGTTGGGATTAGGATAAAGGTGGGGGAGGGGAACTGGTGAAACTGGTGAAATGCACATTAAATCCCATATGGTTGCAGTGTCCCAAGGTAGAAGAGGAGGCGTTCTTCCTCCAGATGCCAGCTGGTTAGGTTTTGGCAATGGAAGAGGCCCAGGACCTGCATGTCCTTGGTGGAGTGGGAGAGGCAGTTAGTGTTCAGCTATAGGGTAGTGGGGTTGCTTGGTGGGGGTGTCCCAGAAATGTTCTCTGAAATGATCTGCAAGTTGGTGTCCTGCCTCTCTGATGTAGAGGAGACTACTTCGGGTGCAACTGATACAGTAGATGACATCTGTGGAAGTATAGGTAAATTTCTGTCTGATTTTGGAAGGATCCTTTGGGGCCTTGGATGGAGGAGGGGGGGTGGGGCAGGTTTTGCACTTCTTGCGTTGGCAGGGGAAGGTGCCAGGAGTGGGGTGTGGATGACCTTCTTCAAAGACTGCTGTTTCCCACCAGTGTATCTCCTCCACTTCCCGGACCTCCCCCCTCAAATCCCATCCCTCCCAATGTGATGGGGACAGAAACCCCCGGTCCTCACCTTCCACCCCACCAAACTCCATATACATCGCATCATCCTTCGCCACTTCTGCCACGTACAAACAGACCCCAATACCAGACATATTTCCCCCCCACCCCCCCCCAGCCCATCAGCATTTTAGAGAAACCATTCCTTCTGCGACCCCCTTGTCAAATTTGCACACCCTGACCAGCGTACACTCCACTCCTGGCACCTCCCCCTGCACCACAAGAAGTGCAAAACCAATGCCCGTTCCTCCCCCACCTCCTCCTCCTCCTCCTCCACACCCCTCACCTCCATCTAAGGCCTCAAAAGGATCCTTCCACATCAGACTGAAATTTGCCTATACTTCCATAGAAAATGTCGTCTACTTTGTCCGTTGCACCCAATGTGGTCTCTTCTACATCAGGGTGGCAGGACACCAAATTGCAGATTGTTTCAGGGGACCTCTCTGGGACACCTGCACTAACCATAGCCCCCACCCAGTGGCTGAACATTAACTCCCCCTCCCAAAAGGAAACATAGGCCCTGGGCCGCCTCCATAGCCAGCCCCATTTATTTCTTAGGCCCCCCGGCCCACAAGCCTCATTCTTGATAAAGGGCTAATGTCAATGCTCCTGCTGCTCAGATGCTGCCTGACCTGCTGTGCTTTTCCAGCACCACACTATAAATGCTCTATTTGGCTCAAAAAGAACTGCCAACCTTACGGATGCACTGCAGTGATGCCAGCTGCTGCTGAAGCTCAAGATTCCAGGTTTACGTTCCTGTACAGGACCAGAGCACAAAAGTTGAGGCTGATACTCCAATCTAGTGCTGCAAATCTGGATTTTTTTTGAATGGGCGTTGTCTGCCCTTCTGGGTATACATAAAAGGTCCCATGGTACTATTTCAAAAGATGAGTAGGGAAATTATTCTTGTCGTCCAGACCAACATTTATTCTTAGAATCACAAAATTACAATCTGCAGATCACATTGATGCTGTGAGCTTTTGCACATAAATTAGCTGTCCTTCTCTTTCTATGTTACATCTGTGATTGTAGTTTGTATAGTACTGAGATGTTTGATAGCTGTGAAAGTGCAATTTAAATGCAAGTCTGCCTGTCTTCCCATAGTACCAAATTGGTTCTAATCAAAATGTTGTAATGACAACCTTCAACAACTCTGCACTATCTTCCAGATGGGCAGGAATGTACTTGCTTTGTTTCATTCTTACCCTGGCTACCGTTAGATAGTTAACCCCTACTGTCATTTTCCTTTCCATTCTCTAAGCTAGGTTGTTCAGGATATTAGTATTATATTTGATTGAGATAAATACAGTTCATTTTGTACTCTCTTTATGACCATATGTTGCCTCCTGTAAAATTACTTATTATTGCCCACACGTCAGCTCATCTGCTGCTGAAATCCTCAAGTGTTTGTTAACTCTAGGCTCCTGCAATATATTCTCCATAAACTTGATGTAATCCAAATATTGCCCATGTCCGTGCTCACAATTAGTCCTCTTCCTCTATGACTTCTTCAGTGACCTACATTTGTTCCTTTCTAAGCAATGCAAAGTTGAAAAATTCAAATTCTTGTTTTTAAATGTCTTCATCTTTCACATCTCTGTAATCTCCTCTGACCTAGAAATCCTGGAGGGTTTTTAATGTTCATCTCATCCAGACAAGTTGACCATCCTGATTTTAATTGTTCCAACATCAGTTGTCATATTTTCAACTATTGATCTCCCTACCAAAAGTGCTCCAACCCTTTCACTTTTTTTTAGAAAGTGTTCCATAAAGCCATGCCTCTGTCCAAGCTTTTGGTCATCTTTCTAATATCACATTCTACGGCTCAGTGTATAATCTTGCTTTGAAAATGGTCCTGCAATGTATCCTTAGACATATTATCTTCAAAATATTAAATTAAATATAAGTTGTTCTGAATATTTCTACAACTTTCTCATTTCACACACTTACCTGGATGGTTACAGCTCCAACAACACTCCAGACACTTGACACCATCCAGGACAAAGCAGCCCACTTGATTGGCACCACATTTACATCCATTTTCTCTACCACTGATGCTCAGTAGCAGCAGTATGTACAATCTATAAGATGTACTTCAAAAATTCAAAGATCTTTAGACAGCAGAATCCAAACCCACAACCATCTAGAAGGGCAAGGGCAGAAGATACATCGGACCACCACCATCCACACATTCCCCCCCAAGCCAGTCAGCATCCTAACTTGGAAATATATTGCCATTCTTTCACCCTCTTGCTGTATCAAAATCCTGGAATTCCTCTCTAAGGGCACTAAGAAAGCGACTCACCATCATCGTTTTAAGGGCAGCTCAGCAAGGGCAATAAATGCTGGCCAGCCAGAAACGCCACATCCTTGAGTGAATGAACAAAAAAAACCTTGAAAGCCAAATACTACTTGCAGACGCGGGCTATCCATAGCATTTGCTTCACCCAAATGTGCTATTGAGATCTGTTTTGCTAAGGCAGACAAATTCTGAGCCAGGGTGTGAAGTTTAAAGTTATGACTGAAACTTTGGTCATGGTTTATTTTGGGACCACTTTCGCATTTGAAGGACTAATCTGTGAAGTCAGAGTGTGGTGCTGGTAAAGCACAGCCAGTCAGGCATCATCCGAGGACCAAGAAAGTTGATGTTTCGAGCTTAAGCACTTGGTCAGAGTCCTAGAGATGTACAGCACGGAAACAGACCCTTTGACCTAACTCATCCATGCCGACCAGATATCCCAACCCAAACTAGTCCCACCTGGCCCATATCCCTCCAAACCCTTCCTATTCATGTAGCCATCCAGATGTCTTCTAGCCTCCATCACTTTCTCTGGCAGCTCATTCTATACACATATCACCCTCTGAGTGAAAAAGTATCTTTTATATTTTTCCTCTTTCACCCTAAAGCTGTGCCCTCTAATTCTGGACTCCCCCACCCCAAGGAAAAGACTTTGTCTATTTATCTTATCCATGCTCCTCATGAATTTATAAACCTCCGTAAGGTCGCCCCTCAGCCTCTGACGCTCCAGGAAAAACAACCCTAGCCTATTCAACCTCTCCCTACAGCTCAAATCCTCCAATGCTGGCAACATCCTTGTAAATCTTTTCTGAACCCTTTCAAGTTTCACAACATCAGGGATCTGTGAAGTCAATATTTTAAGAAAAGCAACACGCTTTGTTGAAACTTGCCATCTTGCATTCACCAGAATGATTGCATTAATTACCAATTAATTAATTACCAAAAGCAAACAGCATTTATAGTGTCTGGTGGAAGAAGCTGATTAATTGGCAAAGGAACTGCAATTGGTAAAAGCACTACCACAGAGTGCATCAGCTACTGATGACTAAAAGAATTACCAAGCTTTGCTTAAGTTTCAAAACATACAAGTTTGACTTTGATTTAGACCGTAAGACTAAGGTATAGGAGCAGAATTAGGCCAGTCAGTTCATTGTTCTGCCACTTGATCATGGCTGATAAGTTTCTTGATCCCCTTCTCTTTGTAACCCTTGATCCCTTACTAATCAAGAATCAATCTGTCGCTGTCTTAAACACAGAGAATGATTTAGCCTCCTTAGCCCCCTACAGCAATGAGTTCCACAGATTCACTACCATCTGGCTGAAGAAATTCACAGAATCCCTACAATGTGGAAGTAGGCCATTTGGCCCGTTGAGGCCACATTGATCCTCCTAAGAACATTTCACTATGACGAACCCTTCCTACCCTATCCCTGTAATCCCTCATTTCAATGGCTAGAACAACTATCCTGCACATCCCTGGAACAAAGAGCAATTTGGCCAGTCCTCCTAATCTGCACATCTTTGGACTGAGAGGAAACTAGACCATCCAAAAGAAATCAATGCATTTTCCAAATTTCTCCTCACCTCAGTTCTAAAGTGTCACACTGAGGTTATACCCTTGCATCCTAGTCTCTCTTCATAATAGACACATCTTCTCCACATCCACTCTATCCAAGCCTGTCAGTATTCTAAGTTTCAGTCAGATTCCCCCCCACCCCCCACCCCCGCCCCATCCTTCTAAATCCATTAAGTACAGGCAGAAACCTCAAATGCTCCTCAGATGACAAGCCCCTCATCCCGAGGTTAATTACTATAAATCTCCTCTGGACCCCCTGTAACAGCAGAACATTCTTTCTTAAATACAGGCTCCCAATATTTAGCAACTGCACTTCCCAGGACCATAAGAAACTAAAGAGTTGTGAACACAGCCAGTCCATCATGCAAGCCAACGTTCCATCCTTGATTCAATCTGTACTTCTTGCTGCCTCAGGGAGGCAGCCAATGTAATCAAGGACCCCTCACACCCCAGTTATAATCTCTTTCAACCTCTTCCATCAGGCTCGATCTCATGTACAAACAGATTCAAGAACAGCTTCTTCTCTGCTGTTAAGACTTCTAAATGAAGCTCTGAAATTTTAAATTTAATTTTGATCTTACTCTTTGTGCACCATTTTTGCAGTTGTAAAATTGTATTATTTGCTCTGTTCTATTACCCTAATGCACTTTGTATGATATGGTCTGTCTAATGAGCACAGAAGAAAACTAGGTACATGAAAATAAATCAGATTTTAAAAAATTGATGTGTAGGAGTATGGAGAAAAGACAGGGATTGGCATTAGGTAATACAATTAATGTAGTAATGCTGGGCTGAATAGCTCACTTCTGCACCATAATGACTGTGATTCCATGAACTAATTTGATAAGATTACAAAAATGGTGAAAGTGATATTGTTGTGGTAGTGTTACTGGATAGTAATCCAGAACACAGGCTAATTCTCTGGAAACTTGAGGTCAAATCCTACTGCAGCAGTGGATAGAATTTAAATTAAACTAAGTAAACCTGGAATTAGAAACACATCTCAGTTATGGTAATCATGAAATTATCACATTAAAAAAACCCTTCAGCTCCACTAATACTCAAAGGAAGGCAGTCTGCTGTCCTTACCAGATCTGGTCTTGGACAATTCCAGGGCCCCAGAAATGTGGTTGATCTTAACTGCCCTCTGAAATGTCAGAGCAAAACCTTCAGTTCAAGGCATTTGGGGACGGACAACTTGCCAGTGCTGCCACATTCTGTGAAAGAATACAAGAGACTTGTATGCATGAATATGCATAGGACTTAGTTGCAGCGTAGAATTAAATAGAAGAAAGCTGTTTGCACCATATATTTTCACAAAACAGAAGAATGCTGAACACATTTGTTTAACTTTTAAGAATTTAATTGAGTGGATTTAATTGACTCAACCAGATTGCTGTGGGTCTGAAGTCTGATGTGGGCCAGACCAGGTAAGGATGACAGTTCCCTGTACTAAAGAATTTATTTTTTGATGATTAGACATTTATTTTCACATTCTTTATTAGATTCAAAATTTCACCATGTACAATTCAAACCCAGGTCCCCAGAACATTACTTGGATCTCTAGGTTATTAATTCAGCAACAACAACACCACGATGCCATCACCTCCCCTTATTCATCCCTGCCATTCTTTGACCTGTCAACTATGTTTAGATTCAGGTTGTAAAGCACTGTTCTGCAGTTTACAGTAATCTATTATTTATTGATAATCACCATTTGAGGAAGCTAAAGATGACTGGTGAAAGCATGGATTAGCTTGTCCCTCTCCTTTACATGTATATTTAATAATGATCCACAGTTATAGTACACATCTTTGACCATTCAGCAGCCATCTCCAGAGTCTTCTTGGGGCTTCAGATATTGTAGGTAGTTTTCAACAGGATGCTGGAGCCATGGAAATTGCTAAACTATATCAGATTGATGCATATAGTTCCTGATAGAAACATAGAAAATAGGTGCAGTAGCCTGCACCACCATATAATAGGATTGTGGATGATCCTGTAATTTCAGCATCGCCCAACATAGAACAGCGCACAGGCCCTTTGGCCCTCTCTGCTGTGCTAGCCTTCTATCCTACTAAGATCAGAATAACTTACATACCCTTCATTGTACTAACGTCCATGTGCCTATCCAAGAGTCCCTAATGTATCTGACTTTACTCAGTGTGGTGGATACATAGAATGTACCGCTAGCAGTGGTAGTAAAGACCCTACTTTAGACATCTTCCCTAAACCGTCCTCCAATCACCTTAAAATTATAACCCCTATTGACGATCATTTTTGCCCTGGGGAAAGTCTCTGGCTATCTACTGTATCAATACATTATCTGTGCACCTCTGTCAAGTCACATCTCTTCCTCCTCCTCTCCAGTGTGGAAAGGCCAAGCTCACTCAACCTCTCTTCATAAGATAAGCCCTCCAATCCAGGCAGCATCCTGATAAATCTCCTCTGCACCCAGTAAAGCTCCCACATCTTTCTTATGATGTGACCAGAACTGAACACACTATTCCAAGTGTGGTTGAACCAGAGTTTTATAAGAGTGCAGCAAACCTGGCAGCTCTTAAACTCAGTCCCCCTGCTAATGAAAGCCAATTCATCTTATGCCTTCTTAACAACCCTGTCAACCTGGGTGGCAACTTTGAGGGATCTATGGACATGGACCCAAGATCCCTCTGTTCCTCCACACTACCAAGAATCCTACCTTTAACCCTGTATTCTGCATTCAAAGTCGACCTTCCAAAGATGAATAACTTTACACTTTTCTAGATTGAATTCCATCTGCCACTTATCAACCCAGTTTTGCATCGTGTCAATGTCTCGTTGCAACCCACAACAGTCCTCCACACTATCCACAACTCCACCAACCTTCGTGTTATCAGCAAACTTAATAACTCACCCTTCCACTTCCTCAAAGTCATTTATAAAAATCAAAGAGCAGAGGTCCCAGAACCAATCCCTGTGGAATACCATTGGTCACAGAGTTCCATGCTGAATACCTTGCGTCTACCACCACCCTATCATCTATAGGACAGCCAATTCTGTATCCAGACAGACAGGATTCCCTGTATCCCATGCCTCCTACTTTCTGAATGAGCCTACCATGGTGAACCTTATCAGATGCCTTGCTAGTATCCATGTACACCATATCCATTGCTCTACCGCCATCAACATGTTTTGTCACATGCTCAAATGAATTCAATAAGGTTTGTGAGGCATGGTCTGCCCCTCAAAGCCATACTGACTATGTCTACTTGGAAAACCATAGTTTGATTAATCATCAATTGTGCCTCTCAGAATCCTTTCCGAAACTTTGCTGACCACTGACGTTAAACCGACTGGTCAGTAATTCCCAGGATTATCCCTATTCCCTTTCTTGAACAAGGAAATATCATCTGGCACTACTCCAGTGCACTATGAGGATGCAAAGATCATTGCCAAAGGCGCAGCAATCTCTTCCTTCACTTCCTGTCCTAACCTCACACCTCCTCACAGACTTAAAGTTAAAAATCACACAACACCAGGTTATAGTCCAACAGGTTTAATTGGAAGCACACTAGCTTTCAGAGCGACGCTCCTTCATCAGGTGATCATCACAGACTTAAGACACTCTGTGCACACACACACACACACACGCGCACACACACACACACACATTCTCACAGTCACAACCCCCCATCCTAGACAAAGACCCACATGCATACATATATTTTGTGGGGTGAATTTGTACTTGCAGAGTTACATTGTACTTTGCTCAAAAACTGCATGAATTTATGTAAAACTCAGTTATCTCACTTTTTAGATTAGAATCAATCTAAACATCATGGCGTAGACAGAGAACACAGGGGGCCAACACCTTCAATATATTGTCTAGCTATCACCATTGTTAACCACTAACCCGAAAATGCAACTTAAAAAAAAGGTTTTGTGATTTACACATGAAAAGTGAAACTATCACTGTATTCTAAAAGATGAAAGGCTTAACAGACAATCAATTTTTCAATGTATAATTTCAGTTACATCACACTGTGAATTTTTGCTATAAATTCTGTTACGATCGAACCCTCCACTATCACCTGATGAATGAGCGTTGCTCCGAAAGCTAGTGTACTTCCAATTAAACCTGTTGGACTATAACCTGGTGTTGTGTGATTTTTAACTTTGTACTAACCTAGGGTATGTCCTGTCTAGCCCAGGTGATTTATCTTGCCTTGTTTTTCAAAATCTTCAGTGCATCCTCCTCCTAACATCAATCTGTTCTAGCATATCAGTCAGTCAGTGTGAAACACTATCCTCAGAAACACCAAGGTCCCCTTCAGTAGTGAATGCTGACCTTCATTTAGGACATACCCTACTTCCTCCAACTCCAGGCACAAGTTTCCTCAACTGTCCCTGAATCAGCCCAATCCTCACTCTGGCCATCCTCTTATTCCTCAAGTGTAGAATGCCTTAGGGTTTTCTGTAATTCTACCCGCTATAGCTTTTTCATGCCACTTTCTAGCTCTCCCAAGTCCATCTTCAGTTCGTTCCTGGCTATCTTGTAACCATCTAAAGCTCTGTATAATCCTTGCCTTCTCAATCTTAAGCTTCCTTCCTCTTTACTAGATGTTTCACATCCCTTGTCACCCAAGGTTCTTTCAACCAGCCATCCCTTCCTTGCCTCAGTGGGACAAACCTGTCCAGCACTACTAGCAGGTGCTTCCTAAACAACCTCCACCTTTCTATTTTGTATTTCCTGAAAATGTTTGTTCTCCATCTAGGCTCCCCAGTTCCTGCCTAAGAGCATTGTAATTCCCCCTCCCCCAATTAAATACTTTCCCATACTGTCTGCCCCATCCCTCTGTGATTATAATAATGGTCATGGAGTTGTAATTACAATCACCAAAATGCTCTCCCACCAAGAGATCTGGCACCTGGCATGATGAGCACCAGGTCCACTATGGCCTCCTCTTTTATCGGCCTATTGCATCAGGAACCCTTCCTGGACACCTGACAAAAACAGCTCCATCACACTATATTTGAACTAATTAGGTTCTAATCAATAACTGGAAAGTTAAAGTCATCCATGACAACAACCTTGTTAATTCTACACTTTTCCAAAATCTGCTTCCCAATTTTCTCCTTTGTTTAGGGGGTGGCGGGAGGGTGTGCAGAAAACTCCCAATAAAATGACTTAGCTTTTCTGATTTCTGACTTCCACCCATACTGACTCTGTACATAAATCCTCTTCAATGATCTCCCTTTCTGCAGCTGTACTACTATCTCATATTAGCAAAGCCACTCCACCTCTTTCTTTCCATCCACCTCCCCCACCATTCCTTTTGGAACATTAAACAACCATTCCTGCCCATGATATCCAAGTTTCCTGTAATAGCCACAGGAACATAATTCCAAGTACTGATCCATGCTCTGAGTTAGTCACCCTTATTCCAGATACTACTTGTATTAAAATAGACACACTTCAGCCCATCATACTGACTGCACCTCTTCTCTATCAAGTTCCTATCCCTCCGCATAGACTCTCTGCATGTTGTATCTGTATGTTCACTACTTACTCCATCATCTGATTTGTAGCTCAGGTTCCTACTCCCCTGCCAATCTAGTTTAAACCCTCACGAAGAACTTGCAAACCTCACACCCAAGATGTTGGTGTCCTTCTTGTACAGGTCCCACCTTCCCCAGAAGGTATCCCAATGATCCACGTACCTGAAGCCCTCCCTCCTAAACCAGTCATGCAGCCACACAGCTGCACACACTCTACAATTTGCCAACTTTATCATGGTTTAAAAAGTACAAATACAACAACAGGTCAAGAATATTAGATATTGGGGCAGAGAAGAAATTTGAACTAAGAAAGATGAGTGGGTCTAAAGAATTGGACCTGTTGCTGAGTGAGTGAAATAGATAAAACAAAATTCTGTGTGATCGCTCTAATTTTTTTTACTGCCTTCCAAATTTGTTTTTCTTCCAGCTGTTCTATAAGTAAATAGATGATAGAAAATAATATTATGTATAACCATTGTTTAAAAACTTTGCAGACCATTTCAAGTGGATATGCACAACGGGAAACCAAGTGGAGTGATGTTCCGACCTTTAGAAGCAAGCAAGATCTTAAAGGACAGGAACGACCAATAGAAAGACGTCATTCTGGTCAGGGAGATGGCACAAAGAAGGGTAAATAGATGATTTATATAGTACAACGGAAGAGATCTATACAGGTATAATGTTAAGGAACATCTGTTATAAATTGAATTATCTGCATTCAAGTAGAACAGATCCCTGCTGAAAGAGAAGAAACTAAGGCACACTTCCTCAAATCTTCCAATATGGGAAGACCTCTTTGCCTCAACTTCCATTCTGATGTGCCTTGGGCCTTTGAGGAAATCCTAACATAGGTACAGACTTGTGAAAAGTATAAGTTTTCAATTTCAGGATTTACTCTTCCCCAGATTGCTCTGTGATGGGCTAGAACTGTATGGATATGAGCTGTTTGCCCTATGTTTACCCGTTTTTCTACATGGGGGTTTTCTTCAGGTTTTCATAGCTGCTCAAATCCTGCTGATCAATTTAACTCCATCATCCCCAGCAACACACAGTCTCCACATGGCAATATTTGCCATCCTGTTCCATCTAGTATGCAGTGCTCACCACCTAGCTCCAACTTGATAGTACCATGTCCTCATGACCTGTGTACTCCCTCCCTAACCAATTTCTAGATCACAGAAAGGGCTCACTCCTTCCTGCATGCCAAGTCATTGAAAGGGTTTTGATTTGGGGATGAGAGGGGTAGGGAAGAAGGGCAGCGTGGGAAGGGAGAGTAGAGGGCTGGGAGGTCAGAGAGCACTTTCATGAGTTTTGGAGGGAATGCTTACTGTTGGTGTTTGACTGGGAGTATTAGTTGATCACTGTCAGGGTGAAGTGTAGATATTCACTTAAACCAAGAAATATCAGCAATGGGATAATGAATACTAATACAGCCTTGGATCATTTAAAAATAACACAATTGTGTCTTCTACCATTTTTAATAAAAAGGCTTCATGGTTTGATTTCTCTTGTATCCTTCACCAGAAGGGACCAGTTGGATTTCAGGTTCACTCCTCTAAAAAGGAGTCAGGATGGAAAGTGCTGGTGAGAAATGCAGAGCTTGGTTCCAAATGCAAAAAGGGGAATTTCCATTCCTTGGAAGATTCGGTGCCACTGTCTGTTAATGATTTTTGTACCATTCATGTCATCCTCTACTGTCTGGGATATTTTCTCATTCTTTGTAACCCAGCCTTTTTACTTTAAACTTTATCTAATTTAAACTTTGTTTAATTAACTGAATTTCAATAAATCATTTACTCTAAAATATGTGAATGCTTAATGCACTCTTCTCAGTAAGTCAAAACGTAACCTGCTCCTGAACCATAATCATTTATTGACATATGAATGAACTACATTTTGAATTATTGTATCAAGTGATATAATAGGACTCTTTATTTTGCCTTTTTTAAAGTAGATATAATCAACTTAGTTTGATTGGGGGCAGATGTTTACAGAGCTAAAAATGTGTTGCTGGAAAAGTGCAGCAGGTCAGGGCTTACGCCCGAAACATCGAATTTCCTATTCCTTGGATGCTGCCTGACCTGTTGCGCTTTTCCAGCAACACATTTTCAGCTCTGATACTCCAGGATCTGCAGACCTCACTTTCTCCTCGCAGATGTTCACAGGTAAAGGATGGCTGGAAAATGGGAAGCCTTCAAAAATAAGATAATGAGTCCAGAGACAGTATATTCCTGTTAGGGTGAAAGGAAAGGCTGGTAAGTGTAGGGAATGCTGGATGACTAGAGAAATTGAGGTTCTGGTTAAGAAAAAGAAGGAAGCATATGTCAAGTGTAGACAGGAATGATCAAGTGGAGTATAATTAAGAGGGAAATCAAGTGGGCAAAAAAAAAGACATGAAATAGCTTTGGCAAATAGGGCTCAGAAAATCCAAAAAGATTTTATAAATATATTAAGGACAAAAGGGTAACTAGTGAGAGAATAGAGCTCGTGAAAAGATCAGCAAGGCATCCTGTATGCAGCCGCAGGAGATGGGAGAGATACTAAATGAGTATTTTGCATCTGTGAAAAAATGTCTATATTATAGAGGAGATGATACTCGATGCAAAGAAGTGGATAAATCCCCAGGACCTGATCAGGTGTACCCTAGATTTGTGGAAAACTAAGGAAGTGATTGCCGGGCCCCTTGTTGAGATATATGTATCATCGATAGTCACAGGTGGGTTGTTGGAAGACTGGAGTCTGGCTAATGTGGTGCCACTCTTTAAGAAAGGTGGTGAGGAAAAACCAGGGAACTATAGATCGATGAGCCTGACGTCAGTGGTGGGCAGATTGTTGGGAGTCCTGAGAGACAGACTTTACATGTATTTGGAAAGGCAAGGCCTGATTAAGGATAGTCAGCATAGCTTTGTGCATGGGAAATCATGTCTCATGAACTTGATAGAGTTTTTTGAAGTAGTAACAAAGAGGATTGATAAAGGCAGAGCAGTGGACGTAATCTATATGGACTTCAAGGTTTCCCATGGGAGACTGGTTAGCAAGGTTAGAGCTCATGGAATACAGGGAGAACTAGCCATTTGGATACAGAACTGGTTCAAAGGTAGAAGACAGAGGATGGTGGTGGAGGGTTGTTTTTCAGACTGGAGGCCTGTGACTAGTGCAGTGCCACAAGGATTGGTGCTTGGTCCACTACTTTTCATCATTTATATAAGTGATGTGGATGTGAACATAGGAGGTATAGTTGGTAAGTTTGGAGATGACACCAAATTTGGAGGTGTAGTGGACAGTGAAGAAGATTACCTCCATACAATGGGATCTTGATCCAATGGGTGAATAGGCTGAGGAGTGGCAGATGGAGTTTAATTTAGATAAATGCAAGATGCTGCATTTTGGAAAAGCAAATCAGGGTAGGACTTGGACCATAAGACATAGGAATGGAAGCAAAGCCATTCAGCCCATCTAGTCCACTCAACCATTTAATCATGGTTGATGGGCATTTCAATTCCACTTACTAGCACTCTCCCTAGCTCTTAAATTCTTGATCTCCCAAGGAATTATCAATGTCTGCCTGAAGACACCCAACATCCTGGCCTCCACTGCTCTCCACGGCAATGAATTCCATAGGCCCACCACTCTCTGGCTGAAGAAAATGTCTCCTCATTTCCATTCTTCTAAATTGATGTCCATGGGTCCTAGTCTCCTCGCGTAACAGAAACAACTTCCCAGCGTCCACCCTTTCTAAGCCATGCATTATCTTTTAAGTTTTTATTAGATCTCCCTCAACCTTCTCAACTCTAATGAATACAATCCCAGGATCCTCAGCTGTTCATCATGTTAGGCCTATCATTCCAGGAATCATCCGTGTGTATCTCAGCTGGACACACTGCAGTGCCAGTATGTCCGTCCTGAGATGTGGGGCCCAAAATTGGGCACAGTATTCTAAATGGGGCCTAACTAGAGCTTTATAAAGTCTCAGAAAAAGTATGTCGCTGCTTTTATATTCCAACCCTCTTGAGATAAGTGACAAGATTACATTTGCTTTCTTAATCATGGACTCAACCTGCAACTCAACCTTTAGAGAATCCTGGACAAGCACTCCCAGATCCCTTTGTACTTTGGCTTTATGAATTTTCTTACTGTTTAAAAAATAATATAGTCCGTGCCTGTATTTTGTCTAAATCTTTCTGTAGCCTCCCCATCTCCTCAGTACTATCTGCCTGTTTGCCTAACCGTATCATCGGCAACCTTAGTAGAATGCCCCCTGTCCCTTCATCCAGATCATTAATATATAAAGGTGAATAGCTGCGGCCCCAACATTGAACCCTGCGGGATCCCACTTGTCACTAGCTACCATTCTGAAAAAAGAATCTTTTTATCCCAACTCTCTGTCTTCTGTCAGACGGCCAATCCCTAATCCATGCCAGTAGCTCACCTCAAACACCATAGGCCCTCACCTTACTCAGCAGCCTCCTGTGAGGCACTTTATCAAAGGACTTTTGGAACTCTAGATAGACAACATGCACTGGGTTTCTTTGGTATAACCTACTTGTTACCTCTTCAAAGAATTCTAACAGGTTTGTCAGGCACGACCTCCCCTTATTAAATCCATGCTGCCTTGTTCTAATCTGACCCTGCACTTGCAAGAATTTGGATATCTCATCCTTAATGATGGATTCTAGAATGTTAACTATAACTGAGGTTAGGCTAATTGGCCGATAATTTTCCATCTTTTGTCTTGATCCTTTCTTGAACAAGGGTGTTACAACAACAATTTTCCAATCATGTGGGACTTTCCCTGACTCCAGTGATTTTTTAAAAAAATATCACAGTCAGTGCCTCAGTTCTTTCCTTAGCCATGTCTCTCAGAACTCTAGGATGTAGCCCATCAGGGCCAGAAGATTTATCAATTTTTAGAACTTTTAGCTTTTCTAGCACTTTCTCTTTTATGATGACTACCATACTCAACTCTGCCCCCAACTCTCCTTAATTGTTGGTATAAACTCCTGTCTTCCACTGTGAAGACAGACACAAAGTACTTAAGTTCTTCAGCTATTTCCTTATCTCCCAGCACTAGCCTTCCAGCATTAATTTGGAGCAGCCCAATTTCTACTTTGCCTCTCATTTGTTTCTTATGTATTGAAATAAACTTTTACTATCTTTCTAATATTACTGGCTAGCTTACCTTCATATATGATCCTCTCCTTCCTTATTTCTTTCTTTGTTATCCTCTGTTTGTTTGTTTATGTAGCCTTCCCAATCTTCTAATTTCCCGGTGCTCTTGACCACTGTATAGACTCTCTCTTTTAGTTTGATACGTTTCCTGACTTCCTTTGTCAGCAAGGGATAATCTTTGTTTTCTTTGGGATGAACTTCTGTACTGTGTCCTCAATTACACCCAGAAACTCCTGCCATTGTTGCTGTACATTGTCTTCCCCAATAGGCTCTGCTTCCAGTCAATTTTCGTCAGTTTCCCCCTCATGCCCTTGTAATTATCTTTATTTAAATGTAACACCATTATATCCGATTTTGCCATCTCTCTTTCAAACAGCAGACTGAACTCCACCATATTATGGTCGCTGCCTCCTAAGTGTTCCCTTACTTTAAGATCTTTTATAAAGTCTGGTTCGTTTCATAGCACTAAGTCCAGAATAGCCTGCTCCCTTGTGGGCACCATCACAAGCTGTTCCAAAAAGCCATCCTATAAGCATTCAGTGAATTCCCTTTCTTTGGATTCATTGTTCACCGGCAGCATTATTCACCCAGTTCACCTGCATATTGAAGTCCCTCATGATCACTGTGATCTTGTCTTTCAGACTTGCCCTATTTATTTCCTGGTACATCTTGCATCCCTGGTCCTGACCACTGCTGGGAGGTCTGTACATAACTCCCATTATGGTTATTTTTGCCTTTGTGGTTCCTCAACCCCACCCACACAGACTCCACATCATCTGACCCTATGTCATTCAGTGCCATACATTTCATCTCATTCTTAACTAACAAGGGCCCCTCTGCCAGTCTCCCTGTCTTTTCGATAAATTGTAAATCGTTGAATATTTAACTGCCAGACCTGAACCTCCTGAAACCACGTTTCTGTGATGCCTATCACATCATAATTATTCATGGTGATTTGTGCCGTTAATTCATCTGCTTTGTTACAAATACTATGAGCATTTAGATAAAGCGCCTTCAAGCTAATTTTCTTATGATTTCCAACATCTCTAGTAATACATCCTAAGTTATCATTCCTATTTGCTTCATTCCTAGCCTGCCTTGAACTTAAACCCTGCACACACACTAACCTGATGTTTTCTTTCTGCTTGACTCCATACTCCCTGTTGTTTTCGCTTTCCCTGCCCCCCCCCCCCCCAACTCAAGTTTCAAGTCCTAGTGACCACCCTATTTATCTTTTCACCAGAACACTGGTTCTAGATTGGTTCAGGTAAAGACAATCCCATGGTACAGGTCCCTCCAGTTCCGAAACTGTCCCATGAAACGGAATATCTCTTTCCCACACCAATCTCTTAGCCATGTGTTGACTTCCCTAATTTTCCTATCCCTATGCCAATTAGCAGTGGCTCGGGCAGTAATCCGGAAATCATGACCTTCGAGGACCTGTTCTTTAATTTCCTTCCTAGTGCTCAATAATCCCCAAACAGGTCCTCCTTCCTAGCCTTACCTATGTTGTTAGTGCTAATGTGGACCACAACAACTGGATTCTCCCCCTCCCACTCCAATATCCTTTTAAACCAGTCAGAGATGTCCTACACCCTGGCACCGGGCAGACAACACACCATGCGGGACTCCCGATCCAAATCGTAAAGGATATTATCTGTCCCTCTAGTTATAGAATTCCCCTATAATAGCTACTGGTCTTTTTGCTTCTCCCTCTTGAATGGCCTTCTGCACCATGATGCCGTGGCCAGCTGGCCTAGCCTGTCCACAGCCCTTTTCCTCATTCATACAGGGAGCAAAAATCTCATACCTGTTGGACAAGTCAAGGGCTCCTCCCCTACCTGCCTCATGCAGTCACACCCTGTTGTCCCTGATCATTAAGAGTTTGAATTACTTAAGCTACCAGGTGTGACTGCCTCCTGAAACAAAGCATCCAGGTAACTCTTCCCCCTTCCCGAATGTGCTGCAGTGTTTGAAGCTCACACTCCAGATCATCAATTCTGATCCAGAGTTCTTCCAGCAACCAACACGCTGCAGATGTGGTCACGCCGTTCACAATGGGATCAGCCAGCTCCCACAATATACAGCTACAGCACATCACCTGTCCAGCCATCTCTGCTTAATTTATATAAAGCTATGACTTAAATAATTTCTAGACAAGTGTAGTGTCTCAGGATTCAGCCGCTACCCAAATATATAGCCAGCAGTCCTTTGCTCCTTACTCTCACCTCTTGATAGATGGAGACCCTGATGCCTGAGGTACTTTTTTTTTAAAAACTGTTTTACTTACCTTCCCAGCAGTCCCCTGCTCCTCACTCTCACGTACACTTAATGGTAGGGTCCTGGGGAGAGTTGCTGAACAATGGGTCCTTGGAGTGCAGGTTCATAGTTCCTTGAAAGTAGAGTGCAGATAGATAGGATAGAGAAGGCATTTGGTATGCTTTCCTTTATTGGTCAGCATAGAATTTGGGAAGTCACGTTGCAACTGTACAGGACATTGGTTGGGCCACCTTTTGGAATATTGCATGCAATTTGGAAGGATGTTGCGAAACTTGAAAAGGTTCAGAAAAGAAAGATTTACAGTGATGTTGCCAAGATTTGGCAACAGGGAGAATTTGAGTTGTAGGGAGAGGCTGAATAGACTGGGACTGTTTTCACTAGAGTGTCAGAAGTTGAGAGTAATCTTTTATAGAGGTTTGTAAAATCATGAGGGGCATGAATATGATAAATAGACCAGGTATTTTCCCTGTGATGGGGAAGTCCAGAACTAGAGGGCATAGGTTTAGGGCGAGAGGGGAAAGATAAAAGGGACCTAAGGGGCAACTTTTTACGCAGCAGGTGGTGAGTGTATGGAATGAGCTACCAGAGGAAGTGGAGGCTGGTATAATTACAGCATTTAAAAAGGCATCTGATGGAAATATGAATAGTAAGGAAACAGACCCCTTTGGTCCAACTTGTCCATTCCAACCAGATATTCTAACCTAATCCAGTCCTATTTGCCAGCACTTGGCCCATATCCCTCTAAAGCTTCCCTATTCATTACCACTATTATCACCATTATCCTTATTTCTCTACTCTCACCTCTGAAAATCTATATCTCTGGTTGAGATAGTCTGGAGTTCTGACTGGACATCATGATTTGGTTAGAGACAAAAAACTGCAAATGGTGGAATCCACAGTAGATAAACAAGAGGCTGGAAGAAGACAGCAAGTCAGGCAGCATCAGGGATGAAGAGTTATATCTGAAATGTTGGTTTCTCCAAATTTTGATTTGGTTGGCTTGAATTCAGCACTGAGGGTGATAGTCTTGTTGCATGTCTGGAATAGTTCCACTATTCTGAACACTATCTGATGTAGAAAAAATGCCACCATCCCATATTCATTAATTATAATTCATTTCTTGGCTTGAGTAAGAAGTATTTCAAATTTGTTAATATTTTTATGATTTATAACACCATCTGCTGCAGGAAGTACTCAGCACAAGGATATGAACTTGTTCAGTTTTAGACTATTTATTTAATTTTGAAGTGATTCTGTAACTCAGTTGTTTTCTAAGATACCCAGTCCTGTGTTTCATTTGGTCCATTGCCAATGTTGAATGTTTTTGGCTATGTCCGAGTTCCATAGAACATTTTGGAAGGTTTTCACTGTGAAGTCTAGCAACCTCTCTCATTGTACCAAACTCACTGAATTAATTGTCTACCTGATTCCACCCCATCTTGCCAAGTGCTCTTCCCAGAATAACTTACCATTCAATGGCTATCCCATTTTTCACAAGCATACCTTTGCACTCAATGCTTTGTGTTTAAAAGCCCACTGTGTAACTGGACAAGCACTAAAGTCTAAAACTGCCCTATATGGTCCCTGACATTTGCCCTGGGCATGGAAATGTGGAAATTGCCACCCTGAAGTTCCAGCTGGATGGGTTCTGTGGGGGTCGGTGGGGATGATGTTCTCCCCTCTCATGACCATTAGTGGAGGTTACAATGCCTGACCTTGCCAGCCTAATCGGCAACTGGGTTAGAACAGTCAGAATAGTCAGCCATCTGGAGGAATGCTTGGCACTGCAGAATGAAGCTCAAAGATCTTCTTGACTTCACCAGCATAAGTGCAATCTCACACTTGAAAGCTCACATTCATTCTTTCTATCTCTCATTGTACCCACCTCCCCACCTCCCACCAAGGCTTTACCACTGATTAATGCTTGGAACATGTTCAAAGGTTCCCAATAGCAAGGTTACATCTCATGGAATACAAGGAGAACTAGCCATTTGGATACAGAACTGGCTCAAAGGTAAAAGACAGAGGGTGGTGGTGGAGGGTTGTTTTTCAGACTGGAGACCTGTGACCAGTGGAGTGCCACAAGGATCGGTGCTGGGCCCTCTACTTTTTGTCATTTACATAAATGATTTGGATGCAAGCATAAGAGGTATAGTTAGTAAGTTTGCAGATGATACAAAAATTGGAGGTTTAGTGGACAGCAAAGAGAGTTACCTCAGATTACAACAGGATCTGGATCAGGTGGGTCAATGGGCAGAGAAGTGGCAGATGGAGTTTAATTCAGATAAACGTGAGGTGCTTCATTTTGGGAAAGCAAATCTTAGCAGGACTTATACACTTAATGGTAAGGTCCTAGGGAACATTGCTGAACAAAGAGACCTTGGAGTGTGGGTTCATAGCTCCTTGAAAGTGGAGTCACAGGTAGGTTGGATAGTGAAGAAGGCGTTTGGTATGCTTTTCTTTATTGGTCAGAGTACTGAGTACAGGAGTTGGAAGGTCATGTTGTGGCTGTACAGGACATTGGTTAGGCCACTGTTGGAATATTGCGTGCAATTCTGGTCTCTTTCCTATTGGAAAGATGCTTTGAAACTTGAAAGGGTTCAGAAAAGATTTACAAGCATGTTGCCAGGTTTGGAGGATCTGAGCTACAGGGAGAGGCTGAACAGGCTGGGGCTGTTTTCCCTGGAGCATTGGAGGCTGAGGGGTGACCTCATAGAGGTTTACAAAATTGAGGGGCATGGATAAGATAAATAGACAAAGTTTAGGGTGGGGGAGTCCAGAACTAGAGGGCATAGGTTTAAGGTGAGAGGGGAAAGATATCAAAGAGACGTAAGGGGCAACTTTTTCACGCAGAGTGTGGTACTTGTATGGAATGAGCTGCCAGAGGATGTGGTGGAGGCTGGTACAATTGCAACATTTAAGAGGCACTTGGATGGGTATATGAGTAGGAAGAGTTTGGAGGGATATGGGCTGGGCGCTGGCAGGTGGGACTAGATTGGGTTGGGATATCTGGTCGGTATGGACGGGTTGGACCTAAGGGTCAGTTTCCATGCTGTACATCTCTATAATTCTATAATGACTTGTTGTCATGCATCTAAACCCCCAACACTACTAACTCTGCATGCCCTCAGCACTGCCTAATCACGCACTCAGAATACCTCCCCACCTACACCAAAATTAACAGCGTGCCTCTCAATTCCCCTTGCTAAATACCTTTCTCTCATTCTAACCCACAAAGAAAAAAGGCTGAAAGAATCGAGGCATGTGTTGGGCTGCCTGTTATTCAGCTCCTTTCCCCCTACATGTAGTGGAGCCTAACTCTCTGAACATCCCAAGTAGCTGATGGACTGTTTACAAGCCCTGGATTGGTATCAGAGGTTGTCCTTGACTTGCCATGCTAGGATGGCATGATTGCAGGCTATTCCCTTTGATTTGAAGGAGGCCTGCTAACAGCCTAGACTAGCTTCCTTCCATTGTGTTTGAGCTATACAACAAGGCAAGTATGAACTAATGAGTGACCTTTATCTGCTGAAAGAGCAAATGCAAAAAGGCAAGACAGGGATGCTGTGAGCATCTGGATAAGCTCTGTGTGGGTGTGCGTTATAACAGTGAATGGAAGTCCCAGAGATGCCGCTCAATCGACTTCATGAGCTAAGTATGTGTCTGCATGTAGAATCCTTGCTACAGCATTACAGTAATTATTGCTGTTGCAGCATTGATGTGCAAAAGCATCCTTTACTTGGATTTGAGATGTGCTCTGAGGGTTTTTAGAGGTTAGCAGCGACAATGGACATGGGGTGTATGTGAACAATGCTAATGGAGCATGTGTGAAATGTTGGTGACCAGTGTCTCTCAGGTGTTATTTGGAGCAAGTGTGAGCTGAATCCACCAGGTACCTTCTATAATTTCCATGTCACATTTTCTCCGTACCTAACGGATAGAAAGCTGAAAAGTAAATTGTGAGTTAGGCCATGAACAGGGTTTTTAAACAAGTAATAATCCTCCTTAATTGGCAACTCACCACTGTTCGAAGTAAGGCTCAACATCCTGCTTGCATAAATGTTGGTTTGAGTCCTGCTAACATTGAAGTAGGCCATGCTGGGATTCTCCTTAATCTCACCTCGGAATGATTTCACTTTTCTGTATTTTATTTCAACTGCTTGAACTTTTCTATTGCTGCATGGTTTCAATTGCTCTGAATTTAATTTCCTTTCCTCAGGATTTTTTTTTGTTGTTGAGGTGATGAAAGTGCTGTTAACTTGAAACATTCAAATACAAGCTGCTCAAACTGGTCAGGAACAATATGTCTAGCTGGTACAAAGTGGTTTAAGAAATACTGCAAGAATGTAGCTAGTACTTTTATAAGGATAAAGAAATGTTGTTATGATAATTGATAAAATGAATTGCGATTAGTAAAACAACAAGGTAGTGTGTAGAATCAAACTGGTAGCTGGATAACTATATCAGACCTGGCATGCCTGGAAATGGTATATCCATAACCTTGTTCAATTTGATCCATGGAGTATCTTTGGAAGTATGCGGTTCCCTTTACATATGCTTGAATAACGCCAGTGAACAAAGGAACTCAAGTCTCATTTAATCACTGTGGCTATGGGAGGGAGAATAATCTTTCCACTTTGTTTAAATGTTCGAATTCTATGTTTTTCCTTTCTCGAGCATTGATGGTTTGTAGCTAAGCTTTGAAATGTTTTGAGCTCCTTTTCCCGCACCTTAGTCTTTCCATGTGTAGCCCATTAATAGAAGTCTTCCAATGTCTTTGCCCTGCCTTCAGAATTTTCTCATTTGAGCTTTGTCCCTTGGGATTTTTTTAAACTTCAGACACTGGCTCCCCTCCCCGTTTTCCACTATTCCTTATATTGTGCTTCAATCCATTATTTCTACCTGTACATTGAGATACCAGTCTTGAGTATTTCATGCTGTGGGTGTTTGTGCATACAGTGTTCATGATGCTGTTTGTTCCTTAGCTCTAAGCACAATTTTTCAATTCCTTACATACTATAACATACTTATATCTCATCGCCACTATCTTCAGGCTAACTAGCTATGGGCAATACTTACTAATCCAGCCAGCGAAGAAATCTGAATTTTTTTTTCTTTTAAAACTGTACATAGGCACTATAGTAATGAGCTGTATTTGAGAATCAAAGTTTTTTTGTAGATTGGTGTCATGTCTTCTGATGTGAAAGTTCTATTATGATTTATGTTAATCTCATTCTATCATGTTACATGCCTTTTGTGTCATGAAGAACCAACCTTTTACCAACACCTGAGCAGCAAATAGTACTGCAAGAAAAATAGCAGCTGTGTGAAGACCAGTAAATACAGAAACATCTTTGACCACAAGTACACTGGATCTTAAAAAAAAATGCAAGGTTTTCTTAAGTTTTCTTAAGTATTCTACTTAGTTTCAAGCCCATATGAGGAAGAAAATCTTAACATCTTAGAAAAATGCATGTGCTGGAAGTGGAAAAGTTGGTTTTGCTGTCAGCTCACTATTAGTAATAAATGTTTCTATTCTAATTCATGAATTCTTAGAAAAGCAAACACTTGAGTATTTGCCATGTATGAAAGTTACTCAGCAGTGCATTATTGTAACTTTATTTCCATTTCTATACGCATACGCCAGAAAGAGTACTTCTGTACTATACTATATTTCGGTCATGCGTGCATGTGGCATTACACACTTATCAAATCCCCCTGCACCTACTCCCCACAAACCCCATTTCAAGTACCAGCTCAGAAGCATTCTTACTGAGGTATTTAGAGGAACAGTTCAAGTGTGGTGCTCTGATTAAGATACAGCACAGTGCATACAGCTTTTTTGAACATTAAGCATTGATGAAGGCATTAGAAAATATGCAAAGAGTATATTGTTGATGTTAGCTCAGGTGGAGTAGTCTCTAATGTCTAGACCCTCCGACCAGCCTACCATAATGCCTGCATGGATACTAGTAAGCAGGCAGACCAATCGTTCAGCCCGCGTTGCAGTATGAAACAGGTTGATTTTGGGCTTAACTGACAGGGAACAAGGGTTGCCAGGATCCCAAAAAACTCAGTTGGGAAATTTTCCAACTTTTCTAGCATTCATGTTGGAGGGGGATGCCAGAGCAAAGTGGAGGCAGCCACACCAGCTAGAGTTCCAAAGCAGGATGGTTAAAAGCTCACCTCATTCTCTGGACTTTTTCACAGTTTTGTTATGGATTTGGCCAGACCACTCAAAACATTTTTAAGCAGATAACCCAGATCATAACTTTGCAATTTTGTTTTGGTAAACGTAAAATGAAAATTACCAGGAGTAACTTAGGTAGGTTGACTACCAGGTTTTAAAACAGACAAAATTTATTCACGAAATTACACAATGAAACACAAAGAACAGAATAAAGGACTCTACAGAACTCAATTTATCCAAACTAAACTTAATTATGGGGATCTGAATATATACATAAGCAAACCCCCTTAAAAAGTCAAAACATGGAACAGACACTTACAGGTTGAAGTTAGAAGGAGAGGGAGAGGACACTCTTTGCTGTCACCTTTGCAACCACTCTTCGCATCCTATCCACGTCAACTAGTGTGAATCTATGCCCCTCTACAAGCTCAAATATTCCCTTTATATCCACCGTGTTAACCTGTGTACCCCACTTATTCCCAAGAGCTGTCATGCCCCTTTGTCAAATTTAATGCAATCCTTGCCAACCATTGCCTCTGCTCATCATCCTCAGCTCTTACCAGCCACAATATTAACCCAAGCTTTATCCAAAGTGGGCAAGTTTGGGAGCCATGGTGAAATGATTGAAACAAAAATATGAGCAGGTTTAGTCAATTTGGCCCTTAACACCTGCTCTGCCATTCAATATGTTCATGGCTGATCATTCAACTCATTACACTGTTCCCAGTCATTCTACTCATGCCTTTGAACCCTTTATTCATAAGAAATATCTAAGTCCTTGAAAACATTAAATATTCTGACCCCAATGATTTTCTGTGGCAGAAAATTCCATATGCTCACCGCTGCTTGGGTGAAGCAATTTTTCATCTCAGTTCTAATTATTATGCACTTCACTGTACAAAACAAAACACTGTCATAAAAGCCCATGCAAAACATTAAAATCTCCTAAAAGAAACAATTGTATTAAGAATTGTATTAAGAATGAGGCCTCTGATCCCTTTCCATTACCAGGCCCCATTTCCCACAGCCAACACAAAGCCTCTAAAGTCCAATTGCCTCTCCTCCAAAATTAAAGACCTCTGATCTCTCTCTCTCTCAAGCTGTGAGTTGCAGCGCAGCCATGTAGTCTCTTGGAAATTGCAGCAAAGCCAAATAACCAAATAACACCTCCTTGTTCTCCATACGCAATTGTTAATTCCTTTCATCCCATAAAGCATGCTGCCCATACTAATTTTCTATTTTGGCAGGCCAGGAAGTTGAAGCTTTTGGAGAGAAAACAAGTAAAGTGGAGTCGAGAAAGGTGTAGTAGACTGAAAAGGCTATATGACATACTCTTTACCCTAACCCCATGCTCTTATGACCCAAGTTCCTCTAAATTATCTGCTGCTACAGCCTTTGCTAAGAGGTTCTATGCCCAATTCAAGGTTCAGCCTGTCCATCAGACTGGACCTCCAGGTAGGGAACTAATTAATAGTAGCACTGACAAACTATGGAATTACAGCTTCTCTCAGTGCCTAGTGGAATCCTGAATTGATAAATTTTCCACAGTTTCCTGATTGATTTTCTCCTTGCGTGTCAGGGTGTTTCCTAACATATCTTGAATTTATAATTTTCTAGAGTGCTTATAACTGAGGTCAAGTTCTGATTTGCAGGATTGTCTTCAGATTTAAAAAAAGCATCGGAGGTCCTCCAGGGCCTCCATAATGTTGCTGTGAAATTCAGAAGAATGCAACAACTTTCCAGACATTCTGTAGGTTAATTTCAGAATTGTCACAGCTACATTGTTAATTGGCGTTTCTGTAATTCAGTGCTCAAAAATGTTATTCTGCATGATCAAAACTAATCATTCTTACGTATGCTCAATAGTGTCCTAAAATTTTGCAAAGATAGCATGATCCCTTTATCCAGAGGAGAGCCTTGTTTGCCCAGGGCCGATTCTGAGACAAGTCTAGTAACAGCCATCACAGCAAAAATGGTCTTTGACTGCTTTGTGGAGAGAGAAACTAAAAAATGTCAGGGCCAAGAGTTTAGATGAAGGGAACAATTTAACAGTGCAGCAACTAACAGCAGAGTTGGACAAGGAAGAATAGAGAGGTTAACTGTTATAGTACATCAATGAATAAGATCCATGCAAATAAAGTTTAAAAGTAAAATTAAAAGCTGTTTCTCTACACTTAGAATTTCCAATAAGTGTACTAGTGGCAGAAATAAAATGTAAATGGTTTAGATCTAGTCAGTATTAGAGACATAATTACAAGGTGACTAAGAGAAATAAAGATACAAAAAAAAGGAATGGAAATGGAGGAGGTGGAACTCTGATAATTAAGGACGATATCATATTAGTAATAAGAACTTAAAAGTATTTTGCCACAGAAGATCAGCAAGTGGTGAGAAAAGGTGGATAACTTGTATTCCTGGCACAGGTGTACTAATGCTCTTGGGAAGAGTATCAAACAAAAAATAATTTGTTACAAAATCATTACCAAGGTAATGTAATAATGTAGGAATATTTCAATCTTCATATCATTCAAATCCATCAAATTGATAAAGGTGATCAGGAAAATTGATTTGTAGAATGCTTTTGAGAAGTATCCTGGGTCAATATATTGTTAAACCAATTTGGGGTGAAGCTATTTTTAGATGTTCATTGTCAAATTTGGCAATGGTTTTAGTAATTTCAGTTAAATAGCTATTGAAGATAAGATGATTTGAGTTTTATTTTAAGTTTGAGAGTGACATACTCCAGTCCCAAATAAGATACTAATGTTGTTTGAGTAAATAAACTAAAGGATTTGGTGATAAATAAAGTTGAAAACATTTTTAAAAAAACAAGTCAGAATGCTCAACAAAATACAATTCAAAAGCAAAAACCCACCAAAACAAAAAAAAAACCTCTGGCTTCCTTGAGAACTTAAGGGAAGTATGAAATTAAAAGAAGAGACTTTTAATATGTCCAAGTGTAAGAATAAGCCTGAGAATTGGAAGCATTTAAAATCTATCAAAAATGTCACTAAGAAGTCAAAGAAGGGAGAAAAATATTATGAATAAACTAGCCCGCAACTTAGGAATTGATTGTAAGAGCTTTTACCAGTATATAGAAAAGGAGATTTCTAAAATAAAGAATAGTTTTTTTCTGGAAGCAGATACAACAAATTATCACTGGGAATAAGAAAATAGCTGAGATGTTGAATAAATATTTATTCTTGTCTTCACAGTAAAAAGATAGAAATTACATGCAGAAATTGAGGGAATGGGAGATAGGGTGATGGAAGTGACCAAGCAGCTTACAAGAGTGAGAAATTTAAAGGTAATTAACATCAGAGAAAACGTATTGAGAAAGTTTAAGGGGATAAAATCTGACAGATCCCCATGGCATGGTAGCTTATATCACTAGGATTCTAAAGACTTAATTGCAGTGATAGTAGATGTGTTAGTTATGACTTTCCAAAATTATAGATTCTAGCATAACACAAGCAATTGAATGTTAGTAAATATAATTGTGTAAAGAAGTGAAACTAGACATGGATAAATATTTTCCTGCAGTGAGTGGTTAAGATCTGGAATGTACTGCCTCTTAGTATTGTAGAGGCAGGTTCAATTGACGCATTCAAGAAGGAATTAGGTTATTATCTGAAAAGAACATAAATTGAGTTAAGAAAAAGAGGAATAGTACTATTTGGATTGCTAATCCAGAGAGCCAGTGTAGACATCACAGACTGAATGGTCCCCTATGATTTGGTGATGGAGCATCTTTATTCAGAAAGTTAAAAAATCACAAGACTGGGTTATAGTTCAACAGAATGGAGGGAAAACAGGGAATGAAAACCATTTACCCTGACATTAGGGAAATGCTGGAATTCAGTATTAAGAAATTGCTAATAAACTGAGGAAACCATCATGTGGTCAAAGTCAACATGGTTTTATGAAAGCGAAGTTGTGTTTGACAAATTTAGAGTCTTGAGGAAGTAACAAGTCGAGTAAGATGGAATTTGATAAAGGTGCTGCAAACAAAGTTTATGAAAAGATAATGCTCTTGGAGTTAAGGAATGTACTGACTAATGGTTAACAGACAAGAAACAAAGAGTTGGAAAATAGGACCATTTAAGTTGTCAGGCTAGGTCTAGTGAATCCTGTGAGGATGAGTATAGGGGTTTCAACTACTTACAATCCATATCTATGCATTAAGTGAATATACTAAAAATGATGTATCCATGCTTGAAGGGGTTCATAAACTCTGAGAAAGATGGAAAGGGGCTGCATGGACAATTATTCTCGTTAGGTGACTGGGTTGCAATGTCAGTCAAGATTAGTGTGGAGAAGTCTGAAGTTATTTGCATTTGCTGTAAGAGAAGAAAAGCTGATTTAGTTTTAAGGTGTGAATTTAGAAATGTTGCTTTTTCAGGAGGACTTTGGTATTCTTGTACAAGAATACCAAGAGCTAGCATTCAAGCATGGTAAACAATTAGAAAGGAATATTGCATTTCTTCTTTATTGTAAAGGAATTGAGGTACAAGAATAAGGAACATGTGCTATGATCATATGGGAGTTTTGAGAGACCACACTTGGAGTACTGTAGATTGTTTTAAGTGGGGCTCTTTGGTTTTTTTTTCCCTGCTCCTATACATTGTTATAAGTGAAGAAAAAGTGGATTCCAGCTACTGAAAGTGTTAGGAGTCAAAGAGATAGACTTTAAATAGACAATGGGAGGTAAGATTTTCACAAGGCATTAATAAGTGAATTCCAGAGCACAGAAAATAGGCAACAAAAGACATGGAAATTTCATGAATTAATAAATATTTGAGTGTACTCCTGCAGCATTCCTATTATCAGGCTGAAATTATAAATGAACTTGACTGGTGCATCAAAACTGTTAAGTCTAGGAATGAGATGATTATGTAGCAGCATTCTTTATTTTCAATGCTAAAATATTTCCTGCCACACACATCATATTTGGTATTCTGCAAGTTCAAATTAAAGTCCACCCACCAGTAGTAAATGGTCTGTGAAGAAGAACCCTCAGTCGATCACTAATTCCCACAGGTGTTCAACAAAAAAAAGTCTTAATTTAAGACAATAAGTAGAGAAAAAGCAAGATGCAGTGATGTGTACAGTGTAACATGACTCTTTGATACTCCCATAATTCTAGAGAGCAGTTGGACTAAACGACAAAAATCTGTTGCTGCATTAATAAAATGTCCAATTTGGTTTACCCATTTTCATTTACATTCCAGATGCAGAGAGGATTACTTACAGCAGAGAATTCCTGATGAAAATTGCTAGCCTGCCTATTTCAAAAGAGAAACCGGAGTTTTTGCCATCTCTTCCTGTGGTATTAGAGAGGCCAGTAAGTTGTACATTTTAGATTGTGATTATTGTTGGTAAATTGCATCTTTGCAGTTGTGCTGAAATAATAATCACAATTGATTTTTTTTATATAAATAAGAGACTAAGAAATGTTACAAGAATGTCTGTGCTCAGTGACTGTAAACACAAAGTCAACTAATCTAATTTTTGCTCCAGCCTATTCTTGATTATAAAGAGATGGAAGGTGTTATCAAGCAGCACCAGCTTGGTAATAACCTGCTCACTGACATCTGGGTTCCGCCAGGGCCACTCAGTTCCTGAGTTTATTACGGCCTTGGTTCAAACATGGCCAAAATAGCTGATTTTCAGAGGCAAGATGAGAGTGACTACTCTTGACATCAAGACTGCATTTAAGTGAGTGCAGCATCAAGGAAATGTAGCAAAGCTGGGGTAAATGGGAATAGTGAGAAAACTCTCCACTGGTTGTAGTCATCCTGGCACAAAGGAAGTGCTTGCAGTTGCTCGATGTCAGTCACCTCAGCGCCAGAACATCTTTACATGGGTTTCTTAGTCTGACTATCTTCAACTGCTTCAAATCATCCTCTATCATAAAGCAGACGTTCATTGATGTCTGCACAATGTTCAGCATTGTTTGTGACTTGTCACATACTGAAGCAGTCCATGTCCAAATGCAGCAAGACCTGGACAAAATTTGGGGCTGGAACATAGCAAGTAACATTCATGCCGCACAATTGCTAAGAAATGATTATTTCCAATAAGAAACAAACAATCTAACCACCTCACCTTGACATTCAGTGGTGTTACCATTATGGAATCCTCCATTATTAACATCCTGAGGGTTATTTATCATTGACAAGGAACTGAACTGAATTAGCCGTATAAACATAATGGCTACAAGGCAGGTCAGAGGTTGTGAATACGACAGGGAGTAACTCACCAAAGCTTGTCCAGTACCTAAAAGGCACAAGTAGGCAATGTGATGAAATATTCCCTGCTTGCCTGGAGGAGTACAGTTCAAACACTCAAGTAGCTTCACACCACATAGAGGACAAAGCAACCCACTTGACAGGCACCATATCTACAAACGACCATTCCTGACACCTCCAATGTTCAGAAACAGCAGTGTGAATCCCTACAGTGCAGACAGAGGCCATTTAGCTCATTCAGGCTACACCAACCTTCTAAAAGGGCATTCCACCCTCCCCTGTAGCCCTGTATTTACCATGGCTAATCCACCTCGCCTACACCTCCCTGGACACTATGGGGCAATTTTTGGCATGGCCGATCCACCTACCTAGATTTCTTTGGACTTGACCATCCACAAGACGAAGTGCAGAAATTCACTGAAGCATCTTAGCATCTTCTAAACCCATAACCACTTCCATTTGGAAGGGCAAGTGCAGCGGTTACATAGGAACACCACTACTACATTAGTGGTGGAGTTTAATTCTGAATACTTTTTGTAACAATCTCGAAATAACTTAGCAATTAATAATCTATTCAAATTAACAAGATTGTAAATGTTTGGATAAAATACTGAAGTACTAAAGATTTACTTATGCTTTTTAATGTCATTATTGCTGTCATGAGTACCGAAGCAGAATTTGAAATTCCTGAGCTGTTTTTCACTCCACACCCATCAAGTTTCCCACATCAAATATGCAGAGTTTCTCATAGAAACAGCAGGTTGTTTGCAATAATCTGCTATAACTAAGCTTTGAACCACTAGAATTAATCTACAATTTATATTTAATTTAGAGCTTCACCTAATGGTTGAGCAAGAATAATGACAGCAGGAAAAATCTGCCATGATGTTAGTAATGTTTTACAGACCATACAACCATATGAGAATGTGATGCAACTGTATCATATCCCCAATAAAGACATTGAGGCAAAAACCAATGTGTGTACAACATACTTGACAGATAACGTTTTCACAGTCCTCAATTGTTTGGTGTAGTGCTTATTTCCAAACTCGGTGAACATATACAATATTTGCCTGTTTCCAACTCAGATTATTCGGTTGTGCCAACAATTTAATTACTTAACCATACCAACAAGATCTAGAAAAATTACTTCAGATGCTTCAATTAATCGATAACTTACTGCTGAACCCTGTGTTCTCATAATTAATTCTTGTACCTTCTGCATACCCCATTATCTTTACCTCCATATTAGCCCATTAGGGATAAAGGGAAAGGTGCTGAAGCCACAGAAGATCTTATCGATTCTAACTTTAAAGCCTCATTGTCATAGTATTCCATAAGTCTGTCAAGGTCATTAATCTAAATTCTTCTTAAGAGAAAAATTTAATAGCGTTGTATTTGTTCTGATGTTGAAGCAATTGACAAAAGCATCTATTGCTTTCTTTTACATGTCAGCAAACTATAACATTATCAGGTGCAAATATAAAAATGCATTTCCTGATTCATCTTTTGATATTGTATCTTGTTTAGTATCAATTCTGTATTTTAAGAGTTGTTTTCTCCAATGTGAGCTTCAAATAATTCTTTCCAGCTTTACTGGCTACTTCTGCATTTCAACTAGTTATTTAAAAGTGGTTGAGATTAATGTGCAAATTGATGCTCAAGTGAGAATTCTTGGTTGTGAAGTACATACATGTCCTCTACTATCTGACACCCTCTGTGTTGAAGCGTATGTTGTAGCATCCCTTTTACTCTTCAGTGGTTTATCTCCTGAACCAAGTGGTTTTAATTAATCAATGAATCTTGTGCTTTTCTATGAATTCAATAGTCTCTTGACTTTTTTTTCTTTCATTAGTTCTTGTCAGCTTATGCCTTATTTCATATTAAGATTGTAATTTTCCTTACACCCGTCCTGCTCAGGTCATTAATTACTTCTAATTTTTTCAGTTGTAACTGAATATGAAAAACAACACATTTGCCCCTTGCCTAGTTCAGCTGAACTCTACCTTGGGCCTGCTCACAGACAACCATCCTCCTTTTGCTTTGGAGTAACTAGTACTCTAGTTCTAAGACTTCCTAACACTTCCACTGCAGCATGTCTTTTACCGGGTCTAAACCATTTTTTCATGATTGACTATAGAGATTCTTTTTTGTTACCACAAATTTCTCTGCTGCAGGGTTCTTAAAAGTTCAGCTCTTTAGGCTGTTATTTATCATGCGAGCAACGTGAAGATTTATCTGAAGATTCTTCAGACCTGCAGTGCTTGTCATCTAGTTGGTAGATGAATCAATGTCCACTGCTGGCAGCACATTGCATAATGGATCCTCACCATAGCTCGTCATGGCGAGAGATTTGCTGACACTAGATAGCTTAGGAAAGTGCACTAATTTTCAAACCCCACTATTCCCAGAGTCATCACAAAAGTCAAAGAATCAATAAAATTACTCCATGTCCTCAATTTTCTTGTCAGATGAACTTAATTTAACAGAAAATACTGAATGGTTTCCTGTACTTAAAAACTATTTATTGTAAATAAATCAGTTCTAGCTACAGGTAAACAAATAGAATTCTAGCTTGATAATTTATATCTTAAAAAATACACCTTAAAATCAGCACCAACTTTTCATGGGAAGTTGAGTAATTTTCTGAATTCAGTATCCCTTGCTTCTCTTCAAACATGCTCCTGATTTACACTGTGACACCCATGCTTCATCCACCATTTTCCAGGATTAATTTAGATGTAATCAATGCTTATCAGATCTATTGATAATGATACTCTCACTTATCCATGTCTTGATAAAATAGAGAAACAATAGTCAAGATGTCTCAGTAAGTCTATTTGAGAAATATAAAGTAATATTTTCCATGGTATTACTCAAGTTTAGTATGCATCTGTCTGACAGTCAAGATAAAGTTTCATGACATGAATAGTGGTACTACCTTAGATGTGGAAATCGGTTTAAAGAATATATAGATAAGCTTCTGGGGCAAGCGGTGATCTCATTCTGGCTTCAGTGTGTGTTATTGTTATATCAAGAAGTTAGAACCTACACTGGTCAAAGCATGCTGCTCCACAGCCTTAACATGTACTGTGCAACAATAAAATTAGTTTAAGAGTTACTGAGGAGTCTCATCTGAGCCTGAATCAAGTCCTAAGGGACCAGGCTGGAAGACACTGAAACATAGTCGCAGTGTGGAGATATCAATCTAAGGTAAACAGCACACTTTCTCAAATGAATCTGAATAATCACAAGGCAAGAATGATCAACAAGATTTCCTGAATATAGCGAATTGCCAGGTTCCTTTAAATGAATTGAACCAGTTGAAAACTGATCCAAAGCGAGGTATATTTCAAAGTGGCAGTATGTTTCTCACACCTACGCAGACTCTAGCTCTTCTGAAGCCCCTTAATGCCATTGAAAGGCCAATGCAGGCACTTAAATAAGAGTTGTGAAAGATACAGTTTCACACGTATACATTCATCCCTGGTTTCAATTAGAAGCAGCAACAGCTCCAGATGAGTACTTGTTCACAGTGACTCCCCCATCATACTGATGGCATCCTTATCTGACAAGCCGTAGGTGAAATCTTAGCAGACTTTGTCAACCTCAATGTCAAATGTGTCCATTTCAACCAGTTATCTCAACAATCAGGGGATTGGCAGACTCTTATGACTAATTTATGTTGATTGACCAATTCATAAGTTAATGGGATATAATAGTAATTGGAGTCCTCAACGCTAAACTTTCTGATTTTTGCAGTCTAAAGACGACTTATCATTATAGCATGTGGTCCAGCATTCTAGGCAGTCCAAACAAAGAGTGCATAACCAGAATATGTTTCAGTGCAAACCTGAAGTTCAGTCCGAACCTGTAGCTTCACTAGACACAAAAATGTCCAACAAGAATTGCACCACAGTTGAAGAAAATTCTGGAAAGGCCATTTTGGAATTTAAGCTAAGTGTGATGTTTCAATAACTCGAAAAATGGCATCATCTTGGAGAAAGCAATGTGCTTGCCCAGCACCCCATCTACCACTTTTAACAAACACTTCTTTCACCATTGACACAGGTTCAACACTGTACCCTCTATGAGCTGCATCACAATAACTCACCAAGCCTTTTACAACAGCAACTTCCAAACTCAAATTTTACTACCTAAAAGCATAAGGGCAGCAGATACTTGAGAGAATACCACCACTTGCAAGACCCCTTCCAAGCCACATACCATCCTGATCTGGAACTATATCCAGAACTGTTCCTTCATTGTTGCCAGTCAAAATCCTGCAATTATATAAATCATTGGTAAAACATATTGCTTTCAGCTTTAATCTCCTTAATTAAGCTTTCAGCTTTGGCCTCGTTAATTAATCACCATCTTGATTCAGAACGATCACCGTTTTTCCATTGCCAGGCCAAAATCCTGGTGCTCCCTTGTGAATAGTACAATGGGTGACCATACGTTCCAAGGACTGCAGCAATTCAAGAAGGCAACTCACCATACTTCCTCAAAGGCAATCAGGGATTAGATTAGATTAGATTAGATTTACTACCGTATGGAAACAGGCTCTTCGAACAATAAGTCCACGTGGACCCTCTGAAGAGTAACCCACCCAAAGCCATTCAACCTTGACTAACGCACCTAACACTATGGACAATTTAGCATGGCCAAGTCACCTGACATGTACATTTTTGGATTGTGGGAGAAAACCGGAGCACCCGGAGGAAGCCCGTGCAGATGCTGGGAGAATGTGCAAACTCCACACAGATGGACAGTCACCCGAGGCGGGAATCGAACCCGGGTTCCTGGTGCCGTGAGGTAGCAGTGCTAGCTACTAAGCAACTGTGCTGCCCGTAGGGGTCTGAGTGATAAATACTGGCCTAGCCAGCAGTGTCCACATCTGATCAATGGATGAAAAAGAAGTATTGACATGGTGTTCAAAGAGGCAACGTAAACCTCAAGAATGCCCAGCATCAGGCGTCCAGTTCTTTCAGCATGGCAGATTTGGCTTCTTTCAGCTGGGTTGCAATGCAAAATCATTTTTCAAAGTAAATTAAACAGATCACCTTGACAACAATGGAGAATCCTGCAAGTAGAAAAATTAGTAGTAATGGAAACTATGCACTTCTGTCATCCATTGAGGTCATCCTTGAGGAGTACTTGACAATTGGGATCATGATTTTTTGTCATTAATTTTAAATGTCAACAATTTTAAGAGACTTTTCCGTGATTGGGGTTCATCATTACTGTCCTGCCACCTACAATGAAGAGGCTTTACACACCACATTTGATCACCGCATTTCAAGATCCATACTCCTAGAGTCAATAACCTTCCAGCTCAAGGTTGGTTTGAAGTATCACTTATCTGCATGGATAAAAATTTGAGAGAGGATATTTATGTTTTAAAGAATCAGCCAAAGCCCTTGTTAAATAAGCAGACTTATGTGCAATTATATCTTCTACAATTGACACAAGGCTTTTCTGTCAGATGATTTCCAAAAGGATGATGGCTTTAGCCAATCCAGGAACATAAGCATTTGTGTGAAGATTGAATGACCTTTTGTGAAATTTTCCAACATCTTTCTTCATGACTGAAGTGCCATATCAAGAAGATTGGATGATATTTTTTGAACAATGTTCTCAGCTTTTCCAAGAGTTTGATCAGCATTATGATCACCCTCCGATTGTATTAGAAAAGGATGAATCTCTTCCTTATTTAGATTACTAACCAGGATACACATCCAGGGAGTGAACCTAGGAGCATGTTTCAATCTGGACTAGTTCTGTTTTCAGAAACAGACCCTGTGACACCTGAGTCTTCATTTCTTGACATATACAGTATACAAAAATTCCTTTGACATTTCAAATCAAATGAAAATTCTTCACCTATCTGGTGGTAAAGTCAAAAATGGCAGGACAATAACATCTTAAATTCTTGTGCCATATTTTCAATGTTAGGATAAAGAGATGAGTGAATCATCAGGATGATTGCAGAATTTGATGAAATGAATCTAAAGGAATCCCCCATGACTGCAAAGAAATAACAAAGAATTACCCTATGATTGTAGCACAAGAGAAAAGTGATTTCCATGTCAACTCTTTGGAAGGGCAATTCAACTTAGCCCACATGCTCACGTTCCTCATAGTTTATCCAAAACAAAAACACACAGTTTAAGCAATTGGAAATCAAAGTGGCAAATTTGAGAAATTTGAAAACGTGGAAGGTAGTCAGAGTTAACTTTAAAATCAATGGAAAGTTATCATTCTCTAATCAATCAATCAATTAACCAGTCAATTGGAATTCACATGCAATAAATATATTATATAAATATAATAAGAGATTAAGATGTGGGACTATTATAATACAGTGATGGTATCCCTTCCTCTAAGCCAAGAGCCTGGGTTCAAGTCCAATCTGTTCCAGAGCTGTATGCTAACATCTCTAAACAAGTGTTTAATAACACTTCTGTTTAAACAAAATTAAGAGTTTAAAGATGAGGGCTTTTGTGATGCAGTGGTAGTAATTCAGGAAACTTGAATTCAAGTCACACATGTAACATGTGTGTCACAACATGTCTGAATAGATTGATTAAAATAAGTATATTAAATAATTTAGGGGATTCATGTGGTACATGATTCATGTATAGTGGTAGTATTCCTACCTTTGGGTTAGATGACTCCGGGTTCAAGTCCCACCTGCTCCAGAGATTTAAGATGGAATATACATTATCATGCAAATACTTAAAACTGTAATGAGTACAAATAGTAATCCAGATCAGGCAGAATATTGCTCAGACCACCCTTTCTCTCTTTGCTTCTTGGTTCTCAAAGCTGCTCAACTTCCTGGAACCCTCAGATGTGTTTGACTACAGCCTTCCGAGTCCTTTTCCATAACCAAATCTAAATGTTGAATCTTCCTACAGTCTCTTACTTTTATTATCTTTATCAAGGAGGATTACCTAGGTGACAAAGTCTTTTGGATCTATGAAGATTTACTTTATTGCAAAATGCTTCATGTGATGTTTAATTCTTTGCTAAAATTTTGAGTTAAATATCCTACCTTTTGTTGTCAAGCTGCCATTCTTCTTTTGAACCCTTGTACATATTCTTGCCTCAGTATTTCCTCATCATCACACCAGCGTTTGATCCCAAACTAGTCTTATACTTCCATTCATTCCATTTAAGTACTATATTAACTTAATTTGGCCTGTACATGAGGCCTGTTAACAAGCATTCACAATCACCATTCCATTCTGTTATTCTTATCCTTATCTAGCTGGTGAACCAGGCAGTCAACCTCATGTTCTGACATTTTAAAAAATTGTTTCAAAGGATGTAGATGTCGCTGACAAGGACAGCATTTGTTACCCATCAATGGCTTGTTAGGCCATTCAGAAGGCGGTTAAGAGTCAACCACATTACTGTGGATCCGGAGGCCAGAATAGGTAAGTGTGGCAGAATTTTGTTTTCCTAAAGGACATGAATGACCCAGATGAGTTTCAACAACTATCAATGATAGTATCATGATAATCATTACTGAGGTTAGATCTCAATTTTAATCTTACTAATTGAATTTAAATTCCACTAGCTATCATAGGCCTCTGGATTACTAGGCCAATGATATACTAACTAGGCACAACCTCCTGTATAATTATCTCTGGAAAAAATATTAAGCATGCTTAAATTAAAAGCTAACTCTTTCATGGGCTCTTGTGGCATAATTACAATGATTCTGCCTCTGAACCAGAAGGCCTGGTTTCAAGCTTAGCTGCTTCAGAGGTCTGTCAATAACATATCTGAACAAGTTGATTTAAAAACTATCAACTTTATCTTCCAGTTATGGCATTTTGATTATTGTTGAAAAATGACTTATTTTGTCAAAGCTTTTCATCATGTTCTCATCAGGACAATTCAAAAAAATAACAATTTAAGGGCAAAACAACTTTTAATACTGTATGACAGGAGCATTCTGATTGAAAGAGGGGTTGCCGTGGTGAATTCACCTGTTGATGTTGAATTGGTGTTATTGGATTGCTATTGACTGAAGATTTAATTGGACAATCCATATAAATAATGCAGCTGTGACAACATGTAATAATCTGGGAGTACTGCAACAATTAACTTCCCAAGATCTGTCCACTATCGTTTGACAAACTTTAGAAGCCTGGGAGGAAAAATAAATAGTCTGTTGGGGAGGGGTTTGTGACATACTGATAGTGTCCCTACTTCTGGGCTAGAAGACCTGAGTTCAAGTCTCACTTGTTCCAGAGATATTTCATAACTTGTTTGAACAGGTTGTTTGATTTAAAAATATCTAGGAGTCTTCAACAATGTTGAAGAAACTTGGCATTCCAAAACAACGTGGTATTAAACTGTTTTAGAACTATTCTGACAAGACTTCTATCATGATTCTCTATAAACTTCAAGTTAGTTAAAATATTTTTACGACTCCTTTCTAACATTGAAGATTACATTGGACAAATTCCTGTATGTTTGGAACCCTCCAGAAGTATTTATCTAAATCGAAGAATTTGGACAATTCTGATGAAATTTAATAAACAGTTACTCAGAAATAGGTAGACTATTAAATATATAATCTAACTCCTGAGTAGCTATTCAACTACTTAATCCACGCCAACTGCATCAACCCCAGATGCTGATCTGACAAGTTCTTCATATCTCCCTCTGGATCTAATTTCCCACTGAGGATCTGATAGCCCCTTTCTCTGTACTGCAGCCCTCTCCTCCTGCTGTGATCTGGCCCTGTACTCCCACTACTCCAAGGTCCAGCCATCACTGCCCTTGTTTCAGACCCAGCACCGCTCCTCCACTCTTGACCACCTTCCCTGCTCAACTGGAATCCTGCCACCTACCTGCTCTAGGCCTGGATCTGCTGCTTTCCTGGGACCTGACACCCACCTGGAACTGAGCACTCACCTTCCCCTGCCCCATGTATGACCCAATATCATCCATGCATACTGCTTTACCCTAAAGACTGCATCACTTAGTAGCCCCTTTTCAACTTTGAGCCCTATCCACCTGGATCCATTTCCCTGGCACTATGCCCCCTACCAATGTCATTCTATCCACATGACACCCTATCATCTGGCACACTACCCTCTGCCATAAACCCCTGTACCTATTTGGCATTCTATCCCACATGGTAACCTACTTTACTGGCACCCTCCCCTCCCAGAACCCATAGTTTATGTATTTACCATTTGACATTATCTGTCAAAGTAGAAGTCTGTGATTCTAAACCTTTAAATTTCAGAATGTGGCACCTGATTGCTGTGAAAAGGGGTTGTGATTTGCTGTCTGTGGACAATTCTGCTGCAGTGAAGAACTGAGAACAGAAGTAAGGCCCTACATTTCTGAAGGAGCCCTGACAGCTATTGCCTGTCAGAAATGCAAAACCCTCTCATTTTATAAAAAGAAATGAGGTGGAGTGACATGCTGCCTGAGATTGCGACTTCTCAGAACATCCAACCTAGTAATACTTAACAATAACCTGTGCACTGATGTTTAGTTTGGGTTTTGCCAGCACCAATCTGCTGCTGACCTTATTAAAGCTTTGGTTAAAATACAGAAAACAAAAAATGACTGCATGCCAACGGTGAAAGGAGAGTGACTGCCCTTGATATTACTTTTGTGCTTGAGTGAGTATGGCACTAATGAGCCCGACCAAAAATAAAGGAGGAGAAAGTGAGGTCTGCAGATGCTGGAGATCAGAGCTGAAAATGTGTTGCTGGTTAAAGCGCAGCAGGTCAGGCAGCATCCAAGGAACAGGCAATTCGACGTTTCGGGCATAAGCCCTAACATTCCTGATGAAGGGCTTATGCCCGAAACATCGAATTTCCTGTTCCTTGGATGCTGCCTGACCTGCTGCGCTTTAACCAGCGACCAAAAATACAGTAAATGGCAAATAGAGGGAAAGCTGTCCACTGATTGTAGAATACCTAGAACAAAGGAAGATAGTTGTAGATGATGGAGGTCAATCACTTCCATCATGGGACAACACTGTGGGAGTTCCTCGGGATAGTGTCCTAGGCCCAAACATCTTCAATTGCTCCATCATAAGGAGAGATACAGGGATGTTTACTAAAAATTGTACAATGCACAGTACCATTTATGATTCCTCAGATAGTAAAGCAGTCTATGTCCATAAATAGCAAGACCTGATCAATATCCAGGTTTGAGCTGACAATTGGCAAGTACCTATTGAATACGTAAGTACCAGGGAATGGCCATCTTCAACAAGAAATAATGCAACCTTCTGCCACTGACATTCGATGGCATTACTGTTGCTGAATCCCACTCTGTCCATGTTTGGATGTTGTCATCGACCACAATCTGAACTGTACTACGCTATCAATACTGTAGCTACAAGAGCAAGTCAGAGACTAGAAATCCTGCAGTAAATAGCTTACTTCCTCTCCCCAAAGCCTATATGCCATCTATAATTCATAAGTCAAGACAATAATAGGAGACTCTGTAGTTACTTGGATGAGTGCAGCTCCAATAAAACTGAAGAAGCTTAACATCATCTAGGACAAAGCAGCCTTTTTGGTTGAAATCATATCCACAAACTCCGTCTACCATGACACTCAAAAGCAGCGATGTGTGCCATGCATAAAATGAACTTTAGAAATTCTACAAGACTCCCACAATCCAAAAATGTGCAGATCAGGTGAATTGGCCATGCTAAGTTTCCTATAGTGTTAGCTGCATTAGTCAGGGGTATATATAGTGTAGGGGAATGGGTCTGGATGGGTTGACCCTCAGAGGGTCAGTGTGAACTTTTTGGCCAAATGGCCTGTTTCCATACTATGGGGAATCTAATCCTTCAACAGCACTGATCAACCCATGACTGCTACCATCTTGAAGGACAAGCACAGTAAATGGAACCACCACCACTTGGAAATATATTGTTGCTGATCCTTCAAAATCTCTGTCAAAATAATTACTCACTAATGGCATTGTAGGCAGTATCTATACCAAATGGGCTAAAGTGATTCAAGAAGGCAGTTCAGCACCACCTTCTCAAGGGCTCCAAGTGATAGCCAATAAATGCTAGTTAAGCCAGTTGTGCCCACATTCCCATGAATGATTAAAAGCAAAGAAATAATATGCAGTTAACTGGATCAAAGAGAGACTTGCACCCCTCAGGGGCAGGATGTCTCACCCTAGGTAATTATATTCCCAGCAACACCAGAAAGCAATAGCCCATATAATGAAACTTGTTGGGGTGTTGATCATGCTCCCTCCTCCTCCTCCTCCATAGTATAGAGCAGAGGCTGGGATTAGATGGAAATATAGCTGTCTGGCAACCTGCTTTATTTTGCATGCTCTTCTGCCTTCCAAAACTCTATAAACATACATACTATCATACTTTTACTGATCACCATTGGTTCATTTCTAAACACTTTGGGCTCATGCTTAATTTTGTTTATCATTCTTTGTCTTGGCTCACTCTTTCTATTCAATCCTTCATCCTTACATTCTTCTCCTCACCCTACTAATTATTCTTTTGTCTCACACCCCCCTTCCCATTGACTGACTGTTTTGTATGTACATCAATGTTTGAAGCATTCTTTATGTTAACAATATTTAAATTAGACCCTGTACTCAAAGGAAACGTGCACTCAGTGAAACAGAAATCTTCTAAAATTCAAGAATATATTGAACTCAACTTGGAATCAGGGAAGTAATTTCAGATACTGAGAAGTATAATACCAGCTTTTGAATATTTGCACAATTTACAAAGGGTGAGGAAAAATGTTAGTCTATTTAAACATGATTATGGGAAGACAGAATTCAAAACAAAACTAAAATATCTATTGACAGTTCCTTTCTATACTGCTTTGTGAGGTAATATTGTGGAAGGTTTGTTGAGATCATAAAGTGCATTTTTATAAATAGCGTCTAAGTTAAACAAGATACCTTATTGGATTAGCTCACTTGGCCAGATGGCCAGCAGAATAAGATCATCAGTGTGGAGTTTATCACTATTTCAGTTTCGGTAAACCTTGGACTTAAGGATGCTACAATATAATATAATAACACAGGCAATTTATGAAGCAGCTAGATTAGGGTTAGTAATTTCATTCAAAGTTCTCCCCTTCCAAATGCAAGTAAATATTTTACATACCTGAAATTTATTTAGTATTTTAAATTGTTTGATTTTATAGCTGGCATGATAATTTTGGTATCCCTTCCTGTTCGGCAATGGTTAAATTAAATAGATTACAAGCCCCATGTGTTCCAAACATGCCTGTGTTACAAATAGCAGAAGCTGGTATTTCAGACTTGCCTGAGAGGCATGTCAGAGCTGCAGAAACTCACGTGATAGTTTGAAAATTTGCATTCATTTTTGTATGGAAGTTGTGGGAGATATATTGCTACCATGAAATAAAAAATACCTTTTCTACCTTCATGCACTTAAAATATCTCTTGTTGGCATTGGCAGCTGAATAGCCATTTATATTGCTTCACGCATGACAGAGGATTCTTTTAATTTAATGCTTGAATAACAAGTCATTTTGCGGTATTTATAAAATTGGAATAATAAACTGGGCCACTAAATGTTACTTACAATATTTAATGAGACATAAAAGCATGAAATATCTGAATTCCCTTCAGGCCTCTCCTGCTGTGCTGTCATAGCTTTGCTAGGAGAAACTCTGTGGAAATACATTTTCTCATAAATGTGATGAAATATTTATTCCTTTTCAGCTAAATATAACAATGTGTTCATTTAGAATGTTTTGGCTATTAAAAAACAAGTCATGACGATGAATTAAAGAGCTATTACAGCATACATAGATTTTTTAATATGTTGTAATCTCACTTATTTGATTAATCCTATGTCTTTTCATCTAGAGAGAGAGGTTGTATGGAAGTGGACGGGGTTTATGTTTTGCTTACCAAAAGATGGCTACCAATCATCATGGAATTGCTGGCTGATAGACAGTTGCAAATCAAGTCCTGAACTCACTTGGAAGGTGCTTATATTCTGTTTAATATTTCTAAACATATCTACTGGACTTTTGGATCTTTATGGGAAGAACTCATCCAACTTTACTCAACAACTGGAAGATTTTCTTTTTTCAGTGATGAGGTTCATGATTAATTTCTTTTGATTCTAATTAATCAAGATGGTGAAGTACCACATTTGTAAAACAGCACTTTTGGTAGAGTTTGTGCACTTGAAATAAATTGAAAATGGGTTAACAAATTTTTTTTATGTAGCAAATGAAATACATAGAAAGGACAATATTGTAACTCTGGCTCTCTCTTTTGAGGGATAGTTATTGGATCAGTTACCACAGAGACCATTTCACATTCTGGAGGCAACATGATATCCAGAGGCCAAGCATAAAAAGACAGATTTTTAAAAAATCATTATGTTTAACATTTTAATCTAGACACCTTGTCCGAAACAAAGTCTTCAGTTCTGTGTTTTTCACCTGCAATGTGTATTACCTACAAGTGAAGAGACTAGATTAGATTACATAGCTCTGACAAAGTAATTTTCTTCTTTGATGTTCTCTTATATCTACAAGGCAGGGACTATCCCAGTTATCAATGAGCGATATCAAATATACATTCCTTTTAAGAAAGTAAGGAACCACATTATGTTATCCTTCCTGTGCTATAGAGATCTTGATTTCTGAGCAGTTCAGCTTTTAGAAAAATCATTTTTGCCCGAACTGTTGTTTCCAGCAACCACTCTTCTGGCATTATTGGGATTAAGAGTAGGTGAGACAGGATGGATTTTACACTTCCAAGTTGGAAGATCATTCTACATCTTTTATGTGTAAATGAGCATGTAACCAGAAGTTGGACCTGTTTATCTCAACTGTCAACCCATATGTAACATTAAACTAAACAGCCGGTCATAATAGGGTGTAAATATCAATGAGAGCTACTACATGTACATGTTTTACAATGTAGTCTCTTTAGAATTTGCCTTGTGGCCCTGAGCTTAAAAGATTTAAACCACACACTGCCAACTAGCAGAAGTGCATTAAGAACCACAAAAATAATTTCCCAAATTTATAAATAGTAAGTTATACTTTAGTTCTTTAGTTTATTGTACAAAAATATCCATATAGAAAGTTATGATTTTCTTATTATTCAGTGTTAATTTTGTGCTCTACTTCATGAGCATATGGAGAATGAAAATGTGTTGATAAGAGCTAGTGGTAACTCAGACTGCTTACAGCTTTATTATCAAGTCAGATGGTATTATTCACAAGCTTTGAATTCTTTAAATCTTCTGGCTGGCAGCAGAGAAGTGGTCATTTTTTTGCTTCAAGAAGTTTACATTTTAAACTCGGGTTAGAATCCCTCATGTAGGCTAAAATCATAAGGTATGTGGTATTAAGCATATGTGTAAACAATCTTGATTGAGAATTAAACTGCCTTCAAAATTATCATAGCTAGTAGCCCAGCTACCAAAGCAAGTATAGGTTTAAACTTTAAACTTCAGTCTCTGCATAGAACAAAGGACTGAAAAGGGGTTGATGGCAAATCTGTTATGCTCTCTGGTGGGACCTTCAGATTTCAATTAATTGAATGGTAAATTAATTGTTTTGTGCATTCTGTGTTCTCCATAAGTTCTCTGTAGAATCCTATTGTCGAAATTGGCTTAAGATCCATCAGTGTGCCTTTGGAACTGGAGCAAAAACTTTAAAACTTTTGATGAAGGGTTCACTCATTTGGTTATACTTTAGCCTGTTGAATAAATCCTGATATGTACCTTTGATTTTCTTCAGTCTGCTTCCTGCACCAGTAATTGATCCAATATGCATCCACTAACAGTGGATAAAGATTAAATTCATTACACTTCTCTAATCCATCTCACCCCCTAAAATTGTAAGGAACACTAATAATAATCTACCACATATGTCACAACTGCTTTCCCAGAATAACTATTTCAAACATCCAGGTGGTTTAAGTTTCCTCATTGTGGCATTCTTTAGGTTACTATGAATTTAAGATCTCACTTTCATTATTCTATCCAAAAGTGCAAGTACATGTTTTGACCAATACCTTCTGTAATTTTTGTAAAATTTAGTTCTAAATTTATCTTTAACTAGTTTGACCGTGTGTTCTTTCTCTTCCTTTCATATTTTACTTGAATTAATTTTCTATATTTACATTTTCATACTATTTGTAGTCTTATTTTCCTTCTGTAAGATCTCATAATACATCTCTACAAGCTTACAATTCAATGTTCTCCATTTATCTCAGATTCTGAGACTAAGAATTAACCTTTTGACTTTTCTGCAGTGCTTTCAGCTCTTTGGAAAACAAAAATGATGAACCTGTGTGGACATGTTATGACATATCTCTGTGGCAGTCAGATTACTGTGTCCATCTGGCTTACCACTGCGTCACAAAAATTATTCAATCATTTGAATGCCTCCTTCATTTCTCAATGGCTAGAACTGCACAGAATATTCAAGGCATGGTCTGCTCAGAGCACAATACTATTTGATTGAATTCCTTTGACATGGATTCTATTGTTTTGGTTACAAAATTAAAGGTTTAGTTCTTGGCCCTCAGTTATTTACAATTTCTAACAATTAAATTGGTAAAGAGACTGAGTGTAATGTGTACTTGTAATGTTTGCCAATGATACAAAGTTAGGTGGGGGTGTAAAATGTGAGGAGGATGAAAATAAACTATAAAATTATATGAGCAGGTTGAATGAGTGATAACATGTTATACAATGTGAGAAAAAGTGAAGTTACCCATTTTAGTGCAGGATTGAAAAACAATTTTTTTTAACTGGGGAGAGACTGCAAAATGTTGATACTCAGACACATCAATGTGACCTGATGCACAATTTACAGGAATTTAAAATACAACTACAGCAAACAATTAGAAAAACATTTGACATGTTAATCTTTATTACAAAGAGATTCAAATACAAGAGAAATCTTGTTACAATTATAGAGAGCCTTGACAAGACATTATGTAGTGTAACGCAAAATATAGAACGATATGTTGCAATGTTGGAATAAGACTTTAACTATTTAGGATCAAAATGAAAACATTTCCTTTCATTCAAAAGACTGGAAGTCTCTGGAAATCTTTACCTAGGAGATATATAGATGCTCATTTATTCATTTAGTATATTTAAAGACAGGGATTGATATAGTTTTGGATTCTGTTCAAATTAAGGGCCATAGTGTGGGAGGAGTTGGGATAAATAAACCATAATTGCATTGAATGACAGAGCAAATCTGCAAGGCCAAATGGCCTATTCTTGCCACTACTTATTATATTCTTATGATTGCCCTCCAAGGTTCAAATTTTTAAGCTATTTCCTCATATTGTGGTCATTCTGCTGAAACGTATTTTGACATATTCACTGCATGCTATTGAAGGTAACCTGAATGCATGATGTTCTGCAGGTGACTGCCATACAAATTCTTGTACTATGCTTGGAGGTAACCCAGTAGACTGATACTATCCTGGTGCTAAATCTAAATTAGTACTAATGGTATGTTCTATCTTTTCCTTGCTTGAGTGGAGTTTCTCTTGTTTGTGATGTTTCCTTATTGCCCTCAATCTCTGTAATTTCAAGTGGTCCACAAGTACTTTACCCTTTCGTTCTTGATATCAACTGAATAGTGTTACAGGAGCTGTTTAGAATATTTCCATTTATTTTAATCTTCAATGATCATTGAAATTTATTTCTCGTTATTTAATTCACTTAGTTTGTATATGATATTAACCTGTGATTTTCAAACCTGCCTCAAAATTTATCGACAGAATTTCTACTACGCATCCATGCCACTTCAGAGGATGGTTCATATCAATCATGTCAGACACATTTCAGGGGAAATTTTTCCAGGTTATTGGAGGCAACAGTTCTCAAAATATGAGGAAAACATTCTGCCTCCCTTCAGATTTCTCAGAAGTAGGTTCCTAATCATGTCATGAACCCACATGGATGAGACAATCCCCCAGTTAAAATAGTGATCTTAGAGTTTTATAAAATCATGAGGGATAGAGTAAATAGACAAGGTCTTTTCCCTGGGGTGGGGGAGTCCACAACTAGAGGGCATAGGTTTAAAGTGAGAGGGGAAAGATATAAAAGGGATCTAAGGGGCAAAGTTTTCACTCAGAGGGTTGTGTGTCTATGCAATGAGCTGCCAGAGGAAGTGGTAGAGGCTGATACAATTACAGCATTTAAAAGGCAGGATGGGAATGTGAACAGGAAGGATTTGGAGAAATGGGGCCAAATGCTGGCAAATGGGAAAGATTTATCCAGGATATCTGGACAGCATGACTGAGTTGGACCGAAGGATCTGTTTCCAAGCTGTACATCTGTATGACTATGACTCCATGACTTTGAGAACAATGGCCCTTCCTGACAGTATACAGCTCACATGCCATGCTGGCAATGCAACAAGGTAAGAGGGTAACTGCAGTGCAGACTGCTGTTGAGGACTCAACCTGCCATTATTGTAGCACTTAAAGGGGGGAACTAATCTCCAAATGTATCAGCCATGATGTAAAGCTTGTGTTAACAGGAGCTACCCTTTGAAACAAGTACTTCAGATAATTTGCAGCCAGAGAAAATCGGTTTTCTTCCATTAAGCCAATTGGAGAGTGAAATAGCTAGATAAATAATGATGAACTTTAAGAAATGTGTTTGTGTACTCTTGAGGTTCAGTAGCATATCCCTGCCATCTCTGGAAACAGCAGCTACCTTCAAGTTCTCTATTCACCTTGAACTTAAATGCCATGACTGTAAAACATGGACCAGTCTTCCCTTTCAGCTCTGCATCTTCCTCCCTTTTTTGCTTCATCAAAATTGGCAATCACAATTCTGCTACTTGTGTGTTGTGGTACCTCCTCAATTAATCGAACTTCAGTAGGCAGCTACCTTAGGCAGAAGTGTCGACATACCCGTTGCATAAGGGAAAACACAGAAGCTCTTCCTAAGAAGGCTGAATGCATTGTATTCTCTCTTGCCAGGGAGAGGCAAGCGAAGCAAACAAACAATTTTACAAGATCTGTAGGCTTACCTATGGTACAGAACATTGCAAATTGCAAACTTTTCACTATTCAGGCTTTGCATTTCAAATCTGAATTGCACCATAACTGGAAAGGATCTCATTTCATCAATTTGTAGTTGGTGTCCATACAATACATGCCTTGCAGGGCAATGCCTGGCATTCTGGCAGTCTTTTAAAAGCCTGTTTTCTGTAGCAGTTCACTTTGTCATTTGTATTTAAGTTGTATTGACAAACAAGAAGGTACTTATTGGGTGAAGAGGGCAATGCTGTCAAATCCCAGTTTGCCACTCATACAAATAGGTAGCACGCATACAATGAGAGCCATGCTGCTACAATGAGTGTAACATTCTAAATTATTGGAAAACTGAAACATTGCTTGTTTGCTTGTACCGCTCTGGAGGAGCCTTGCAGTATTTGACAGAGTACATGTCAAGATTCATGATTGCATGCTGCAATGTGCAGAACATCCATTATTACACGGGCACCACACCAATATGCAGGTACAGCAAGTAATAAGGCAAGTAGAATCTTGGCATTTTTTGTTTAGCACAAACATCTAGGAGTGGGTGGTCATGAAATATTCACAATTTCAAGGTGATTTGCAACTAACATTGGTACAGGGCAAGTGAGAATATCAGAGCCACATTTAATCAGGAAAAATCAATATTTTATTGCAGACTTAAATCAATACATAATCAATTCAATAATTGAGAAATGTGTCATATTGCAAGCGAAGGGATAACAGCCAGCAGAAAAAATCTTGACTGAACCCAGTCATTCTTAAAGCAAGATTTGACTGGCCTCTTGGGCTCATTAGGCTTTTACACCGTCTTCCTGTCTGACTGTACTCAGAGATTCCACTTTAATCCTGCATTTCATTCTCAGCCAACATATTCCACATTGACAACTAAGATTGTGGATGACGCAGCATAGTGTTCTCACAGGGGAGAGGGGCCAGCAAGAGGTCATTGTCCACATTGGAACTAACGACATAAGAAGGGAAAATGTTGAAAGTTTGAATGGAGATTACAGAGAGTTAGGCAGAAATTTAAAAAAGAGGTCCTTGAGAGTAGTAATATCTGGATTACTCCCGGTGTTACAAACTAGTGACGGCAGGAATAGGAGGATAGAGCAGATAAATGCAAGGCTGAGGAGCTGGTGTGTGGGAGAAGGATTCACATTTTTGGATCATTGGAATCTCTTTTGGGGTAGAAGTGACGTGTACAATAAGGACGGATTGCACCTAAATTGGAAGGGGACTAATATACTGGCAGGGAAATTTGCTAGAGCTACTCTGGAGGATTTAAACTAATAAGGGTGGGGGGTACCCAGGGAGATAGTGAGGAAAGAGATCAATCTGAGACTGGTACAGTTGAGAACAGAAGCAAGTCGAATAGTCAGGGCATGCAGGGACAAGGTAGGACTAATAAATTAAACTGCATTTATTTCAATACAATGGGCCTAACAGGGAAAGCAGACAAACTCAGGGCATGGTTAGGAACATGGGGCTGGATATCATAGCAATTACAGAAACATGGCTCAGGGATGGGCAGAACTGGCAGCTCAATGTTCCAGGATACAAATGTTACAGGAGGGATAAAAAGGGAGGCAAGAGAGGAGGGGCAGTGGCATTTTTGATAAGGGATAGCATTACAGCTGTGCTGAGGGAGGATGTTTCTGGAAATATATCCAGGCAGGTTATGTGGGTGGAACTGAGAAATAAGAAAGGGATGATAACCTTATTGGGATTGTATTATAGACCCCCTAATAGTCAGAGGGAAATTGAGAAACAAACTTGTAAGGAGATCTCAGCTATCTGTCAGAATAATAGGGTGGCTATGGTCGGGGATTTAACTTTCCAAACATAGACTGATACTGCCATAGTGTTAAGGGTTTAGATGGAGAGGAATTTGTTAAGTGTGTACGAGACAATTTTCTGACTCAGTATGTGGATGTACCTACTAGAGGAGGTGCAAAACATGACCTACTCTTGGGAAATAAGGCAGGGCAGGTGACTGAGGTGTCTGTGAGTAAGCACTTTGGGGCCAGCAACCATAATTCTATTAGATTTAAATTAATGATGGAAAAGGATAGACCGGATCTAAAAGTTGATGTTCTAAATTGGAGAAAGGCCAATTTTGACAGTATTAGGCAAGGACTTTCAAAAGCTGATTGGGGGCAGATGTTCACAGGTAAAGGGATGGCTGGTAAATGGGAAGCCTTCAGAAATGAGATAACGAGAATCCAGCGAAAGTATATTCCTGTTGGGGTGAAAGGAAAGGGCTGGTAGCTATAGGGAATGCTGGATGACTAAAGAATTTGAGGTTTTGGTTAAGAAAAAGAAGTAAGCAAATGTAAGGTATAGACAGGATAGATCGAGTGAATCCTTAGAAGAGTATAAAGGAAGTAGGTGTATACTTAAGAGAGAAATCAGGAGGGCAAAAAAGGGGACATGAGATAGCTTTGACAAATAGAATTAAGGAGAATCCAAAGAGTTTTTACAAATACATTAAGGACAAAAGGGTAACTAAGGAGAGAAAAGGGCCCCTCAAAGATGAGCAAGGCGGCCTTTGTGTGGAGCCACAGATCATGGGGGAGATACTAATTGAGTTTTTTGCATCAGTATTTACTGTGGAAAAGGATGTGGAAGACATAGATTGTAGGGAAATAGATGGTGACATCTTGCAAAATGTCCATATTACAGAGGAGGAAGTGCTGGATGTCTTGGAATGGGTATAGGTGGATACATCCCCTGGACCTGATCAGATGTACCCTAGAACTCTGTGGGAAGCTAGTGAACTGATTGCTGGGCCTCTTCCTGAGATATTTGTATCATCGATAGTCACATGTGAGGTGCCTGAAGACTGGAGGTTGGCTAACGTGGTGCCACTGTTTAAGAAAGGTGGTAAGGACAGCCAGGGAGCTATAGACCAGTGAGCCTGATGTAGGTGGTGGGCAAGTTGTTGGAGGGAATCCTGGGAACAGGATGTACATATATTTGGAAAGGCAAGAACTGATTAGGAATAGTAAACATGGCTTTGTCAATAGACAATAGGTGCAGGAGTAGGCCATTCTGCCCTTTGAGCCTGCACCACCATTCAATATGATCATGGCTGATCATCCTTAATCAGTATCCTGTCCTTGCCTTATCTCCACAACCCTTGATTCCACTATCCTTGAGAGCTCTATCAACTCTTTCTTAAATGAATCCAGAGACTGGGCCTCCACTGCCCTCTGGGGCAGAGCATTCCACACAGCCACCGTTCTCTGGGTGAAGAAGTTTCTCCTCATCTCTGTCCTAAATGGTCTACCCCTTATTTTTAAGCTGTGTCCTCTGGTTCGGCACTCACCCATCAGCGGAAACATATTTCCTGCCTCCAGAGTGTCCAATCCTTGAATAATCTTATATGTCTCAATCAGATCCCCTCTCAGTCTTCTAAACTCAAGGGTATACAAGCCCAGTCGCTCCAGTCTTTCAGCGTAAGGAAGTCCCGCCATTCCAGGAATTGACCTCGTGAACCTACGCTGCACTCCCTCAATAGCCAGAATGTCTTTCCTCAAATTTGAAGACCAGAACTGCACACAATACTCCAGGTGTGGTCTCACCAGGACCCTGTATAGCTGCAGAAGAACCTCTTTGCTTCTATACTCAATCCCTCTTGTTCTGAAGGCCAGCATGCTATTAGCCTTCTTCACTACCTGCTGTACCTGCATGCTTACCTTCATTGACTGGTGTACAAGAACACCCAGATCTCTTTGTACCGCCCCTTTACCTAAATTGATTCCATTTTGGTAGTAATCTGCCTTCCTGTTCTTGCCACCAAAGTGGATAACCATGCATTTGTATGTGGGAAATCATGTCTCACAAACTTGATTGAGTTTTTTGAGGAAGTAACAAAGAGGATTGATGAAGATAGAGTGATAGATGTGATCTATATGGACTTCAGTAAGGCGTTTGACAGGGTTCCCATGGGAAACTGATTAGCAAGGTTAGATCTCACGGAATACAGGGAGAACTAGCCATTTAGATACAGAACTGGCTCAAAGGTAGAAGACAGAGGGTGGTGGTGGAGGGTTGTTCTTCAGACTGGAGGCCTATGACCAATGAAGTGCCACAAGGATTGGTGCTGTGGTCCTCTACGTTTTGTCATTTACATAAATATTTGGATGTGAGCATAAGAGGTATAGCTAGTCAGTTTGCAGATGACACCAAAATTGGAGGTGTAATGGACAGTGAAGAGGGTTACCTCAGATTACAATAGGATCTTGACCAGGTGGGCCAATGGGCAGAGAAGTGGCAGATAGAGTTTAATTCAGATAAATGCGAGGTGCTGCATTTTGGGAAAGCAAATCTCAGTAGGACTTATACACTTAATAGTAAGGTCCTAGGGAGTGCTGCTGAACAAAGAGACCTTGAAGTGGAGGTTCATAGCTCCTTGAAAGTGGAGTCCCAGGTAGATAGGATAGTGAAGAAAGCATTTCGTATGCTTTCTTTAATTGGTCAGAATATTGAGTACAGGAGTTGGGAGGTCATGTTGCGGCCATACAGGACATTGGTTATCCCACTGTTTGGATGTTGCATGCAATTCTGGTCAGCGTGGACAGGTTGGAATGAAGGGTCTCTTTCCATGCTGTACATCTCTATGACTCTTATGACTACTGCGACACTTTGACTTGAGTACACTACAGGGTACTTGACTAGTTCAGGCTACAAACCTCATTTTTAGTTGATCTACATTCTATTCTACCATGGTTCTGGGCACTGTGACAGTTTGAGGATTTCTTAGAAGTGTGGAACAGGTACCCTGTGACCCAGCAACAATCATTGTATTGGTCAAATAAGCTTGAATGAGACTGACACCTGTGAGTGGTCCAGGTTATCTGAGTATAGTAATTATTAGGATATCTGGCCAGACCTGCAATATTTGACTATTGTGGTTAAAAATGATTTGAATATTAAGCGAGTGGAATCCTTTTCTATTCATGAAAAATGTTGGTCCATGAGAAAGTAATCTGATTACTAATTCAGTAATTAACTGCACCTGTGGAAAACTAATGATGGCTAAGAATCCTAATACACTAGCCCCTCTGCTGGCCATGACAAAGGGGTTGAGGTGAATAGGTGAGCTCTTGTGAAGAGTATCAGTGACTCCCAGATGCATTTAAAAGTTGAAATGTCACATAGATTCTAAGTAAATCCCAAAACAATTTTCTGACTAAAGAATTAATGGTTGATGTTATTTTTAGGGCTATGTGGATGGGATTGGTATTTAATCCTTGTGACTGTAAGTCCTCATTCAGCAGCTGCTTTGGGCCATTTTAGGTAGTGTTTAACACTGGCTCTGTAATTTGCCATTAGATGCTAACCTATTCATGTGCTCTTTTTTGATGGCAGGTCTACTATTGCTTCTTGCTCTGGAGACTGATGGGGAGAAGTGATGTTTTATCTCAGGAAGAAAGACATAATGCCAATGGTTAATTTGATAGTGAGAAACTGATTTTTGGAGTCTCACCTGATTAGGTCATCATGCTCATTATGACTCATCACTATAATTCATTGTGATTTTTGCAAAGATTTGTAGCTCAGGTTGAGATTCTAGATGTAAGTTTGCTCACTGAGCTGGAAAGTTTGTTGTCAGATGTTTCATCACCATACTAGGTAACATCATCATTGAGCCTCCGGTGAAGCACTGTTAGTATGTCACACTTTCTATTTATATGTTTAGGTTTCTTTGGTGGGTGATGTAATTTCTGGTTCTTTTTTGAGAGGATGGTAGATTCCTTAGCAACAAACCCAAACAAGCAGACACAATGTGCTCAGAAACCTTAGCCATTTTACCTTACATCAAAGATATCTCTGAAATGACTTCCAGACTATTCGGATCGCTTGGCATCATGGTAGCCCACAAACCTACCCAGGTGTAACTAATGAACTTAAAAGACCACATACAAACAACAAGCAAAATGAAAGCCATTTGCAACATACCTTGCATTGGACAAACAGAAAATTAGCCACCATGAACATGAACTAGCCACAAAAAGACATGACCCGGTATCACTGGTATCCTTACATACTGACGAAGAAGGATATCACTTTGACTGGGGCAACACATCCATCTAGGACAATCCAAGCAGAGATATGCAGGAGAATTCCCTGAAGCATGGCATTTCAACTGGAACTCTATCAATAAATTTGGACCCCACCTACCATCGTCTGAGCAAAATAACTGGAAATGACATCACCTACCCAAAGAAACCCAAACACATAAATAGAAAGTGGGACATACTACCAGTGCTTCACCAGAGACTCATTGGTGATGTTACCTGGTATGGTGACAAAACGTTTCACAATGAACCTTCCAGCTTGGTAAGCAAACTTGCATCCAGAACCATTATTCATCATAGACCAGGAAGGGGAAAGTTGCACACTGTCATTTCTCAATTGATGTGCTCCCAAGAAGCTGTTTTTTGAAGAATGTAATTTTTTTTATGCATTCCACCCAAGGAATCCCTCTTTGCCCGAAACACTTTGCACGATTATTTCTTTCATGAGGTGCCGAGCTTAATTGATGCATGATTTAGTACCAACTATCATATCTAATTATTATGTAATTTAGATAGAACTATTTCATAGATTACAGCAAAATGCAATATTGTACTAGAAGCCATATACACTCATGAGTTTTTTGTCGGTTTTCAGATGATTCCAATTATGTTAGCCTACAATTAAACAAGAATAAGTGACATATCCTGTGCCTTATTCAGATACTTCTTGCTTCACTGCCACGAACTCATCCACTCCTGGTTTCCTTGTGTATTACAAATCACTCTAAGCCAGTTACTAATCCATATTCTGGCCTTGACCCTCCATACAGTGGCAATCCATGAAGATTTCCCCCCACCTGTTGTAATTGCACATTTCTTCCAGGATTTTCCAATTATGGCTGCAGAAGAAATAGACAGTGCAGCATCATCAGCATCACCAGAGCAGAGTCAGGGAGAGAGAGGATAACCTCCCCCCTCCCCACCACCCAACCACCGCATTCCATTTTATAGCATTAGTTGCCATATTCAGCTAAGACTAGAGGTGCTGTCTTTCAGTGTAGGTTGATAACAGATAGGTGGATGAAGAGGCTAGATGTGTGAGTTGGTAAGATGATGACTGGGTAATTGGATTGCTGGGATGGTCAGCCTGTACTCTGGATGGTTGTGCATTTTCACAAATAGAGTCTGGTCAGGGTGAAGTTCAGTCAAGTTATGGGGTAGTTGGGTTGGATTGGGAGATAAGTAACTGGATGGTTGGGGTACTAATTCTGTCTGGTAAGAGTAGTCAGGTGGTTAGGTGGATAGGATAATTAGGTGGAGGGATGAGGGATTAAGGCAATTTGATGTCAACTTTCACATGTTAGATCAAATTTTAAATATTTTTTTTCTGAGCTCAATTGAATTAAAATTATATTTGTTTTCCTTCACTTATTTAAGCTGCATCAAGCTTGTGATGACTAGGTCTTTGCAGTTGCTAATAGAGTATATCCTGGAAACCATTTTAAAATAGAAATATATCAAGAGCATTTAACTACAAGTTATACATGTATAGAAAAATATAGATTGCTTGTTAAGGTATATGTGAAATAGTGTGATTGGAAAAATCACATTTATAAGTGATCCTTATAAAAGGACACTGATATGTTGAAGATTTGAAGAAACAGAAAATGAGAATTTTGGTTATACAGTCTTATGTTTTTAAAAAAAACCTTGTAATATTTAGTTTGTTTTTATTAATTAATGTAATGAATTTCTGCATTTCAGGATATTGACAGAACTTCTGAAAAAATTGTGCAAATGCTAAAAATCTAATTTGGCAGAAATTCCATCAAAGTTGCAGCAGGAATGAATGAATGAATTAACATCATGAGAACCTTTTAATAATCTGAATGATAATTTTACTTATGCAGTACAAAGAGAGTCATAGATATATTTGTTTTGAGGAACAGGAATAGGTCATTACAGCCATCAAGCCCACCATTCAATACAACCATTGCTGATCAAATACTTCAAAGATTTAATCCCACCCCATCCTCATAACTCTATGTAATCAGAAATTATCTCTATTTAAACATATTCAAAGGCTGAGTTTCCACAGCCCTCTGTGATAAATAATTCCAAAGATTCACAGACACTCTGTGTAAAAAAAGTCTTCTCATCTTGGACCTAGGTGGCATAATCCCTATTTTAAAAATGTATCCCCCGGTTTTACATTTCCCAACCAGGGGGAGCATTTTACCTGCATCTACCCTGTCGATTCCTTTAAGTATTTTATAAGTTTCAATGGGATCACCTCTCATTCTTTAAAATTCTAGTGAATACAATCTAGTTTGCCCAATGTCTCTTCTTAGATCAGTCCCACCAGCATAGGATCAAGTTTGGTGAATCTCCATTGTACTCTCTCTATGACAATAATGCCTTTTTGAAATAAGGAGAGCAAAAATTGCATATAATACTTGAGGTACGGTCTAACCAAGCTCCTGTACAATTGAAGAAAGACTTCACTGCTCCTGTACTCATATTTTCTTATATTGAAGGCTAACGTTCCATTAACCTTCCTAACAGCTTCTTGCACGTGCATGTTAAGTAGCCTTCAGTAATATGTTGATGTGGACATCTAGGTTTTTTTGTTACCTTGGCTATATCTGCCCTTTCCAACTTCTTACCATTTGTGAAATATTCTGTGCATCTGTTTCTCCCAACAAAATGGATAACCTCACATTTTTCCATCTTATAGTCCATTTGCCATGTACATTCAGTAAACCTGTCCAAATACAGTAATCCTCAATATGCTTTGCATCTTCTTCAACATACTTTCCCACTAAGCTTTGTATCATTCACAAGTTCAGGAATTTTGTCCCTACTTTCAAGTTATTAATAATATTGTGAACAGCTGGGACCCGCATATTGAATTTTGTGCCACTCTCCTAGTCACAGCCTGTCAATACAAAAATGATGTTTATTCCTACTACGCTTTCTGTCAGTTAGCCAATCATTAATCCATACCAGTACATTATGTCCTATCCTATGTACCTTAATGTTTCTAACCAACTTCCTGTGGGGACTTGATCAAATGCCTTCTGAAAATCTAAGCATACTGTGGTTCATCAATTCTCTATGCATTTATTCATAACATATTCAAAAAATTCCAGGTTCATCAAACAGTTTCCCATTTGCAATGCTGACTATGTGCAATCGGAACATTACGAACCCAATTGTCCATTGTCCCATCCTTTGGAGTAGATTCTAGCATTTTCCCTACACCTGACATAAAGATAACAAGTCTATAGTTTGTCATTTTCTCATACTCATCTTTAATGGTGGGTGACTTTTGTACTATCCAATTCAGAGGAATCATTCTAGAACCGATAGAATTTTAGAAGGTTATGAACTATTCATTATTTCTTTGGCATCTGCGATGTATATTATGGACCAGACCAGACACCCTCAAAATATTTTAGGAAGGTAGCTCGACCTTAACTTACATTTACCTTTAAAATAAAAAGTAAAGTGCAATGTTCCAGATTTGACTGGCCAAAGTACTCAGCATTAAGCAAAACACAATTTATTCAAATACTCTAGTTAAAACACAACAAAGGAAATAATTCAGAATAACTCTTATTTGAAAACTTAACAGAATAATAGATACAGTTATTATTACTAATTAACTGCTGCAATTAGTAACGTCCCATAACTACACACCTTGGCAAAAAAGCAAGTTCAGAAGGCAAATTTTCTGACATGCAATGCCCACAGTAGGAAGAGAAACCTTAGCTTCTAGTTGTAACTGAGAGACAGGATAAAAAAAGCTTCTACCTCTTCAAGACTCTAACAAATTCTGCTGAATCTGAACTTTAAAAAAAATGCTTTAAAAAAAACTAGAAATCGTGGTCTTTGAGAGCTGGCCACACCTATCCAGGCTGCTTCAACTGTTCCAATATTTTTAAAAAACCCAAGGCTTCACATGGTTTACTTTACCACAGACTGCTTGGCAACTCTCACTTAATGTCAAGAGTGTGATGCTGGAAAAGCACAGCAGGTCAGGCAGCATCCGCGGAGCAGGAAATCCCATCTTTAATAATGAACTGTAAAATCTTGCCAATGACCAAGATAAGGCTAATGGTTTATAGTTTCCTGTCTTCTATCTCCCTTCCTTCATAAACAGGGATATTACATTAGCCATTTTCTAGTCCTCTGAAACCCTCCCTGATCCCAGGGATTTATGAAAAATCACCATCAATGCCTGTGCAATGTGTACAGCTATCTCATTTTAAACTCTGGAATCTAGTCCATCTGGTCCAAGTGATTTATCTACCTTCAGACCTTCCAGCTTCCCCAGCACCTTGTCCTTAGTGATGTCACTGCCCCTGACTCTCTTGAAGTTCTAGTACACTGCTAATGTCTTCAGCTGTGAAGATTGAAGCAAAGTACATATTCATTTCCTCCATCATTTCCTTATTCCCTGTTACTACTTCTCCAGACTCCTTTTTGAGTGGTCCAATGTCCACTCTTGTCTCTCTGTTACCTTTTAGATATTGAAATAAACTCTCGTATTACTACCTTGAAGGAATATATTGTTGCTGTGAGTCATGAATAGTTCTTTCCAGATTCGCTGTTATTAAGCTATGGTCATATTATCTTTCAATGGATTTTCCCAATGCACTTCATCCAGTTTGTGTCTCATGACTTCATAATTTCCCTTATTCACATTTAACTTCTTTATTTCAGAATCAACTGCCTCACTCAAACATAATGTAAAATTCTAACATGCTGTGATCACTCCTCCTTGAAAGTTATTTATAAGTCCCTGCAGATTGGAGGGTAGCTAATGTTACTCCAGTATTCAAAAAGGGAGGTAGGGAGAAATCAGGAAATTATAGACCAGTAAGCCTAACATTAGTAGTGGGGAAAATTCTCAAATCCATTATCAAGGGCTTTATAGTGGAGCATTTATAAAGCAGTAGCAGAATCAGACAGAGTCGATGAAGATGAACTTAGTAGAGTTGACAAGGGAGAAGCCAGTTGATGTATATTTGGACTTTCAGAAGGTGTTTAACAAAGTCACACATGAGAGATTATTGTGCAAGATTAAAACACTGGATTGGGGGAAGTATATTGAGACGGATAGGAAACTGGTTGGCAGAGAGGAAACAAAGTGTAGGAATTAATGGGTCCTTTTCAAATTGGCAGGCTGTAACTGGTGGGGTGCCACCGGGATCGGTGTTAGGACCCTAGTATTTTACAATATATATTAATGATTTGGATTAGGGAATAAAATGTAAACTCTCAAAGTTTGCAGATGATACCAGGTTGGGTGGAAAGGTGAACTGTGACAAGGATGCAGAGATCCTTCAACATGATCTGCACAGATTAGGTGAGTGGACAAATCAATGGCAGGTGCAGTAGAATTTGGGTAAATGCAATGTTATTCACTTTGGAGGCAAAAGCAAGAAAGGCAGATTATTATTTGAATGAATGTAAATTGGGAGAGGGGAGTGTGCAGTGGGACCTGGGTGTCCTTGTGCACTGGTCGCTGAAGGTAAGCATGCAAGTACAGCAAGTGTTAAAGAAGGCAAAACCTGGTATGTTGGCCTTCATTGCGCGAGGTTTTGAGTACAGGAACAGGAATGTGTTGTTGCAGTTATACAGCGTCTTGCTGAGGCCACACCTAGAATATTGTGTGCACTTTGGTTTCCTTTTCTGAGGAAGGGAGTACAGCGAAGGTTTACCTGATTCCGGGGATGGTGGGACTGACGTATGAGGAGAGATTGAGTCAGTTAGGATTGTTTTCACTGGAATTCGGATGAATCGGGGGATCACATAGAGACTAGACAGGATAGATGCAGGGCGGACATTCCCGATAGTGAGTGTATCCAGAACCGGGGTCACAGTCTGAGGATTCAGGGTGGACCATTTAGAAAGGAGATGAGGAGACATTGCTTCACCCAAAGAGTGGTGAGCCTGTTGAATTCATTACCACAAGAAGTACTTGATGCCAAAACATTGAATGTATTTAAGAGGTAGCTAGATAAAGCACTTGGGGAAAATGAGATCAAAAGTTATGGGAAGAAAGCAGGATTAGGCTATTGAGTTGGACGATTGGCCACGATCGTGATGAATGGTGGAGCAGGCTTGAAGGGTCAAATGGCCTCCTCCTGCTCCTATTTTCGATGTTTCTATGCTTAACAAGATTGTTAACTAACCCCTTTCACCTTGCACAATACTAGAACTAAAATAGAATGACCTTTAGCTGTTCCATGGATATAACTCTCTAGAAAACCATCCTGAATACACTCCCCAAACTTACCCTCTCCAGCTATAGTGATTTACCCAGTCTATATGTAGATTGAAGTCATGCATTATAGCTGTGTTGGCAATGCTGCATGTTTCTTTTATTTCCTGATTATACTATGCCCCACACAATCATTACTATTTGGTAGTTTATAAATAACTCCAACCAATGTTTTCTGTCTATGCTGTTTCTAACTTATACCCAAACAGATTCCACAAGATTTTCTTGCACTGTTGTACTGATTCCATTGCTTATTATCAGCCTAACTCCACCTCCTTTAATTCTTTTCTGTCCTTCCTAAATGTCAAATATACTTGAATATTCAGTCCCTGGTTACTTTGCAACCATGTTTCTGTCATGGCAGCTGTATCATAACCATTTATGTCTATTTGTGCTGATAGGTGGTCCACCTTGGGTGGATACTGCATATATTCAGATAGACTGGCCATATCAGATGTTCCTGGGAGATGTAAATTTAATCTGTTTTTTCCACATTGTAATAAATAGGCAAGTAGTGGATTACAGAATGAGGAATAGAACAAATTAGGATGCAATTGAATTTGATGCTGTAGTCTGTATAGACTTTGGCATGAAACTTGGAATAAAAGAAGAAAAAAGGGATGGAATCTAACCTAGCTCCGAATGACATGACCATGGTGAGATGAGTGGTAGGGTCAGGAAGATATTTACCTCAATGTCAAAATCATCTCACTGCAAATTATCTCTTTTGCTCAAGTGGTGTTGCGAGATCCCTACTGACAAAATTTAGTGCTTGTTAAACAATTTGTTAACAGCGCAACTCATAATGGGTTGCAATCGTACCAAACTCACCAAACAAACTATTGCTCTCTCAGTGTGAATTTTCTTGCTGCCCTCAGCATGCATGATTTGCCTTGCCCAGCTGTGCCAGACCTTATTTTAGCAATTGGCACAGTCAGACATCCAGGCAGATGGCTGTTCTGTGCAGCAGTCCTAGCTCAAGGGCATGTACATCTTTTCATATATCACTATGCCATGTCACTCTAGCATTTGCACTGTGGTCTCAGAGTTCACGCCGTACAGATGGCATCTGCAGTAAGCAGTGCAACATGTCTGAAAGTCTTAGTGACGGAGACCACTGTGACATATCTAGGGCCACCTATCAGTTAGCGTGCCTTTCACAGTAAGTCAAGGGCAGCCAGCTATACCCAGTCTCACGCTTCAGCCGTGGCCAGGTGTCCAGTCGAAGTAGTGTTACATGGGCAACTGTGCCTCCATGCTGCAAGGCGTGGTTCATGGTCAGTCCTTTGTCTCTTTAGGAGCAAGTTTGAGGGGGTGGACCATCATGCGTCAGGTATATGTCTGAGCAGGTGAGGGCTGGTGCAGGCAGTTCAGGTGGGTTGATGAGGTGGACCATAGTCATCCTGTTACCTCCATTCACAAAAGCTAAGGGGGAATGGGACCAGAGGAAAGAGGAACTGGGGGAACGTGTGTGACAGGTAGACAGCTGTAGTCACGTATATGAGTGATGACTTGGGGAAGTGTGGGCTTAATAAAATGGGCACATAGAAAGGGAAGTCCAATCTTGGGGTTCTCAGTGGCATGTAAAGTAGGTGAAAATGGATTGGCTATGTCATGAATGTGTCTGAGGTGTGGGGGTGGGTAAAGGAGGTTGGAGGTGTTCAAGTTCTAAGATTATTGAACACAATATTGCGACCTGAAGGCTGCAGGGTTGCTTAGCAAAAAATTATATGCTGTTCTTCCATCTCATGCTGAGCCTTGATGCAGACAGAAATGTTCACCAGGGAACACATTGATGTGTTGAAGTGGTAGACAACTGGAAGCTTAGGATCATTTTTGCAGATAGAATGTAAATGTTCCACAATGTGGTCACTCAGTCTACCTTCCATGACCCCACTGTAGAGGAGGCCACATTGTTAGCAGTGATTCCAGTAGGCTAGATCAAGTGAATGCAGGTAAATTACTGTTTTGTCTGATAAGTGCGCCTGGAATCTTGTATAATGAGGGACAGGTGGTAGGAGTGGAAGAGAAATGGATAGGGTTGTCTAAGAACAACTGGTTCTGCTGACAGGGGAAGGGAGGGGAAATGTGTGTCTGGTGGTGGCATCTTGTCAGAGGTAGCAGAAATATTTGTTTATGATACTACTTGCATCTCCAACCATTTACTACATGTTGACAGGAGAACAACATAGGCCTCAAACAGGGATCTAGGCAGTTGAGGATCAGTGCTGGGAGGTCAGGTCACGCGATTGGATGGGCCATGGTCATCCCGTCACCTCTGTTCATAGAAATCAAAGGGGAAGGGGAGGGAAAAAAAGGGGGACTGGGGAAGGGTTGGGGTGAGGGGGAAAGTATGCGACAGGCAGATGGAGTTGCATGTACCTGGCTTGAGTCATGAGCTGGGGAAGTGCAAACCTGGTGAATTTAATGGAATGGGCACATAGAAAGGAAACTAAGAGAAAGTGAGGATTGCTGATGCTAGAAATCAGAGTTGAGAGTGTCCTGCTGGAAAAGTACTTCAGGTCAGGCATGGAGGCTGCCTAACCTCTAGTCATCCTGTAACGTTGACTATCTCGGTTGCCTCTTTCTATCACCATGCCATTGTTAGAGCTGGGGAACTCCCTGAGATATAAACTTTGCACACACAAAGTAAGCCGAACAAAAGGTAATGATGAACGGGATGAGTGTTGGGGAGTAGGTGTAATGTGGCATAAATCTCAGTATGAACCAATGCCATGTACGCACATTTCTACTCTTGCCCCATATGATGTATTTGTCCCAACCACTACACCTCAATAATGGCTAAGGAGTGCTGCCATACCATTCTACGAAGCATGCATAGTCGCATAGTCACAATAGAAACAAGGAAAGCCACATAAATAGTTAAAAGCAAGGGTTTATGATATGTTAGAACTGATAGTCAAAGAAAATTAAAATGAGTGCTATCTAAATAGGGCGGCACGGTGGCACAGTGGTTAGCACTGCTGCCTCACAGCACCTGAGACCTGGGTTCAATTCCCGACTCAGGCGACAGACTGTGTGGAGTTTGCACGTTCTCGCCGTGTCTGCGTGGGTTTCCTCCGGGTGCTCCGGTTTCCTCCCACAGTCCAAAGATGTGCGGGTCAGGTGAATTGGCCATGCTAAATTGCCCGTAGTGTTAGGTAAGGGGTTAATGTAGGGGTATGGGTGGGTTGCGCTTCGGCGGGTCGGTGTGGACTTGTTGGGCCGAAGGGCCTGTTTCCACACTGTAAGTCTAAAGTCTAAAGTCTAAGTCTAAAGTCTAAAGTCTAAATGGTGGACTTAACAGCATCTTGTAAACAGATTATTTTCATCAGATATAATGATCACCAAATAATATAGTAGTTTTTCCCCATGCATTGCTTTTCTCCTCATGTCTCTCACATAAGCCACTCTGTTTGGAACATAGACTGGAGGGAACTTGCTCCACAGTGGAACTTGGCCCTGGAGATTTAGTTTGGTGCCCTCAAGGGCATTTGGTTCTGGCCGAGCCTGCCATACTAAAAGGTGAAGATGGAGAGCTCTGCTGTCTCCACACTCTCCTCAATCAAGACAGTCAAGGAGACTCTGTATGTCTCCTCTTCTAGTTGGGTGCATGCTGACACTGCCCCTGTCTTCTTTGAGGAAGCACCTAGACTCTTATCAAGGCTCCCTGTCCCGACACTTACCTTGGCTTCAGTCCTGAGGACCATTATATGGGGTTAAATAGGGTAGGCCTTGTCTCCTCTCCAGCAATCCCTGTAGTCTCTCCATGGAGTTTGACTGATGGTCAATAAACTGGCTACAGTGTTGCAGACTCTGAACAACAACAGGCAATGAATCGAATCAGTGGCTGCATTGCCTGGGCTTCTCACTAATGAGGATTAGTTTGTCTTGAATGCTGATCTGCCACCTTCCTCTTTGTACCTTTGCACAAAGTTCCTCATCTCCAGAACCCCAGGTCATCTCTTGCTGGGAGTTCAGATGCCTTGTCTCCATTGTCCTCCAACTGGCAGTAGCCTGGAGTGTTCCTCCCTCAGCCATATGCAGTGACGTAAATGTGTGTAAACTGATGGGTGACTTGATGGAGCCCATTGACATGACATTGTCCATGTTGCTGGGGATCCAGGAGGCAATGCAGAAAATGGACCCTCCAATGCTTCCCTACAATTCTCTGGAGAGCTATTGGAACCCTTCTCTCCAACGTTCGGGCTGCCCCTTGAGGGGAATGGATGCACCTGTAAGACATTAGATGTAGAAGGCATTGTGGTCACTAATTTTACATGATGTTTGATGCCTGGTTGATATAACTTTGCCATTGATCACAAGTGTAACTTATTTGGGTGTCAGGACATGGATGTCATAGCATCCTGGCAAGAACAACCCCTGTCTTCTACTGTTAGAGTGAGGATTCTTTTCTTGGAGAGTTAAGGACATAAATATCCATCACCTCACCCATGCACCATTACTGAGCCCTGTTATACAATATCTTCTTCTGCATTAACATAAAAAGGGAGAATGAGTAAGAAGTAAATGTGTGGCACTGCTGTTAGTGTTGGTGCATGTGGAACAAAGGTATTGAAGTGTTCTGAGGGAGTAAGGGGCAATGCAAACATCAGACAGGGTTAATAGTATTGGAGGATGGAATAATGGGAGTGAGTGAGGAAATGTGTTACATGTAACAGAGGGGATTTCATAGCATAACCATTTGGTGGAAGGTGGGTGTGCTAGCAGCAGAGCCAAGACAATTGCACTTACCTTGACAGAATAGAAAGCACCATTAACCTTCTTGCAGCACTGCTTCCCAATTCTTCTTGCCCTGGAAATGGCACTGATCAGTGTGACGATCTCCAAACAGGCTGGTATGATGTGGTGACATCGCCTCCTCTGCCAGTCCTCCAGGAAGATGACTCCTGTCATCCACTACCTGTCCACAAAGGCCTCCGTGTTGTGGTATAATGTTAATGTCACTGGGTTTAGTAATCCAGAACCCTAGATTAATGTTTTGAGGACATGAGTTTGAATCCAACCATGGCAGATGGTGGAGCTTTAAGTCAATAAAAAGCTGGCTTAAGGAAGACTATGTGACCACTGTCACTTTCTCTGAACACCCATTTGGTTCACTAATATCCTTTCAGGAAAGAAATCTGCCCTCCTTACAGTCTGGCCAAAATGTGGTTGACTCATAACTGGGATTAGGGATGGGCAATAAATGATAGCCTACCTGTGGTGTCAGCTTTCCATTCTCTGCTATCTCTCCTGATTTCTAACAAATGATCAGGACAACTTCTAACTGGCAGCACCTCTACAAATGCACATGGGCACTGAAAAATGGCACTGCCATGAGGGGTGGTGGTCTTGTGGATGCCCCCCACCCCAACCACCACCACCACTGAAAGGTGCTTTCCTCCATGGATGGCATGTGGTAAAATGGGTGAGAATAGGGCACGATTCTTTCCACTATGGCTGAAATAGCAATTAAAGAGAGAAGTTTAGTAAGGGACAATGAGAAAATTCACTTGGCATCAGGGTGAGACTCATTCCACCAATTCAATATAATTCACACTTAGCTAAAAAAAGAAGATTCCAGTCATAGAGACCAGTTTAACATGTGTTCATTATTAGGGACGTGGAATTGAGGACTTAGGAAATCACCATGGTTTTGCATAAGCAATACAGTTTTGTGAAAGGGAAGTAGTATTTGACAAACGTTGAGCTTTTAAGATTGTAGCTGCCAAAGTATATAAAGGAGATCCAGTGTCTGCAGCAAAAAATTCAGGCGATTCCGTTTTTTCTAAAATATGCTACTTGTATTTCTTGGTCCCTTGTAATTCATGAGTTAAACTGACTGACAAAATATTATTATGTTTAATATGGTTATTTGTGCCCATGATTACAGATTTCACGTGGGCACAGTTTTGAAATGGTTACATATGATAGCTATGGATATAATAAATTCAAAAAAAAGACACAGCCACTGCATTGTTACTTTACTTCCAAGAATTCACTGAGAGTTAGCATCAGAATGCTGAAATATGGTACTTTATTTCCTTACTTCATAAACATTTCACCTAGGACTCTAAAAGAAGAAGCTACAGAGATGGTGGATGCATTGGTTGTAATTTTCCAAAAATCTTTGGACTGTGGAGAAGTAGCAGAGAATTGGAAAATGGCCCGCGTGATGCCCCTACCCAAAATGGAAGGGAAGGAAAAAGCTGGTAAATGTAGGCTGATTAACCTAACATTTACCATTGGAAAAAATTTGGAATCAATTATTAAGGAAATAATAGCAGCACATTTGGAAAATCATAATCTAATGAAATGGAGTCAGGATAGCTTCATGAATAGAAAATTATGTCTGACTAATTTCTTTTGAGTTTTTTGGGGTAGTCAATTAGAGTGGAAGCCAATAGTTTCAACAAAGTACATTGCAAAAGGTTAAATGCGAAGCTGAAATCCCATTGAAAATATATTGGCATGGATAGAGAATTTACTATTGGGCAGGAAACAGCCTATGGGGATAAGGGGTTCTTTTCCAGGTTGGTGATCTGTGACCAGTGGGGTTCAAGTGGTATCAGTGTCGAGTCTACAATTGTTTACTGATTTGGAAAAAGGGAGTGTACTGTAATCAAATTTTCAGATGATACAAAAATAGGTGGAAAAGCAAGTTGTAAGAGGATACAAGCAGTTTACAGAGAGATATTGATAAGTAGAGTCATAGAGTCATAGAGATGTACAGCATGGAAACAGATCCTTTGGTCCAACCTGTCCATGCTGATCAGATATCCCAACCCAATCTAGTCCCATCTGCCAGCACCCGGCCGATATCCCTCCAAACCCTTCCTATTCATATACCCATCCAAATGCCTCTTAAATGTTGCAATTGTACCAGTCTCCACCACATCCTCTGGCAGCTCATTCCATGCACGTACCACCCTCTGCGTGAAAGAGCTGCCCCTTAGATCTCTTTTATATCTTGCCCCTCTCACCCTAAACCTATGCCCTCTAGTTTTGGACTCCCCAATTCCAGGGAAAAGAATTTGTCTATTTATCCTTTCTATGTCCCTCATAATTTTGTAAACCTCTATAAGGTCACCCCTCAGCCTCCGACACTCCAGGGAAAACAGCCCCAGCCTGTTCAGCCTCTCCCTGTAGCTCAGATCCTCCAACCCTGGCAACATCCTTGTAAATCTTTTCTGAACACTTTCAAGTTTCACAGCATCTTTCCGATAGGAAGGAGACCAGAATTGCACGCAATATTCCAATAGTGGCCTAACCAATGTCCTGTACAGCCGCAACATAACCTCCCAACTCCTGTACTCAATACTCTGACCAATAAAGGAAAGCATACCAAACACCTTCTTCACTATCCTATCTACCTGCGATTCCACTTTCAAGGAGCTATGAACCTGCTCCAAGGTTTCTTTGTTCAGCAACACATCCTAGGACCTTGCCATTAAATGTATAAGTCCTGCTAAGATTTGCTTTCCCAAAATGCAGCACCTCGCATTTATCTGAATTAAACTCCATCTGCCACTTCTCAGCCCATTGGCCCATCTGGTCCAGATCCTGTTGTAATCTGAGGTAACCCTCTTCATTGTCCACTACACCTCCAATTTTGGTGTCATCTGCAAACTTACTAACTGTACCTCTTATGCTCGCATCCAAATCATTTGTGTAAATGACAAAAAGTAGAGGGCCCAGCACCGATCCTTGTGGCAGTCCACTGGTCACGGGCCTCCATTCTGAAAAACAACCCTCCACCACCACTCTCTGTCTTCTACTTTTGAGTCAGTTCTGTATCCAAATGGCTGGTTCTCCTTGTATTCCATGAGAACTGACCTTGCTAATCAGTCTCCCATGGGGAACCTTGTCGGACACCTTACTGAAGTCCATATAGATCACATCTACTGCTCTGCCCTCCTCAATCTTCTTTGTTACTTCTTCAAAAAACTCAATCAAGTTTGTGAGACATGATTTCCCAAGCACAAAGCCATGTTGACTATCCCGAATCAGTCCTTGCCTTTCCAAATACATGTACATCCTTTCCCTCAGGATTCCCTCCAACACCTTGTCCACCACTGAGGTCAGGCTTACTGGTCTATAGTTCCCTGGCTTGTCTTTACCGCCCTTCTTAAACAGTGCCACCACGTTTGCCAGCCTCCAGTCTTCCGGCACCTCACCTGTGACTATCGATGATACAAATATCTCAGCAAGAAGCCCAGCAATCATTTCTCTAGCTTCCCAAAGAGTTCTCGGGTACACCTGATCATGTCCTGGGTATTTATCCACTTTTAACTGTTTCAAGCACTTCCTCCTCTGTACTCTGGACATTTTGCAAGATGACACCATCTATTTCCCTACAGTCTATAATCTTCCATATCCTTTTCCACAGTAAATACTGATGTAAAATTTTCATTTAGTATCTCCCCCATTTTCTGTGGCTCCGCACAAAGGCCGCCAGTAAGTGGGTTAAAAAGTTGGCAAATGCAGGATGAGGTGGGAAAATGTGTATTTATTCATTTGGAAGGGGGAAGAAAAGATCAGTACTATTTAAGGGAGAAAAACTGAGGAAAGCTGTAAACAAAGGTACATGGTGATACTTTGCAAAAAACACAGAAGGCACACAGATTCAGTAGATGATATGAAAGGCTAATGGAATGTTGGCTCTTATTTCAAGGGGGTTAACATATAAGAATAGGGATGTCTTACTGCAATTGTACAAGGTGCTGGTGAGACTGCATGTGGAGTACTGTGAACAGTTTTGGTCCATTAATTTCCAGAAAGATATTATTTGACTTGTGGCAATTCAGAGAAGGTTCACTGGAATGATCTCCAGTATGGAGGCATTGTCTTATGAGCAAAGATTGGACAGGGCCAGAACTCTACTCATTAGAATTTAGAAGAATGAGAGGTGATTTAATTGAAACAAAGGATTCTGAAGTGTCATGACAAGATAAACCTTGGAGGATCAGAGAGCATAGTCTCAGAATAAAGAGGTGCCAATTTAAGACTGAGATGAAGAGGGATTTCTTCTCCAAGAGTTGTGAGTCTTTGGAACATGGCCAGCTGCGGGGGTGGAGGGGCAGGTCTTGTGTATAATTAAGATAGATCAATAGGGGAATTAAGAGTTATGGAGAAAGGGCTTGAAAGTGGATGTGAGGAATGTCGAATCATCTATGATCCTATTAAATGGCGGGTCAGGCTAAAAGAGGTTGAATGACTTACTCCTGTTCCTATTTCTTACTGTCTTATGTCTTATCTAGCTCAAATATGCTATCAAATATAATCATTCATTCACTAAACGTTGCTGGCTTCCATGGTTGCAGATCTTCAGAGTTCGAATTTGATCATCCATTTGCTACTTCTGACTGAAAATTGTTGCAAATGCTTCAACTTTATTTTTTGTATTGAAATGCAAGGGTCCCACCATTTTTGAGGATGAGGATATTTGTTATCAAGCTTCCCTCTCAAACAAGTTGCTTAATTGTCCACCACCATTCCATACTGATCAGCAGGACTGCCGAGCTTGGATATGATCTGTTGGTTGCCGGATTGTTTCACTCTGTCCATCATTTGCTCCTTGTGCTGATTAGCCCCCAAGTAATCGTGTTTTGTAGCTTCAACAGATCAGAACCTCAGTTTGAGGTATGGCTAATGCTGCTTCTGGTATGCTTGCACTCTTTATTCATCCAGGGTTCATTTCCTGGCGAAATGTTAATGGTAGATTGGGGAAATGCTAGGTTGCTTGTTGACGTTGAACTACAATTCTGCTGCAACTGGTGGCCCAGAGCACCTAATGGTCATCCATTTAAGAAAGAGATGAGGATTTTTTTTCTCTCAGAGAACAGTGAATCTGTGAAATCCCTTTCCACAGAGATTGGTCAAGCTGGGCCATTATGAATTTTCAAGGCTGAGATAGACAGATGCTTTAATTAATAATTAATAAGTGCGTCAAGGATTATGGAGAAAAGACAGAAAAGTTGAGTTGAAAATTATCTTATCACCCATGATCTAATTGATGCCAGAACAGACTTGATGGACTGAATGGCCTACATCTGCTCCTTTGTCTCATGGTCTATGGTTGCTTTTGTAACAGGAAATACTTCAGGATATATGGCAGAAAAATCATGTTGAACAGGGTAGAAACTGACCCTACTTCATTCCATTTGTGACTGGAAAATTATCAGGAGTCTCTCCATTCAATTCATGAGCTAGTACATTATTGTGAAATTGCTATGTAATAATTATAAACTTTTCTTGACAATCAATTTTTTTCTGTCATGTTCCATGGACTATTTTTATGAATCATTACTGTGGAGTAAGAAGGAGTTTTCCTTGTTATGTTCTTGAACTTGCAATATATCTTTTAACTTCTTATGTTGCTAGATTAATAAACTATATACAGAGAGTTGAAATTAATTCTTTGACTGTCAATTCTTTGAGAGACATGATATTTATGAAAATTTATTTGGAAAATGTAGTTGCTCCTTATAAGGATATTTAATTTTGAGCATGTTGATTTTAAAACTTCTTACACAATTAGACTTGTACTACTTATTTCTTCATGCAAGGTTACTAACTTTTATGGATTATCAATAAACCTTTATCACCTTGTTTGTCACAAATGTCCTCCATCCTTTTAATGAAAATATATATATGCATATGGGGAGGGCAACTGAAACAAAGGACTGCACAATAAACTGAAGGATTATAGAGGGGTAAAGAAATGCGGGACCATAGACAGTATGTACACAGGTTCCTGAAGGTGGCAAGATAGATACATAAGTTAGTAAAAAAATGAATGAGATGCTTTCTTTCATTGCATGTTGTACTGAATACAAAAGCAGAATACAATGCTGGAACAATATAAAACATTGATTGGCCCACAGCTGTAGTTTTGTTTACAAGTCTAGTCACGATATTACAGTAAAGGCATAATTGTCCTAGAGAGATTACAGGGGAGATCTACAGGAATGTTGCCAGGCTTTGAAAATTGCAGCTGTGAGGGAAGGTTGGGTACAGAGGGAACAGAGATGGCTGAGAGTTGTACAAAATAATGAATGTCTTGGAAAGTGTAGATATACAAGACTTGTCTTCACCAATATAGAGGTTAAAAAAATGAGGTCTGCAGATGCTGGAGATCACAGCTGAAAATGTGTTGCTGGTTAAAGCACAGCAGGTTAGGCAGCATCCAAAGAATAGGAAATTCGACGTTTCGGGCATAAGCCCTTCATCACTCCTGATGAAGGGCTTATGCCTGAAATGTCGAATTTCCTATTCCTTGGATGCTGCCTATTCACCAATATAGAGGTCAATTACCAATGAGAATGGACATATGGTAATTGATAAAATAATTATAGCGCACATGAGAATAAACATTTTTATCCAGAGAGTGGTGATTGCCTGGAATTCACAAGGCAGTTTGCTGGTTGAGAAGGAAACTCTCAACTCATGTGAAGAGTACTGGATCTGCATCTGAAGCGCTGTAAGCTGAAAGGCTATAGATGAGATGCTGGAAAATGGGATTAGAATGAGTGGCTTTTTTAAAATTCAGCTGATGGATTAAATGGCCTTTTCTGTGCTTCAACTTTTCTATGGTCCCATGATCACTTTCACTAAATATAGAAATCACTGTGCAGAAATTCTATCTACAGTCTCAAATTAATGAAGCAATTGAAGATTGAAGGAAGAGGGATGAGGATGTTAGGCAGGCTTTCAGGGAGCTAGGTTGGAAGCTCAGAGTTAGAACAAACAGAATTGTTGTCTCTGGTTTGTTACCCGTACCACGTGATAGAGAGTCGAGGAATAGGGAGAGAGAACAGTTAAATGCGTGGCTACAGGGATGGTGTAGGAGGGAGGGATTCCGGTATCTGGATAACTGGGGTTCTTTCTGGGGAAGGTGGGACCTCTATAAACAGGATAGTCTACACCTGAACCTGAGGGGCACCAGTATCCTTGGGAGGTTTTGTAGTGCTTTTGGGGGGGGGGGGGTTAAACTAACTCTGCAGGGGCATAGGAACCTGGACTGTAGCTTTAGGGTGCAGGACCTTGAGTGTAGGGAGGTTAGGAACATGGCATCAATCTCGAAGGAGGGTGCCTGTAAACAGGAAGGTGGCTTGAAGTGTGTATACTTCAATGCGAGAAATATACGAAATAAGGTAGGTCAACTTGCAGCGTGGGTTGGTACCTGGGATTTCGATGTTGTGGCTATTACGGAGACATGGGTAGAACAAGGACAAGATTGGTTGTTGCAGGTTCCAGGGTTTAAATGTTTTAGTAGGGTCAGAGGTGGGGGTAAAAGAGGGGGAGGTGTGGAATTGCTTGTCAAGGATAGTATTACAGCGGTGGAAAGGACGATGGATGAAGACTCGCCATCTGAGGTAGTTTGGGCTGAGGTTAGAAAAAGGAAAGGTGAGGTCACCATGTTAGGAGTTTTCTACAGGCCTCCTAATAGTCCTAGAGATGTAGAAGAAAGGATTGCGAGGATGATTCAGGAGAAGAGTGAAAGTAATAGGGTGGTTGTTATGGGGGACTTTAACTTTCCAGATATTGACTGGGAAAGCTATAGCTCGAGTACGTTAGATGGGTCGGTGTTTGTCCAATGTGTGCAGGAGGGGTTCCTGACACAATATGTAGACAGGCCAACAAGAGGTGAGGCCATACTGGATTTAGTTCTGGGTAACGAACCAGGTCCGGTGTTAGAATTGAAGGTAGGTGAGCCCTTTGGGGACAGTGACCACGATTCGGTGACTTTTACTCTAGTGATGGAGAGGGATAAGTGTGCACTGCAGGGCAAGAGTTATAGCTGGGGGCAGGGAAATTATGATGCGGTGAGGCATGACTTAGGATGCATGGCTTGGAAAAGTAGGCTTCAAGGGAAAGGCACAATCGATATGTGGAGCTTGTTCAAGGAGCAGCTATTGAGTGTCCTTGATAAGTATGTACCTGTCAAGCAGGGAGGAAAGGGTCGTGTGAGGGAGCCGTGGTTTAATAAGGAATTGGAATCCCTTGTTAAAGGGAAGAGGACGGCCTATGTAAAGATGAGGCGTGAAGGTTCAATTGGGGTGATTGAGAGTTATAAGGTAGCCAGGAAGGATCTAAAGAGAGAGCTAAGAGCACCAAGGAGGGGACATGAAAAGTCCTTGGTTGGTAGGATTAGGGAAAACCCAAAGGCTTTCTATAGGTATGTCAGGAATAAAAGAATGACTAGGGTAGGAATAGGTCTAGTCAAGGATAGTAGTGGGAAGTTGTGCGTGGAAGCTGAAGAGATTGGAGAGACACTGAATGAATACTTTTCGTCAGTATTCACTCAGGAACAGGACATTATTGCTGATGTGAATATTGAGTCACAATTAATTAGAATGGATGGCTTTGAGGTATGTAGGGAAGAGGTATTGGAAATTCTGGAAAGGGTGAATATAGATAAGTCCCCTGGGCCTGATGGCATTTATCCTAGGATTCTCTGGGAAGCAAGGGAGGAGATTGCAGAGCCATTGGCCTTGATTTTTATGTCCTCGTCTACAGGAATAGTGCCAGAAGACTGGAGGACAGCAAATGTGGTTCCCTTGTTCAAGAAGGGGAGTAGGGATAACCCTAGTAACTATAGGCCGGTGAGTCTCACTTCTGTTGTGGGCAAAGTCTTAGAGAGAATTGTAAGGGATAGGATTTATGAACATCTGGATAGGAATAATGTCATCAAGGATAGTCAGCGTGGTTTTGTGAAGGGCAGGTCGTGCCTCACAAACCTTATTGAATTCTTTGAGAAGGTGACTAAGGAGGTGGATGAGGGTAAAGTGGTAGATGTGGTGTATATGTATTTTAGTAAGGCGTTTGGTAAGGTTCCCATGGTAGGCTACTGCAAAAAATATGGAGGTATGGCATTAAGAGTGCGTTAGAGGTTTGAATTAGGAATTGGCTGGCTGGAAGAAGACAGAGGGTAGTAGTTGATGGTAAAGGTTAATCTTGGAGTGCAATTACTAGCGGTGTTCCACAAGATCTGTTTTGGGACCCATTGCTGTTGTCATTTTTATAAATGAACTGGAGGAGGGTCTAGAAGGTTGGGTGAGCAAGTTTGCAGATGATACGAAAGTCAGTGGAGTTGTTGACAGTGAGTAAGGATGTGACAGGTTACAGCGGGATATAGATAAGCTGCAGAGCTGGGCAGAAAGGTGGCAAATGGAGTTCAATGTAGGTAAGTGTGAAGTGATTCACTTTGGTAAGAGTAACAAGAAAATGGAGTACTGGGCTAATGGTCGGATACTTGGTAGTGTGGATGAGCAGAGGGATCTTTGTGTCCATGTACACAAATCTCTGAAAGTTGCCACCCAGGTAAATAGTGCTGTGAAGAAGGCATATGGCGTACTGGCTTTTATTGGTATAGGAATTGAGTTCTGGAGTCCTGACATCATGTTGCAGTTGTATAAGACTCTGGTGTGGCCGCATCTGGAGTATTGTGTGCAGTTTTGGTCGCCATATTATAGGAAGGATGTGGATGCATTGGAAAAGATGCAGAGGAGGTTTACCAGGATGTTGCCTGGTATGGTATGAAGATTGTATGAGGAAAGGCTGAGGCACTTGGGGCTGTTTTCATTGAGAAAAGAAGGTTTAGGGGTGACTTGATAGAGGTGTACAAGATGATTAGGGGTTTAGATAGGGTTGACAATGACATCCTTTTTCCACGTATGGAGTCAGCTATTACGAGGGGGCATAGCTTTAAATTAAGGGGAGGTAGGTATAGGACAGATGTTAGGGGTAGATTCTTTACTCAGCGAGTTGTGAGTTCATAGAATGCCCTGCCAGTAGCAGTGGTGGACTCTCCCTCTTTGTGGGCATTTAAACGGGCATTGGATAAGCGTATGGAGGATAGTGGGCTAGTGTAGGTTAGGTGGGCTTGGGTTGGCGCAACATCGAGGGCCAAAGGTCCTGTACTGCGCTGTATTTTTTTCTATGTTCTATGTTCTATGATTGTTGGACCAAGATTGTTTCTTTGAGAAACTCTTAAACTAAGGTCATGGAACTACGATAACTCACCTCCAAAACATTTGTGTCAAATACAACTCCAACTTCTTCCTATCAATCAGCCAATTTTGCCTCCGTGATGCTATTGTCCCTTTATTTCATAAGAAACAAGTTTTCTCATATGTCTGTTGTGTGGCACTGTATTGAACATCTTCTGGAAGTCGATGTATAAAATATTAACATTGCCCTCATCAATCCATTGTCTCCTCTTCAAAATCTCCAACAAGTTAGTTAAACATGATTTTCCCTAACAAGTCCATGCACTCTCTTATGAATTAATTCAAATTTTTCCATGATACTATTAATTCTATTCCAAATAATTGTCTGTAGAAGGTTCCTGTCCCACTGAAGTAAAATGATTAGTCTGTAATTACCGGGCTTATATTGTTGAACAATGTTTGTAATTCTCTGATCCTTTGGCATTTTCCCTAAATCTATGAAAGACTGAAATATTATAATCTGCAATTTCCACTCTCACTTTCTTTGTTATCCTTGGGTTTATCTCATCTAGTCCTAGTGTCTTATCAAATTTAAGTATTTATATCATATGCAATGCCTCCTCCTTAGCAATTCTAAGCCCTCCTAATGTCTGAATTTTTTCTTTTGTCACCCTTGCATCAGCAGCATCAACTTTACTGATAAAAACATATGCAAAATATTAACTTAACACCTCTGCTTCAATAAGTATGGGTACAGTAGCTCAATGTTTAGCACTTCTGCCTCACAATGCCAGGGACCTGAGTCCAATTCCAGCCTTGGGTGCCTGTCTGTGTGGAGATTGCACATTCCCCCATACCTGCTTGGATTTCCTCTGGTTTCCCTCCACAGAACAAAGATATTCAGGTTAAGTAGATTGTTCATGATAAATTGTCCATAGTATCAACGGGAAATTCAGGATTACAGGGATAGTGTAGGGTGGTGGGGGTAGTTCTAGGTGAGATGCTTTTCGCAGGACTCGATGGAACAAATGGCCTGCTTCCACGCTGTAGTGATTCCATATAAACCTCCTTTTTGGTCCCTAATCATTCCCACTCCTCCTCTTAATATCTTCTAATGGTCTGCCTCTTGAAGACTTTGGGAATTTTATTTTTGTTAGCTGCTAGTCTTTTTTTTTCATAATCCATCTCTAGTTCTTTTATTTACTTCATCACCTCCCTTCTAAACGTTCTGAATTCAGCTTGCTGTAATTGTATTTTCCACCTAACATCCGTTGAAAGCACACTGTCTCTTTAACATAATTTCTATGTCCCCAGGGAGCTCTCCATTTGTTTGTCCTAACTTTTCCTTTGGAGAGTTCATTTATTATTAGAGCGAAAATTGTGAGGGGTTATTTGAATAATATTATCTTCCAAATTGTTGGTTAGAAGCAGTCTCATAGCTATATTGGTAATCTTACGTACAGGAGCACACAGGTCTCCACTGTTGTAGCTGGAATTTTGTCATTGTACATGGTTTTCTATTTTATCTAGATGTTTCTTAACATATTGTAAGTTGAGTTAAATTGGCTGGAGTCAGATATCTGTATTTCTAAGGAGACTGGGATGAATCTTGTCTCTGAATAGGCTTTGTGAACACCTTATACACCTCTTGAATTAACGTGTTAGGTCACTGGATTTTCAGAGGGAATAGTCAAGGAGCCAAATTCTATTTTTAGTTATCTGATTGTCCTCTTCCATTCTTGATTGGATGTTGTAGGACCAGAGAAGTTCCTTATAGAATGGCTTAACTCGATATCAACTGCTGGTGTTTATCATACTTCTGTAATCACCTAGTTTTGTGGTTTATATCAATATTTTAAATGTAACTTTGATGTTGAAGGCGAAAGTATTCATTATAAGATAAATGAGAAAACATGGTTAAGAAACTGATAAACAACCCCATTACTGAGACAAGTAAACAAGTTTATGTTAAGAAGTAACGTGTTCAGTTTGAGTTTGAGTTGAAAGTGTAAAAGTTGACCAATGAATGACTCATCTTTGGGCTTCCACTGAATCCAGAATTAAACTATTTTTGTAGATTTCAGATGAAAAGAAGTAAGAATATTTTGTAAGCTTAATTGTTCAACAAGTCTGGGGAGACAGTGATCATATCCATTAATTCTTATTAATTATGCATATGGATTAGTGAATCAAAGAGTTGCATTGATGCTAAAATGATTACTAAATTACTTTTTTTATTAGGAACATTGCTGATATGGCACAGTAACATTGAGATTGGCTGTGAGATCAGAAGGTTCCTTTGTTAAATTTATGGGCATGAGTGTTTGCTCACAGAAGAAAGTAGCCAGCAGTCTGCCAGCTTAGAACAGGTAGAAAGAAAGTAGTTGTCAAGAACTGGGTATCAGCTGTGAGACCAGCAGCTATACAGAAAATATGGGAGTCCAAGGAACAAGGGGTGTTCCTAATGTTTAAATTTCTTAACAAAAACAAGGCTGTGAAACCTTTGCTTCAATTGAAGGGTCAACAATGATGAGGCTTAAAAAAAAAGATCACTTCGCTAAAAGTTAATAAATTTCATGAAGATTCTTTCATGATCTTGGGAAGTAACCAGAAAACTGAATGGAAATTACAATGACTTCTGTGGCATTCCTTGGGGCTGATCACAGGAAAAGTAAATAGAGCTTCAAGCTTTCACAAAATAAGGAAACTAAACGACTGTGGTGGGGAGTGGGGGTGGGGTTGGTGTTGGTGAGGGAAGAGTAAAACTGGATTCAGATAGCATATGTAGTTATAAATTACAGTGCTAAATTGTTGTGCTTGTTTTGGTTAATTCCTTTGTTAATATATTTGTTAATATATCATTTTTGTTCAAAAATGTGAGTGGTAGAACCACCAAATCATTCATTACTAGACAATGAAGCCCATCACTTAGTATGTTACTCACCTCTGAGTTTCTTCCAAGCAACATTTAACATGGAAGAATACTGATTTATTAGGGATGGTGGTTGTAATGTAATTAACCAGAGGTTTCCAGCACCTTGTGGAACTTGAAGTCACAAAGAAATACATGGATTAGAGCCAATTTTGAACACCATTTAGCTGTATCAATTGGATTGAGATTGCTTAGGTCATGTGCTGATATGGTATTGTGGGTGTTTGTTATGAAACCATCTGCCACCTACACTTTTGAAATCAGTGCCTTATCAGTTAATCAGTTGAAGAAGGTCTATTCCAAGCAGTTTAGGAGTGGCAGATTCCCTTTCACAGTGAACAAATGGTATTTTTAATGACAACCTGACAATTTCCATGGTTATTTTTCCGCGAATACTCTACAAATAATCAGATTTATTAAACTCCCCCAGATTCTAAGAGTATTTTAAACAAGCCTGCCTGGCCCATCCAAGCATGGAGAGGGTTCCACTTAAGGACCTCAATAAGCCCAAGCTGCGTGACTCCTCACTTGCCTATTTTTGAATGGGCGGCAAGACTACTCATTTTATTTTCAAGGCCCCTGCCACCTTCAAGTATGCCAGCTTGAGTGAGTGGGGTGGTTGTCATAAAATTTACTCCATAACTTTAGAACTTGACATGGTGAGATTTAAGTTCTTGAATTTTAGGCTCTCGTTTAGCACTGTAAAAACTAGGCTGCAGCAATTTATAATTTAGCAAGCTAACTTATCCCACAGTGCTTAGGTTGTGTGCATCATCTGCCTCCTCATCCACTAGTAATGCAACTTAATAGCAAGAAGTGAAGAATGGAACAATGTACTTACATTGGGGAAAGTTTTAGAAAATTTCAGTAATTTGTGGATCTCCCCAACCTTATGTGAGTCATTTACCCTTTGCAAATGGAAGTGTCAGCCTCTCTCCAACTTATCCACCTCCCTTTTGAAGGACTGCATGGATTTCATATCCACCTGTCAGTTGTAACTTTATATCAGAAGTCGTGGATTTCCTGTTAATTGTATTTTTTTACACCTAATTTACCTTTGTGCCTACATATTTTACCTGCATGCAGACTATTCCTGTTATTTACATTTGTTTCAAATAACCTATCCAATGGGATATTTCACCATTTTAATATTCTCAATCACAACTTGATTAAACCTTGTATTTATGAACACGGACCAGCTATGGTGTGTTCAAATCCTATGATAAACCGAGAAACTGAAATCAATAAATATGAAAATTTGCCTGCATCAGATAAATGCCACAAAGGTTTGGGAGTGTGTTAGAAACTTAATTAGTTTATTAATGTCTTTGTTATTGTTACCAACCTGGGATGCCCAACATGTAACTATATACACATCATACAGCTGAGGCTTAATCCTCTAGAGTTCGAAACTAAAGCTGTTATAAATAAAATCTTGCCAGTGTTGCATGCTCCTGGAACAAATGCTAATTGTCTTTACAATTTCATTCCCACATTGCTAATTACACACAGTAGTGTCACTGTCTCTGGGCCAGAAGACCAACATTTAGGTCCCACCTGCCTGACAGTGTAAGTTGAGAGAAAATGATTAAAATAACTATAAATATTATCAACTATAACCCAGAGGTTCTTTCCTATTCTGTACATGAACTCTTTTCCACATTAATAAAATGTTTCAAGATCTAAATGAATGACATTTAGACAAATTGAAAGAAACTTGCTGAGAATTAACTTCAGTTAATCATCAATGTAAGAAGAGACAATTGGCCACTACTGAGTTTACAGACAGTGCCAGCAAAGAGAGATGAATTTTGGGTATGCCCAGCTGAGAGATTCAATGAGGGGGTTGGGAATCAGATGAGAGAGATCAGGCATTAAGAGATCGAGGGAGGAGCCATGTTGGGAAAGGCTTCCCTAGCTTTGATGGGCACGTCACCTGACAGCGACCTGTACAGACAATGTACTGCCTTCCCCAGCAGACTGCAGATCTAAATAAGGCTTACAATGCATTTTTCCCCACATGTACATGCTATCCCCTGGCAACATTATCCGATAGCTTGATTAGTTTTCATCTGTGTTGATTACACTTTCTCGCCACCTTTGATTTTTTGCCCTTTTGTCTCTTGATTGTTTCACTGATGCTGAATGATTAATCAACATATCTTACATCCCTGAATGTGGCAACACAATTGAGTAAGTTGGTACAGAAGGTATACGGCATGCTTGCCTATATTGTTTGGGGCATTGTGTGTATAAATTGGTAAATCTTGTTGCAGCTGTATAAGACTTTAGTTAGGCTACACTTGGAGTACTCTGTGTGGTTCTAGTCACTACACTGTAGGAAGGATGTGAAAACTTCTGAGACGATGTAAAAGAGGGTTACCAAGATGTTGCCTGGATCACAGTGTAGCATTATAATGTTAGCTATAAGGAGAAGTTGGATGAACTTGGATTGTTTTCACATCTGTCAGAGGCTGAAGGATGACCTGATAGATGTATATAAAATGATCACAGGCATGGATGGGGCAAATAGTTGGAGTCTTTTCCCCAGGATGGCAGGGAATAGAGGGGTATGAATCATGTGCAGGCAGATGAGATTAGTTCAGAATGATGTCGTAGTCAGCACAAACATGGTTGCCTGAAACGCCTGTTCCTGAGCTGTACTGTTCTATGTTACAGTCATAACATAACAGAATGGAAACAGACCCTTTGGTCCAACTCGTCTGTGCTGACCAAGTTTCCCAAACTAAACTAGTCCCATGTGCCTGCATTTGGCTCATTTCCCTCTAAACCTATTCAATTCATGTACCTGTCCAAATGTTTTTTAAATGTTCTAACTCTACCTGCATTTACCACTTCCTCTGGCAGTCATTCCATATGTGAACCACCCTCTGTATGAAAAAGTTACCTGTTTGGTCCCTTTTAAATCTTGCTCCTCTCAACTTAAAATTATGCTTTTTAGTTTTGAACTCCCCTATCCCAGGGAAAAGATCTTTGCTTTTTACCATATCTTTGCCCGTCATGATTTTATAAACGTCCATAAGGTGGGATGAATAGATATTTCCTCCAATTAAATTGGGAACTGTTAAGACTGAAACCAATGTTTGTGGTCCCTGCTCCAAGCTTCATTTCCTAATTACAGACTTCTTCCCTCTTCTTGGCAATCAACTGGTATATTCACAAGTTTGGTGTCATGTTCAAGCATGGGACAACCTTCTACATTCTTTTTAATGCCATCTGCAACACTGCTGATGTCCACCTTATCAACATAACTCACTTTGTTTCTGTTTCTGAAGTTCTGAAGAAGAGTCACTGGACTCTGAACATTAACCCTGCTTTCTATCCACAGGTGCTGCCAGGCCTGTTGAGTTCCTTCAGCAATTTCTATTTTTCTTTTGCTTCTGTCTCAGTCACTTGCTAATGAAATCATTATCATTGCCTTGATGATCGCTAGACTCAAATTTTTGGATGAATTTCTGGCTAAACATGTAATTATCTGTTGCCTCTATCTTAATTTACACCAATTCTCAATCCCCTTTCACCCCTATGTTTGCTGAGTTACACTGGCTCCTGGGGAACATAGAACATAGAACAATACAGCACAGAAAAGGCCCTTCGGCCCACGATGTTGTGCTGAACATTTGTCCTAGCTTAAGTACCTATCCATGTACCTATCCAATTGCCGCTTAAAGGTCACCAAAGATTCTGACTCTGCCACTCCCACAGGCAGCGCATTCCATGCCCCTACCACTCTCTGTGTAAAGAACCTACCCCTGACATCCCCCCTATAACTTCCACCCTTCACCTTAAATTTATGACCCCTTGTAACACTCTGTTGTACCCGGGGAAAAGTCTCTGACTGTCTACTCTACCTATTCCCCTGATCATCTTATAAACCTCTATCAAGTCACCCCTCATCCTTCGCCGTTCCAATGAGAAAAGGCCTAGCACTCTCAATCTATCCTCGTATGACCTATTCTCCATTCCAGGAAACAGCCTGGTAAATCTCCTTTGCACCCTCTCCAAAGCTTCCACATCTTTCCTAAAGTGAGGTGTCCGGAATTGCACACAGTACTCAAAATATGGCCTTACCAAGGTCCTGTAGAGCTGCAACATCACCTCACAACTCTAGAATTCAATCCCTCTGCTAATGAACGCTAATACACCATAGGCCTTCTTACAAGCTCTATCCACCTGAGTGGCAAATTTCAAAGAGCTATGAATATAGATCCCAAGATCCCTCTGCTCCTCCACCTTACTAAGAACCCTACCGTTAACCCTGTATTCCGCATTCTTATTTGTCCTTCCAAAATGGACAACCTCACACTTGACAGGGTTGAATTCCATCTGCCACTCCTCAGCCCAACTCTGCATCATATCTAAGTCCCTTTGCACTGACAACAGCCCTCCTCACTATACACAACTCCACTTATCTTCGTATCGTCTGCAAATTTACTGACCCACCCTTCGACTCCCTCTTTCAAGTCATTAATAAAAATTACAAACAGCAGAGGACCCAGAACTGATCCCTGCAGAACACCACTTGTAACTGGACTCCAGGCTGAATATTTACCATCTGCCACCACTCTCTGACTTCGACCAGTTAGCCAGTTCTCTATCCAACTGGCCAAATTTCCCACTATCCCATGCCTCCTGACTTTCCGCAAAAGCTTACCATGGGGAACCTTATCAAATGCCTTACTAAAATCCATGTACACTACATCCACTGCTCTACCCTCATCCACATGCTTGGTCACCTCCTCAAAGAATTCAATAAGACTTGTAAGGCAAGACCTAATCCTCACAAATCCATGCTGGCTGTCCCTAATCAAGCAGTGTCCTTCCAGATACTCATAAATCCTATCCCTCAGTACCCTTTCCATTACTTTGCCTATCACCGAAGTCAGGCTAACTGGCCTATAGTTCCCGGGGTTATCCCTATTCCCTTTTTTGAACAGGGGAACATTTGCCACTCTCCAGTCCTCTGGTACCACCCCCGTTGACAGTGAAGACAAAAAGATCATTGCCAACGCCTCTGCAATTTCCTCTCTTGCTTCCCACATAATCCTAGGATATATCCCGTCAGGCCCGGGGACTTGTCTATCCTCATGTTTTTCAAAATGCCCAACACATCTTCCTTCCTAACAAGTATCTCCTCTATCTTACCAGTCCATCTCATACTCTCCTCTTCAACAATACGGTCCTTCTCTCAGCACCTAGATTCTAAAATTCTCATAATTATTTTCAAATCTATGCTTTGTCCCTTCATATCTCTGTAATTTCCTCTAGCTTACATTCCTCAAATATCTGCATTCTGGCCTCTTCAGCATTCCTAATTATAACGACTTCACTATTGTTGACCATGCCTTCCTGGACTCCAAACTCTATAATTATCTGCCTTCACCTCTTTGTCTCTCTACCTTATTTGCTGCCTTTTGACGGTTCTTAAAATCTGTCTTTAATCAGGGATTTTGGTCACCTTATTGATATCTGATACAGTGTTGCTGTATAAATGTGAGGCAATCAAAGGTCTACATATTAAACCAGGTAGAACATGTAAATATTACATAATCAATATGTATAGGGATGTAAAGAGTTGGGCATAAGCAAAAATAAGTTTGGTGCTTAAAAATGAATTCAAAAGCAGAATGCATTCTGAATGCAAAGGAGGCAGTAGCCTAGTGGTATCATCAGTGAGCTATTAATCCAGAGAGACAGGCTGAAATCCTACCACCGATTTGAATGTCCTGGAACCCGGGTTCAATCCTTTCATGGCAGATGGTGGAATTTGAATCTAATTTAAAAATCTGGAATTAAGAATCTAATGACCATGAATCCATTGTCATAAGAACTAGAAGCAGGAGGATGCCATCAATTGTTGGGAAAAATCCATCTGCTTCACTAATGTCCTTTCAGGAAGGAAACTGCCATTCTTATCTGGTCTGAGCTACATGTGACTCCAAATCCACATCAATCTAGTTGACTCTTAACAGCCCTCTGGGCAATTAGAAATGGGCAATGAATGCTGTCTCAGCAGCAAAACCCTCATCCCATGAATGAAAATATTCTGCAGTGGTTCCCCTAACCATTGCTTTTTCTAAATCTGATAGTTTATGCCATTTCTCCTGTGGTTTTACCAACCTTCTATTCAGGTTTTGACCAAAGCAGTATGTCAGGAGCAAGTCACAAAATTTCAGGGCTCAAGTGTATTGGTAGGGTCAATGCTATTACATTTGCAATGGAGCAGTGATTGAAATGAAAATGCCCCACAGAATCAAATTATCAAAAACAATGATTAGAAATTGAAGATTCATTAAAACTGTTATGTTTCCCTGTCGTACATCCAATTGTAGTCACAGAGAAACAGGTGTGATATTTTAATCCTCCAGGTGAAGAAGAGATTAGGATTGGATCTCCAATGTTGAGAATAGAATTATGAAGAAAGAACTTGAACTGTTCAAGCTCAAAATAAGACAACTAAATATGATTTTACAAAAGTATTTGAATAAGTAAATAGGATAGAAAAGACAAATCAATTGCTTTCAATTGAATCTGATTTGTAGGAAGAAGTGTCACAGAGTAAAGGTGTTGAAAAGGCAATTTAAGAATGTTTAAGAAATTCTTCCTCATACAGATAATGGACGAGTTATAAAAGGGACCTAAATGAAGACATAGAGATAGAAATCCAACATTTTTTTTTGATAGAAGACTGGATGCTTTGATAAGAAAACTGGATAGATGAGGATCTTGGTCTCTTTCATCTGATTTTTTAAATTCACTTAAGGGATTTTGGTGTCGCTGGCTGGGCTAGCATTTACAGTCCATTTCTAATTGTCCTTGAGAAGGTGGAAGTGAGCTACTTTCTTGTGATCTTATTCTTTAGTGAAGTTTGGTTTAATGTTTTGAATGTTTATGTTATAGATTTTAGTGCTCAAATGTTGTGAATACAGAGGAAACTCGATTGTCCGAATACCAATTATCCGAAAATCGGATTATCCGAAGGAGATCTCGAGGTCCTGATAGAAACATTACATCAAAGAACGTGTTTCCAGCAGTGATTGCGTCTTATGTTTACAGTGATTAAACAGGTCACCGTCTCCAAATGACTGACCTCCCGCCCTCTCTCCCCACACTTTCCCTGGAGTTCTACAGAGGGATGTACCCTAAAGCCCACCCCTCCCCCCACCGCTTCCCAGGAATAATCTCTCCAACATTGTCCTGTACAGGGCAAACATGGAACCTGTCAAAAATTTGCGGTTAAAAGTTGTGTGTGTGTGTGTGTGTGTGTGTGTGTGTGTGTATATCTGTGCGCTGTTTAGAGACTTACCCCACAGCAGCAGCAGCAGCAGCAGCAGTCTTCTTGTTGGTGTGCAGTCTGGATGCCCCGGAGAGAGGCCGGGGTGGCCATGGGCTCGCGTGCTTTGTGCTGTGGGTCGGGGGATGGGTTTGGACCAGTTTGGGGAGCCGGGGATTTGACCAGGTTGGGGGAACGGGGACGGGGTCAGGGGCCGGGGTTTAACCAGGTTGGGAGGCGGGATCTGGGGTTTGGACCGTGTTGGGGGGTTGGGGGCGGGATTGGACCCGGTTGGGGGGGCTGACAAGAGGAGCGGAGTTGGGAGTGGGGTCTCATGCGCTGTCTACTGCCGCAGTCACCTGAATGGGGAGCAGACTTTAAAACTCTGAGCCCCAGAGGAAAGGCATTTAATCGATTTTCCAAATAATCAATTATCTGGACAAAATAGTGCCTGCCCATCACATTCGGATAATTGAGTTTCCACTGTACTTTCCTGTATGATCATAGAGATTCTTCATAGAATCATAGAAGCATGGCACTCATCCACAGATTCCATCAAACAACACATAGATGTAGACCCAATACACCAGCCACAACAATGAGATACCAGAACCGGCAACCGGAAGCAGCAGGAACAGAACTAAATGAATTCCAGAAGACACAGTACAGCAGCGCTTCACAGGAGGCTCCAGAGCACTGAAGAGGTCGCCTAGCTGGGGAAGAAATGTCTGCAAATCAACTTCCCAGCTTGATGAACATGCCCACAACTATGGCAACTGGCACCCAAACTACAAATCTTTACACAAATCTTGAGAATCATAGAATCCCATTCAGCCCATCAAATCGACACTGTTCCTCTGCAGACCATCCTATCCAGACCCATCCCCTACCCTATCCTTGTGATCCCACATTTCCCATGGACAATCCACTTAAAATTTTCATCTTACACCCATAAGGACAATTTTCAACAATATTAATTCAAGAAGAAAATCAACATTCACATTGCATGAGAGGAGAGTGGTGATTGGTGACAAGTAGACCTCTGAGTGATAGAGACATTGTCATTGGAATTGTACTCATTCATGACTATTGACAGTCATGTACATGCACTGTGCCTGTTTCAACTCAACAAAATAGGTGACAATCGTTCACTACTTTGTTTCTCAGGGTAACATCCTAAGCAAATAGATTCAAACAACAAGGTTGACAAAAAATATTAACAACCATCAGCTTTGACAAAAGTCTTTTTTACAGCTATACTCAAGGTCTGTGCTACCAAATTACTACATGTCTAAATCTATTGTGATTTTGATATATTCTGTTAACAGATTTGACTAATTTGTGAGTGGCATCCAGTGTTTGTGCAGTCTTATGCCAGCTTTCTTTCTGATGCAATGAAGTCCATTTTTTTTCATCATTGAACAGTTTTAATAACCACAGTTGATTAACAGAGCCAATAATACAAATGGGCAAAATCCCAACATGCTAAAATCTTTTATGTCTCCCTGCACAAACATCTATCAATAACAGTAATAGGGTTGATTTGTTTTCACTATAATCATCTGGAACAATTGACAACATATTTGGCGAGGTCATTACAGATATACACAAATCAGCAGTTACAGTTTTTCCTGGACAAAGCTACAGAATTTACAATTAATACATATTATTCATCATTTATACCACATAAACCACTGCTGCAGCTATTTTAAATCGAAATTTGAATAGAATAAACTTAAGTCAGATTTAGGAAAATGAAATGCCTATGTAGAATTTCAATGAGTGCTCTGACCTGCTGCAGTATCTGGTTGCTAGTTTTGGGAAATATAATATATCACCAGAAGCCCCAACAAATCATTACCAATTAGATCTGGAGAAATCTGTTGATACTTGTTTGTGTTTTTTTTGCTGTTGACTAACATAAGTAGTATGTCAACATATAACATTATTTAAATATGTGATAGATTTTACAGAGGTTTGGTTAATCAGACTATACCTGACCTAAAAGTCAATTGGCATCTTGCCAATGTGAAATATGGTTGCCATTTGGCAATATTACATTTAAGGAGAAAGTGAGGACTGCAGATGCTGGAGATCAGAGCTGAAAATGTATTGCTGGAAAAGCACAGCAGGTCAGGGAGCATCCAAGGAGCAGGAGAATCGACGTTTCGGGCATGAGCCCTTCTTCAGGAATGAGGAAAATGTGCCAAGCAGGCTAAGATAAAAGGAAGGGAGGTGGGACTTGAGGGAAGGATGTTGGAAATGTGATAGGTGAAAGGAGGTTAAGGTGAGGGTGATAGGCTGGAGTGGGAGTGGGAGCGGTCAGGAAGAAGATTGCAGATTAGGAAGGAGGTGCTGAGTTTGAGGGTTGGGACTGAGACAAGGTGGGGGGAGGGGAAATGAGGAAACTGGAGAAATCCGAGTTCATCTCTTGTGGTTGGAGGGTTCCTAGGCGGAAGATGAGGTGCTCTTCCTCCAGCCATCGTGTTGCTATGGTCTGGCGATGGAGGAGTCCAAGGACCTACATGTCCTTGGTGGAGTGGGAGGGGGAGTTGAAGTGTTGAGCCACGGGGTGGTTGGGTTGGTTGGTCCGGGTGTCCCAGAGGTGTTCTCTGAAACGTTCCGCAAGTCTCCCACCCTTGAAGGACAGGAAATCCTGCCCTGCAGCCCTGGCAACCAACCTGATTGCCATTAATGTTGTAGTCCCAGCAGTGCTGAAACACAGTAGTAGTCACTGTTGGGACTGTACAACCAGTCCCCATGAAATAATTAAGATGTTTCTTGGATTTTGGGTGAGTTGGGAGATATGGCTTTAGGTGGGTAAATCATGCAAGTTGGATGGGGAAGGTGAGAGTGTCAGATTGAATAGATCAGGACAGCACCCCGATAGACACAGGGGACCCCACCCTTCAAAAGGAGGTAATCCCACTCTTGCTGCTTAACAATAGCCAACTCTGTTAAAGCTGTCAGGTTAACCTTCTTCCTTTTAACCTCCCCTGCAAACTGAAAAATTGTGTGAGAGATGCAACAAAATTCATAACTTGCAGGCAAATGTCCACTGAATGGATTCAATAGGCTTAAGGTGGGTGGATTGCCTTATGCCTTACCTGTCCCCAAAATATGGGGTGGGTGAGGCATGAAGCTGCCCATAAATTTAGCAGCCTGCTAAAAATATGAGGGAGGTGGTGGTTGGGGGGGTGGGGGGTGGTAGGGGAGATCAAAAGCTAATGGGCTGGCCACCACCTTTGCTTTTTGTACTCCCTCACTTTCAAACACTCCCTGGGTGGGAAATGTAAAATTCACCTTGTTAATGTTTAGTTGTGAAAATTTACATTTTAAAAAATATTTTCTTCAGATTCTGTCATGTCGTCTATAGGTCAATATGTTGAAACTTTAAATGTGTTGTTGATTGAAGAGTTCTTGGGCCTTACCTCCTCAGTTTTGGAAGCAAGAAATAAATTACCCAATTTTCATAACTTCCTTAAAATAATGTGGTAATCTGAAGTTGTGTGATACAAATACAATAGAAAACTGGACTGTATTACAAAAAAATAAATCTGTTACTGAATATATAACACCAGTACTGCTCATTACAGTTGCCTATTAGTTAAGATTTATTAACTAGAACAGATTACTTCCAATCATGTATTCATTTATTATGTTACTTATATCTAACATTATTATTTAATCAGTTTAATTAAGCCTGTTTTTGCTATTGTAACACAAGTTAAGCCATCACCATACAGTAGATGTTTCACACAAAATGTCACATGACACACATTTTCTGCAACAGAGGACAATCAGTTATTATTCAGAACCCACCATGATGCTGTGGAAGAAACAGAGAAAACACTCACTGAGTGGCTGCAGAAGAAATTCAAATATATAAAATAAATACATTATAACTAATTTGTTAAAAGCATATCAAGAAGTACATGCGACCTGATTTGGGCATTTAGTTTATCTTTGTTACAATACAGTTAATGGCGAGACTCTGAACAGCATTGTTATGCAGAGGGATCTTGGAATTCAAGTCCACAGCTCCCAGGAAATGACCATGCAAGTAGATAGGGTGGTGAAAGAGACATATGGCATTCTTCCTTTATTGGTCAGGGAATTGAGTACAAGAATCAGGATGTCATGTTACAGCTTTATAAGACTTTGGTTAGCTCACATCTAGAGTACTGCATTACAGGAAGGATGTGGAGGCTTTGGAGAGAATGAAGAAGAGATTTACCAGGATGTTGCCTGGATTAGAGGGTATGAACTATAGGGAGAGGCTAGAAAAAACTCAGGTTGTTTTCTCTGGAGTGATGGACACTGATGGAAGTCTTGATGAAAGTCTACAAAATTATCAGATGCACAGATAGGGTTGATTGTCAGAATCTTTTTCCCAGAGGCGAAATGTCTAAAATTAGGGGACATGCATTTAAGGTCAGAGGGCTAAAATTCAAAGGAGATGTGAGGGGCAAACCTTTTACACAGAGAGTGGTAGGAATGTGGAATGCAATGCTGGGGTGGTGGTGGAGGAAGGTATGATAGGGACATTTAAGAGACTTTTAGATAAGTACATGAACATGCAAGGAATGGAGGGATATGGACCAAGGGAAGGCAGAAGGGATTAGTTTAATTTGGTGTCATGTTCGGCACAACATCGTGGACCGAAGGGCCTGTTCACGGTCTGACATATTAGAGTGTACTGGGAGCTGTATAGTTTAATATGCAAGGCCCTGTTCTTTGCAGATAGAAAGGGTTCAACTCATAGGTGACAGCCATTTATATTCATTCCTCTGTGCTTTCTACGTAATTAGATTACTTACAGTGTGGAAACAGGCCCTTCGGCCCAACAAGTCCATACCGACCCGACGAAGCGCAAACCACCTATACCCCTACATTTACCCCTTACCTAACACTACAGGCAATTTAGCATGGCCAATTCACCTGACCCGCACATCTTTGGATTGTGGGAGGAAACCCATGCAGACACGGGGAGAACGTGCAAACTCCACACAGTCAGTCGCCTGAGTCGGGAATTGAACCCGGGTCTCAGGCGCTGTGAGACAGCAGTGCTAACCACTGTGCCACCGTGCCGCCCACATCTGTAATGAATTATCTGGCAATGTAATAAGTGGCGTTATAATTAACTAATATGATTTGCATTAGTATGTTATCACATCCCAAACTGTTTTGAATACTGTGTATAATTTCTAGTTCAATTACTGTGTTAAAGACAAAAATCCAATTGTTGAATCTGTGAACACACAAGTCTGCAGTCTGTGTTTAGGCTGATAGCTTTTGATGTATTATTTATGTTTGTTACTTATTCACAAAAAAAATTTTTATACTGTTGGAAAAGTCACATTTTGCCTAAGATTTATTATCTTGTAATTATCAAGACAATAACACCAATTGAAGGAGAATGATGACATTTATACTGTATGAAAGTGTTGATTGGTTAGCAAGTGAACGCTGATTTGTAGAAGCATTGCTATTGAGAATGTGTTAGTTAATGATGATCGACAGTTGATGACCATGCATTGTTTAGGTTTTACATAAGACAGGTTGACTCTGATTGATGAAGGTATTGCCATGAGAAATGAAATATATTCAACTATCACCTCTTAGTTGAACCCCTTCTATCTGCAAAGAACAGGGCCATGCATGTTAACCTGACAGCTCCCCGTACATTCTAATATGTCAGACTGTGTGAACACAACTGCTGGTCCCAAAATTGGTTGTCAGTAGAAGAAACAAATGCAAGAGGAGAAAAATATTTTCACAGTGAGTCATTTGGATCTGGAAAGCAGTGCCTGTAAGTGCAGTGAGGCATTTGCGAGAACATTGGATGCCTTTGTAAAATAGAAAAGATGCTTCAAGGGAATTGGGAGAAAGCAAAATAATTAAGGCATAGTGTTCATTTGGAGGCCTTGTGCATATAAGACAGGTCAGATAGTCTCCTTCTTCACTGCTACACTTCTGTGATTTTGTGATCATTAACTGTGCATTCTCCATGCTGATGTCACTACCATCATCCTTTCATATTATGAAAATGTCAGTTTCCTCTAAAATTGCAATTTTGCAAATTTTCCTGATATTGCAAGTCAAAATGCTTTGCTGAAATATGCCTTCTAACTGCAATACTCAAATTCTGTATTGCCAAATGACTATAAAAATAACTTCTGCTAACTTCTGCCTGTTGTCTCATGCCAATGTAAATCCTATGGCTTTTTTTAGGAAATTGCTGTTTTCCTTCAGTTATAACTTTAATTTCGATGGAGCAATTCTGATTACTGATGTTTTGATTAATTCTCTTAATTCCATTTCCTTTTAGTCTAAAGATCCCATATACCAACCTAAATACAGTGCACAATGTTACTGCATGACTGCATTACAAGGACGGTGCAAGAATGAAAAGTGTGTCCTTGAAAACTGAAAGAAAACAGTCCCAAAAAATACAAATTAGCCCTCAAAAGAAATATCAAGAAAATCTCTTTGAAAACACATATTTTGATTTCTGCTCTTTACACATGAAAGAAAGTAATACTACCAGTAATGAGCTGTCACTAAAGTTTTAAATTATCATCTTACCAGGCACAAGCATTGTTGTTATTAGTTCTGGAGTGTCCAGGAAATCTACATTGCTCCTCTGAAAGGTTTTGCTGTAATTAGTCTGGATGTGGCTTGTGGTGATATCAATCAAAGAAAATTCAATCAGCAATTATTGAAACATCTCGATTCTGGCACAAGGTACATTTTAACACAGGTAGCATGTACAAACAACAATAATGCCTGAAATTGGTAGAGTCACAACAATGGTGAATATATTTCATTTTATAAAAAGGCATTGATGGAGGAGCTATAAAATCATTTGTATTTTCATCCTATTTAAACTAGAAAGAAACACAGATGTTTCATTGCATTATTATTTGAAGGTACTGAACATCTACCTGGTAAAAAGAAATGTAGTTAAATGTGAAGATGAAGTAGAGAATGATGAATGATTTGAAAAATGGACATGCTGTTTTTCCTGGCCTCGTACAGAAAAGAAATAAGCCCCCTGAAAGTGTATCTTATCTTGCTCATCCTTCACTTACTTGCTGCAGTCTGACATTAAAAAGGCAATGGGGTCTCTAGCTATACATTTCAGGAAAACACTAAATTTGGGAACAGATTTGAACACTTTTCAAGAGGTCCTTGTCTTTTTCAGATGGATTTCTTGGTTACTATAATTTTTAATACAATCTGCTGGAGATCCACTTCTTTTCATAAGGATCCTGTTGTGTTTTTGCCACAAGCGAGTAGATAAGTTCAAATTTTAGGTATATAGAATATACCATAGAGACCACCGTGGCTTTCTGTTTGCTATTAATATAATTCTTTATTTTGGGAGCTTGACAATTTATGAGAGTTCCTCTGCCCTATCTCTGAAGAAACTGATGAAAATGTTGTCTTCGATAATATAACATCAGTGAACTCTTCAGATCCACCAGCTGGAGCATTCAACTCCCTGAAGACCATTAGTCTAATACAAGATCTCATCCACAAATCAAATTCAGTTGATGGCATAGCTTTGCTGAAAGTTCTCTTGGGAAGCAAACAGTGCAGGCAGGAATATTGCCAAATTGGCGGGGTCAGCTCTAAAAGCTTTCATGGGATAAATTCAACAGGGCAGCTGATGCTGAGACGTTAACATACCTATTTTCCTTCCTTTACCAGAACTTCTGTTTGATTAGAGTTATGTTATGGGCAACACTGTTTTTGGATGAGTTCAAATCTATGAAGGATGTAAAACATAAGCCATCAGCAAAATAATAATGTTTGGAGATAGCAAAAGTCCATTTGAGACAGTTATACACAGTTAGGATTCATAGAATTTAGATAATATGATAACATGATTTGGGGATCAGTTAAAGGACAAAAAAGAAGAATAAAATACAATTGGAACAATTTTGATATAGCTAGTTAAGTTTTGTAAGTATTACTAGCTTGAACCAGGCATTTTGCAATCTGTATTAATGACTTGGATGAAGGGTCTAAATGCAATTGATTTCTTAACAAACAAGTGTGAGGAGGATACTAAGCAGGAAGGCGGCAGATGAGATATAATTTGAGAAAGTGTGAAATTATCTACTTTATTAGGAACAATAACAAAGCAAAACATTATATATTTTGGTATTCAAACAAAATTGGCATCCTTGTGCCTAGATCACAAAATTAACATTCAGAAGCTAACATTACCTTCAGGCAGTTAGGTAAGAAAATGTTGTGTTAGCTTTTATTGAAATAAAGTCATAGAAATACATGGAAACATACCCTTCCATCCAACTTGTCCATGCTAACCAGATATCCTAACCTAATCTAGTCCCATTTGTCAGCACTTGCCCATATCCCTGTAAATCCTTCTTATTTATATACCCATCTGGATGCCTTTTAAATGTTATAATTGCACCAGCCTCCATTATCCCCTCTAATAACTTATTCCATACATGTACCATGCTCTGCATGAAAAGGTTGCCCTTTATGTCCCTTTTAAATCTTTCCTCTCTCACCTTAAACCTATGGCATCTAGTTTTGGACTCCCCCACCTTAGGGAAAAGGCATTGGCTATTCACCCTATCCATGCCCCTCATGATTTTATAAACCTCTATGAGGTCACTCCTCAGCCTCCAACACTCCAGGGAAAATAGCCACAGCATATTCAGCCTCTCCCTTGGGCTCAAACCCTCTAACCATGGTAACATCCTTGTAAATCTTTTCTGTACCCTTTCAAGTTTCACAACATTTTTCCTGTAGCAGGGAGACCAGAACTGAATGCAATATTCTAAATGTGGCCTGTACAGCTGCACATGATCCCCCAAACCCTGTGCACAATGTGCTGACCAACAGAGATAAACGTGCCAAATGCCTTCTTCACCACCCTGTCTACTTGTGGTTCCACCTTCAAGGAACAATGAACTTGCGTCCAAGGTCACTTTTTTTTGGCAGCACTCCCCAGGACCTTACCATAAAGTGTATAAATCCTGCCCTGATTTGTCATACCAAAATGCAACACCTTACATTTATCTAAATGAAAACTCCATCTGCCATTCCTTGGCCCATTTGCCCATCTGATCAAGGTCCCATGGCATTCAGAGGTAACATTCTTTGCTGTGCACTACACCATCAATTTTGGTGTTATCTGCAAACTTACTAACCATACCTGCTATATTCACATCCAAACCGTTTATATAAATGATGAAAAGCAGCGGATCTGCACTGATCCTTGCGACACACCACTGGTCATAGGCCTCCAGTCTGAAAAGCAACCCTCCACTGCCACCCTCTGTCTTTTACCTTCAAGCCAAGTTTATATTCGAATGGCTAGCTCTCCCTGCATTCCATGTGATTTAACCTTGTTAACCAGTCTACCATGCAGTACCTTGTCAAAAGTCCATATACACAAGGTCCACTGCTCTGCCTTCATCAATCTTCTTCATCATTTCTTCAAAATAAAATCTGGAAGTCATTCTGTGAAACATTGGACTTTGAAAATGTCACATCTGGAGTACTCTGTCCAGGTTTGTTCTCTGCCCCTTGCTTTTCAGGACTTTTTTTTATTCATTCAGGGGAATTGGGAAGCCAGGAGTGAGTTCCTTGCTGCAGGATTCATAGCCTCTGACCTGCTGTTGCATCCAAAATATTTATGTGGTTAGTCAAGCTTAGCTTCTGTTCAATGGATACCCTCAGAATTTTACAGTGCACTTAGTTTGGAGCAGTAGTCAAGAGATGAGGTCACAGTAACTGGTAAGCCTATAAACGTAGTGTGGTCCAGATTCGGGTCTAGCCTTTATAGGCCATTTATCTTGGAGCAGCAACCGAACACAGAATATTGAGGAAACAGCGATACATCATGCTTCAGCAAAGAAAGCAAGTCACAGTGAGTTCAGCTATGTTGAGTGTCCAGAGAGTAAGGCACGGCTGGATAGTCTTTACTTTAATGCTAACAGTGTAATGGGTAAGACTGATGAGTTAATGGCGTGGATTGACACATGGAGGCATGATAATGTTGCCATCAGAGAAACATGGTTGAGGGATGGGTTGATTCTGGGGTAGAGGAAGACAGAGGAAGTTTAAAAAGGGTGGTAGTGTAGCAGTATTAATTAAAGAGTCAATTACTGCATTAAGGAGAAATTATATCTTGCAAGAGTCCGCAAATGAGGCTTTGTGCATAGAACTTAGAAATGTTAAGGGGGCAGCTACTTTACTGGGAGTGTACCATAGGTCCCCAAAGAATCAGCGGGAATAGAGGAGCAAGTGTGTAGGCAGTTCACGAAGGTGTGTAAGAATAATGATCAGGTAACTATACTGGGAGATTTCAAATTTCCCAAAATAAATTAGGATAGTCAATGGGGGTTTAGAGGAGGCGAATTTCTTGAAATGTATCCAGGGAGTTTTTTGTTTTTAATAGAGTTTAACAGAGCTTTTAATAGCAAAGATTTTTTGAGAAGATTTGTAGCTCAAGTTGTTGAAAAGTATGTAAGTTAGCTTGCTGAGCTGGAAGGTTTGTTTTCAGATGTCTTGTCACCATGACTAGGTAACATCATCAGAGAAAGTCTCTGGTAAAGTGCTAGTGGTATGTCCTGCCTCAAGACAGCAAGGTACACTATGCATTACCTGCCTAGTCCTCTTTCTTTCCTGTTGGTTATCCATTCCCTCCCTGCCTAAGGATTTTTACTCTGTAGAGTGACTACCTCTCTGTACCTTCGGCCTTATGGACATTCCACAATATGTCCAGCCACTGCTCTAGTTATAACCCTTGGGTTTCCAGGGTCTACTGCTGGAGATGCTTCTTGCACAAGTTCTGGTCCCAGGCATTGAAACTGTGCCTAACTTCTCACACAGAGATAGAGGAACATATCTCCTTTCATGATGTACACCTTTAAATCAAACCCTTAGGTTGTCCTTATAATCAAATAATATTAGTTACTGTAGGTCTGTTCTTCTCTGGATCTCTGCACCTTACCTGTCCTTAAAAACTACAAATCCAAATGAAAGACTGTGCAAACTCCAGGCAATAAATGGTGAGTATAAATACTCACATCAACTTACTCATCCAATCAGCTGCTTCCTCCTGCCCTGCATCACCTTTTGACACTTTTCCCAGATTGCTTCACTCTGATGATGCTGCAGAAACTCTTTCCAGACTGATTCACTATGATGTTGATTGTGAAACACTCTTCCCAGACTGCTTTACTGTGATACTAAGTAGTGGACATTTCCCACTTAGAATTTTGAGCACAAGTCTATTGTGTGGACCTTTATCAAATGTCTTTTGAAAGTCCATGTATGCCACATCAACTGCACTGGTCTCATTAATCCTCTCTGTTATGTTTTCAAAAGACTTAATGATGATTAAACAAAAGTTTTACTAAAGAAATGCCAACTGGTTTTCTTTAATTAACCTGCTATTTGTCAGTGTTACTGTAAATTTTGTCCTGAATGATCAGTTCCAGAATTATTCTCACCAACTGACCCATAGTTACTGGGTTTGACCTTATGATTGTTTTTGGACAAGGGTGTAAAGTTGACTCGGTTCTGAGCACCAGCCAAAGTCTCAGGAAGACTAGACAATTATAGCCAGTGCCTCCACAATTTCCACTCTCACTTCCCTCAGTATTCCTTGAATATCTTCAACTTTAAGTATAGGCAACCTAGTGTCTGAATGACCTCTACTTTCACTATGGCCTGGGGAGCATCTTCTTCCATTTTAAAGATAGTTGCAAAGTATTCATTTGACACTTTAGCTCCACCCTCTGCCTCCTGCATGATTCCCTTTTTGGTCCCTAATGAGTTTTACTCCTACTTGTACCATTTCTCCTATCTATATATCTGTAAAAGTCTTTTGAATTCAATTTGAGTTTGACTTTCATCTATTTTCATTCCTAATCTTTGCTCTTATCTGGTTTTCCACCACTCTTCTGAAGCTTCCATATACAGCCTGGTTCCTGAAAGTATTGTATTTTCCACCTGACATTTGAAATACTTATTCTTCCTTATCTTAATTTCTATCTCTTAAATTATACAAGAAACTCTGTTTAATCTAACTTTCCCATTTGAAAGTATATGTCTTGACTGTGCCCAAAATATCTCTTCTTTGAAGGTGATGATTCAGCTATCATTTTCTCTGCCAATGTTTGGCTCCAATTTTTTCAGCCAAGATCATTTAAGTTAGCTTTCTACAAATTAATTACTATTGTTATTCTGAATTGTATTTTGTCCTTTTATTTAGATTGTTTCATCTGTATGATACAACGGCCACTGTTTCCTAAACCTTTTTATATTAATACTTGGCCATTTTGGCCCTTTTCATTCCCAAGTATCAGATTCAGCGACATGTCCTTTCTCATTGTACTGGAAACAGAGATTTGATGATGGTTTTAGCATTAGGTGAATGGAACAGGATAAATTTGGACAATGCTATTAAGATGGTTCAAGTCAGTTTTTGTAAAGGAGTGGTTATATGGTCTGGTTGGCAAGAAGAATGATCCCAAAGTTGGTAATGATATGATTAAGCCTCACATAGTAACTCAGGGCAGGGGGCTGTTGCATGCATAAGCACAAATTCCACAGCTAATCTAGTGATGTAATGCTTCCAGTATGGGTACAGTATCAAGAAAATGTCTGGCCAACGCATTTCATCACATCATATCATATGCACCCTTCAAATGAACCTTTATATCTTAAGGCAGGTGCAAAAAGATTTATTAGTTTTGTCAAAAAATATAGCAATTGGTTTGGATTAATGCTGCTCATTTGCCCTAGCTACAAATGGATGCAGCTGTTGTTACTGAACTGTTTTATTTTGCTATTCCATTAAGTTTGATTCTTCACTCAGTACAGCTCTAATCACATAGTAAAATTACTTACTTTTTCCAGAGATTGGTATTTTCCCAGAATTCATAAAGTGTAAAACATGATTCAGCTGAGATTTTCTGCACAGAAATGCTATCAAAAGAAACAGTGATTCTCAATAAATAAAATTATGGTGTAGAAAATAGTATTAATTATCATTATATATCTACTTTTGAGGCATTGTTCATGTTAACAATGAAATCTAGCAGCTAAATACAGCATCTAATTATGAATGCTATTCAAATTATGGTTTTGCCACTGGAAATAATTTATTGTATGTTTTAATAGTTAAAGCTCAGTAAGTAGCAGTCTAAGTTAGAAAATTGTTTGTTCAATCACTATTCCACTGAGTAGAGCAAAATGTTTAGCATGGCATGCCAGTATAGAGAATGCTGCATCATTGGTAATCCTGTCTTTGAATGAAATATTAATCAAAGCCTGCCCTATTCTCTTGAGTGGCATTAACTATCCCATGCCATTACTTCAAAGGTCAAATGATCTACTGTCCTGATCAATATTTATCCCTGAAACAACATCATCATTTGAAGAACAAACTTATCATTATCACATCACTGTTGTGGGAGGTTGATGTTGTAAACTGGTTGCTATGTTTCATTTAATACAGTTCCCACAAAACTGTTTTGCTAACTGTAAAACAATTTAGCACACCATGAGATAAAGGAGGTCTGCATACAAATGTAAGTTTTCAAATATATGAACAAATTATCAGTATGTATTTTACTACAAATTGAACTGTAAAGATAACATCTGATTCATAAACTGGTTTGCACAAAGTAACACTTGCAACAAAATTAAGTAACTATTTATTTTTCAGAAAATAAAACATGAAAGTAATTTACTTTTTATAGAAATGTATGCATATTATTGATAGCAATATGCTAATTGTAGTAACAGCTGGTGAAAAACACAAATTTAAAAACAAACATAGGTGATTAGATTTTAGGTGATCACAGTCAAATTAATTCATGAATTAAAAGTAAAATTCTATGGATGTTGGAGATCCAAAATATAAACATGAAGTGCTAGAGAAGCTCAGCAGACATGGAAGCCTCTGTGGAGGGAAAAACAGAGTAATATTTTGAGTCAAATAACATTGCTTAGGAAAAGACAAATTGTACTTGAAACATTGGCCCAGATTTTCTGATCAAGATTGGGGCCAAGCGGGGTGGATACATATGTCCCAGCCCCTAATTTTTGATCTTTTGAAAAAAACTGCTTGCAAATCAAGAATGTATGGCATAATTGTGAGCATGCAGAAGTGATTGTTACATCTGAAGTAACTAACATGAGGGACTGCCTGGCAAAAATGGACCGAAGAACAAGACTCAGACGTGTTACACCTACTTGACAAATTGGTTACTGTGGCTTGGAAGAGCAGAAAAACCATAGATTAAATGATAATGCACTAATCTTGAATCCATAGAGAAACTGACTTTAAAACAATGAAAGAACAATTGGTTTGGGAGGCTAAGAATTAAAGTAAAATGAATCTTGGGTTGGGACAATTGGAGACTAAGAGGGACAATATTTAATGAGAAAAAAGATCAGAAGATGGGTGTAGATGAAGGGAGAGCTGGCGAATCTCTTAATGGAGATACAATGATCTAATGCTATTATTGCTAGCCTATTAATCCCAAAGCTCAGCAAATGGTCTGGGGACCTGAGTTTGAATCCTGCCATGACAAATGATGAAATTTGAATTAAACAAAAGAAAATCTGGAGTTAAGAATCTACTGATGACCATGAAAACATTGTCAATTGTCGGAAAAACCCATCTGGCTCACTAATGTCCTTCAGGGAAGGAAATCTGGCCTTGCATTGTGCTTGACACTCAATTGCCCTCTGAAATGGCATACCAATCATCCACTCAGTTCAAGGGCAGCTAGGGATGGCCAGCCAGCGATGCTCATGTCCCTTGAGTGGATACTTAAAAAAATAATGTACTGGAACCAGCTAAAGATGAGCCCAAGTCCTCGAAGTGTGATAGTATTGTTTCAATGCAGATTGGGGGAGAAGATTGAGAATTCCAACAATTCAATGTAAGAAAAAAGAAAACCAAAAAACAGAGAGATCTAAAGGGGTGATAATTGGTCCATTTTAGAATTAGGTTTTATTGTCACGTGCTCAAGTACAGGTATACATGAGTACAGTGAAAAGTGTACAAAATGCCATTTCCATCACTGCCTTAGATACAAAGATGACTAGGTAGAAAATCTTTGGTACGAATTAGAAAAATAAAGAAAAAATAGTTAAATGTTCAGTATTACAGTCCTTGTAAAGCAGAAAAAGAGAAAAAAAAGAGAAACACAGATGTCACGATGCTTAATGAACTAGCATCAATCTCATGCCAAGTGTACCCAAAAGAAGTGTATTGTTTTTAAAAATGGTTTTGTTCGTAGAAGGATTGAAAACTAACCTACAAATAGAGGTGGGCAAGGGACAATGGTCATCCAACATCATAAGTGGTGATTCCATGGCCATTGGTTGTCAGCCAAAAGGGTTCAGACAGTTAGATTAGATTCCTTACAGTGTGGAAAAAGGCCCTTCGGTCCAACAAGTCCACACCGACCATCCGAAGAGCAACCCACCCCCCCTAACTAATGCATCTAACACTACGGGCAATTTCTTAGTATGGCCAATTCACCTGGCCTGCGGGAGGAAACCAGAGCACCTGGAGGAAACCCACTCAGACACAGGGAGAATGTGCAAACTCACAGAGACAGTTGCCCGAGGCTGGAATCGAACCGGGGTCCTTGGTGCTATGAGGCAGCAGTGCTAACCACCGAGCCACTGCGCTGCCCCAATTGAATGACAGCATCAGTTAACTGTATCTAGAAACATGATATAACAGTAAGTCTTCGGCAGAGAGCAGTCCTCATCCTGCAGATCTTGTAGGCAGCAGATCTCATCGGATCGTCCCAGAAGACAGTCTTCATTGAGTAGTCTTCATCAGCCAGATGGAAGATGGGCCAGAAGAGGAGAAGGAAGACTCAGGAAGGAGATCCCAAACACCTTGGCTAGAGAGCAGTATGCTTCACCCATAAATTTAACTCAACTAAATCATTCTGTATTGACAACTCATGTTTCCTCTGGTATCAATCAGAGAACCATCTCCAAATTGTCATGTTGTAAACTTTCTTTGTCAATATAATTAATGTATCATGTCTAAACTGCTGCTTCTTAACAAACGTAATACACTATCAGAAAATTACTTATAAATCATTAACTGCCTATATTAGATAAATGCAATCCTGACCTCTCCAAAATCAACAATTAGAAATAGTTTGCAAAGTTTGACTATGGGCTATAATTTACTTTTCATGTACATAATCCAGTACGATTCTCTCAGGTTTTGAAGAATAAAATGTGATATCATTGACTACTTACAAGATGCTTAAAGGGATAGACAAGGTAGATGCAGGTAAGATGTTTCCTCTGGTTTCACAGTCTTAAACCAGGTTTGACAATTTAAAAGTCTGAGATGAGGAAACATTCTTTTAAACAGTGTGGTTAATCCACCTCAGAGAGCTGTGGAAGTTTAGTCTTTGAGTATGTTTAAATAAGCCATTGATAAGCTTTTAATTATCCATGGCTTAAGGGGTTATGGGGATGATGTGGGTAAAAGGTATTGAAGTGTTCGATCAACTATGATCATATTAAGTGGAGTAGCAGGCTTGCTGGTCTAAACAGCATTCTCCTATTCCTCTGATTCCTTCTAAGAAAAATCATTCAGAATTTCTTTCTACTTTGGCCACTTTCGCCACAGAGTTTATGAAAACTGAAACAATTGAAAACTAAAGCTAAAATTATTAGAGAATGAGGCATTCCTGAAAGTAGCTTAAAACCACAAGATGGCAGTTTGAAGGTATATGTCAGTAGCTGTTTCACAGCTTGCACATATATTAATTTCTTATTGTCTTTTTATTGCAAGTGCTGCTGAAGAAATAGCTGCAGTGTAAATAGACAGGAATAATGCATTCAATGTAAATCCTGTAACAGGCATTATTAAAGCCTTACAAAGATACATTTCACAAAGATCTTTGTACTTACTGCAAACATCCGGTTTGTGCAGTTGCAGATACTACATACTGCCTTAAAGCTAGACGGAATTCCTCTAGCTCCTCTTCCAGTATCGACATTTGTCGCTGAACAATTAGAATATGCTGGAGGAAAAATGCATATTAAGAATTATTGTTGATAATAAAAATCTTAAACATTATTAAAAAGTGCAAATGTAGTGAGCATTTGGTTATTGAAACTGCCATTATTCAGTAATGTATCAGCATTACTGCTTACCTATCCTCTTTCAAAAGCACACTATATTTATATCTACATAATTAAAGAAAATTCTTCATTCAAAATTATTGGTAATGTTTGACTTTAGCTAGCTGTGAATTTCTAGTTCTAGGTAAAAAATTATTTTCAGATGAAATATTTTATCTCAAATAGGAAATAATCTGATACACACTCTTTCCTCAAATGAACTTCCTGCTGTGATTTATATGGGATAATTAATAACTGTCGTTGGTAAGGAGTAAAAATCTAACCATCTGGTGTGAAAGATATTACACATTCTCTCCAGCTGAAGCAGATTTTCCGGAGGAGAATTTCCTAGTGGCATTTGAAAACTGGAAGAGTATCTATGTCATCCCATTTACAAAAAAAATCCATCTGATATGATTTTCAGATGGATCTCTGAATGGATGAATAGCTTATTATTTGAAACTAGCGTAAGGCTGTGAAAATATGCAAATTCTGGACCTAACTTGGATACAGGACCCCGATTGCAAAATTCAGATAGAAATGAACAGACAATACACCTCACACTCCAGAAGAATATGCTGCAGAAAGTAAACTTTCACAATTGGTTTCCCCACCTGGAGTCAGCAAGAACCTCGTTAAATTGAGTTGAAAGCTCATGTCAGTATGAATGGACGGATGGAACAATCAAATCACTTGATTTCATGCTTATTTTGGGTGGAAGATGTTCTTTTCCCATTTGCATTTTAATGGCATCATCCTACCATTTTAAAAATTAGAATGTTTCCACAAATATTAACTGAAACAAAACACTGACTACCAGCTATGCATATTCTTTAAATAGTTATTTGCACCCCACCTTTTAATTTTCTTTCTGAATTTAGCACAGTTCATGACTGTGACATATTTGGTAAATGTTTTATGAGATTACCAGATTTTGTGGGGCTGTGGAAGACAGTGACAGGGAGAGGGGTACAGAAGCTTGAAAGTGAGGAATAATGGGGAATGCGTCATCTCCTGATGTTGGTTTGATCATGCATAGATTAATGCAGATTGAGGACCCCCATCTCTCCCACCAATGGGCAGCCTGCCTGCCCTGGTTACTCAGTTGGGTTGGCCAATGTTTATCATCATCTCTGGAGCTGAAATAATGATAAAACATACAATTATATTCTAGGCACTTAAGTGCTCATTTACTAAAGGAATTAGGCAATAATCTTGAGGACAAAATGAACGGTGAGTCACAATAAATGTCAAGAGTTGAAAATGTTATGAAAATGTGAGACCTGAATTTTTGTAAGAAATACCTTCTGAAAGTCCATCAATAGTATTGACCTCATCAAACCTTTTTGATACCTCCTCAAAACAGTGCCTTGGAAATTCACATTTTCATTGTTGGAGTGGATGGAGACTGGTATAGTTTTATGGGAGTCATGGCAGGTAATGCCAGAAACACTGTAGAGGCTACTGAGGCAGAGGCAGCATAGGTAGAAGGCCATTACACCAGTAGGTAAAATCAACTCTGATTCCTGAAGGATAATTGTTATCCCGAAATCTTAACTCTGCTTTTCTGCACAAATGCTATTTAACCAGCTGAGCATTTTCAGCATATTCTATTTTTATTTCAATTTTCAGAATTTGTAGATATTTGCTTTTGTAAGTAAAGAGGGACCTTGGACTATATATCTATAGATCTCAAAGGATAGTGGGGCTTATGGATAAGGTGGTAAAAAGGCATACAGGATCATTTTTTACATTGACTCAGGCATTAAATTATAAAAGAACTGAGGTTATACTAAAGCTTTTTAGAACACTGATTAAACTGCATTTGGAAGGAAAGAATGCTGCTCTCGTCATTGCCTCATGAAAACAATGTCTCGAGTCTGTACAGAGGATTCACGGGTATAATACAATGAATGGAGAATATTTATTATGAGGAAAAATTGGAGTTCTTTACTTTGGAATAATGTACTTGAAGAATCCTGCAAAAGGTAATGATGGAATATTTTTCACTTACCTGGATGAATCACTCCAACAACACCCAAGAAGCTTGATGCCTCTTGGACAAAGCAGCATGGTTGGTTAGCACCATGTCCACAAACATTCACTCCCTCCACACACTTGCTCAGTAGCAACAGTATATATCAAATACAAGATGCTCTACAGAATTCTTCAAGGTTCCTTAGATAGCACCTTCCACACCCATACTATTTAGAAGGACAAGAGCAGTAAAGTAACCTGGCAAGAGTGGCTGAGCCATGCATTATCCTGACTTAGAAATATATCACCATTCCTTGTAAATAAGAATGCTGGAGAGACATTCCCTTTATCCCAATGAGTCCACACCGACCCTTCAAAGAGCATTCCACCTCGACCCTACCCTATCCCTCTAACCATGCATTTCTCATGGCTAATTCACTTAGCCTTATTTCCCTGAACACTATGGGCAATTTAGCATGGCCAATCCAACTAACTTGCACATCTTTGGACTGTGGGAGGAAACCAGAGCACCTGGACGAAACCCATGCAGACACGGAGAGAATGTGCAAACTCTACGCAGGCAGTCATCTGAGGCTGCAATCAAACCCAAGTCTCTGGTGCTGTGAGGCAGCAGTGCTAGCCACTGAGCCACCATGTTGCCTCTCTTGTTCCCAGGCATATGGAGTAGAACTTTCCTTTTCCCCTGGGCATATTTTAAGAGGATCTATACAGAGAAATTGCTAAAGAGTGGTGATGCTATTTATTTGGTCTCTGACATCTCCAAGGATGAGTGGGATAATGACTAGAAGTTGAATTATAGTTCTGGGTTGCAGAGTGAAGTGCTACGTGGGTACCTTTTAAATAAAGGGTACAGAGTTTGAAAGGTCCAGATTAGAGATAGAATCTCCTGTCCTATCATTTCTAAAACTTGGCATTTTATTACTCATGAATAATAAACTCAGAAGAATGAATTTCATACAATAACCCAACCATGAACAGATGACCCTCCCTGCTTTTCCACTCACCTTCACTCCGAGTCTAAAAAGAACAAAAATTCATCCAAAAAATAGTCAAAATTTCTGCTCCAAAGGAACACAGTTGTACAACGAGCTTTTAGAATATATTTAAAAGAGTCTTTACTGCAAAGAGTTGTGGAAGCTGGGTCACTGAGTATATTCACAGCTGAAATGGTAGTTTTTAAATCAGTAAGGGAACAAAGGACCATAGGGAGAGTGTTGAATGTATCTGAATATAGAGTTGAAGATTAAAAGATCTCACTGATTGATGGAGCAGACCCAACAGGTGAAATGGGCTACTTCTGCTCCTACAACCTATGGTCTGTGGCTCTCCTTTTAGGACAGAAATGAGAAGATTATTTTTCTTTCAAGGGTTGTCTGACTTTGAAACTCTGCTTCAGAAGGTGACGGAGGCAGCATCATTGTATATTTTAAAAGTGGAGGTCAATATGATTTTGTTAGGAAACTAAATCAAAGGTTAACAGGAATAGATGGTAATATAAAATTCTAAATATGAACAGATCATTTATGATGTAATTGAATAGCAGGGTAGGGTCAAGGAGCCAAATGGCCTTATTCTACTCCTAAGTTTCATAGATTCATAGATATTTATAGCACAGAGGGTTATCATATCTATTCTGGTCAACAAAGGTCTGACTACACTAATCCCATTTTCCAGTTCTTGGTCAATAATCTTGGAGGCTATGGAATACAAGTGAATTTCTAAAGAGTGCTTAAATGTTACAAGAAGTTCTGCCTCAAACACCCTTTCAGGCAGTGAATTCCAGACTTCTATCACCCTCTGCTTGAAAATGTTTCTCCTCTTAGTCTTTTAACTCTCACTTTAAATCTCTGCCCCCTGGTTTTTACCTCATCTACTAAAGGGAAACATATTTTTCCTGTCTATGCTATCTATGTCCCTCATAGTTCCATAAACTCCAGGTCTCTTGACAAGGAATGTAATTCCAACATATCAGTCTTTACTCAGAGCTCAATCTCTCCAGCCCAGGCAGTACATGGGAAATCTCCTCTGCATTGTCTCCAGTACAATCACATCTTTTCTATAATTGGTTACCAGAACTGCATAGTATCTCCACTTCTAATCAAAACCTGGGTTTCTTTACAGTTCCAGCATAGCCTCTTTTCTCTTGCATTCTCTGCCTCATTTAATAAAGGCAAGTGTCCCATATGCCATATTAACCACCTTTTTTTTAAATACCCTGTTACCTTTGGGGATCTGTGAGTTCATATGTATATTCATAAGACTGACTTACAGATTTGGCATTTCCTTCCAGTATTTCTTCTTCCAGTGGTTCAAGCTTCAAGTCCTGCAGAACAAAGATAGCCATACAAATAAATGGACCCATGAAAAGATATGAATATGTGACAAATGTATACTTCGTCACCTTGGCACCTTGATAACAGGGATTATAAAATCTCATCTCTTGTGATATTGGTACTTAGGTTCCTGAGCAAAGGGCACCTATCTTTGACTTATCTGAGATATATTTGGTTGGTCAAGTACCTTTGTTTCAGTTTGTGGAAGTAGCCAGTCTGTTTGTTGGGAGTGATAGTTAAGAGGATGTGGTCAGGGAGTATTCAGGTCAAAGTGCAGTTGAATGGTCTGGGGTTAGCAGGGTTAGTCGTGTATGCTTTGTGGGGGAGGGGGCTGGAAATGGACAGGTGGTTGACAGATAATCATGTCAAGAATTAGGTCTGATTGGAGACAGTGAGACAGTCAGGAGTTAGTTGGGTCTGTTGGAAGGGGTAAGAGTTAGTCAGGTCAGAGGTAGTGCAGAATTGGGGATATAGTCAGTTAGTTTGATTGTGCAAATGGGGATGTTTGATTTGGGGGTGTGCATTGTGGGGTTACCCAGTGGTTGAACCAAGTTTTAATTTGTCTAATGTCTTCTGGTAAGTCAAACGACTACATCCAAAGCCTATCCTAAGTCAGGATCATTCACAGAGTGCACAAAGGAGCAGGAAAAGTACGCCTCAGAAGTCTAGAAAAAGGCAGAATGGGCTGTGAACACAAGTTCTGGATGATACACAGATTTTCCTGCACTGTTCCTGGTGTCACCCATCTTTATCAAGGTGGGTGACAATAGGGGAAGTTGAAGAAATGGCATCACAGACATCTGTGCCTTCATACTGTATGGTCTCACACCTCACACCACGCATTGTATTGCCCTGCCAGTGGCCATCAAAATCATTGAAATGTGAAACATTCTGCTTCCGCCTCTTCCTGAAACTCAGGGACGGATGTCGGTAACATCTTGCAAATAGTTGCACACAATTGTGCCTCACAGTCACTGATGCTCTCTTTGCCAAAGCTGGGCAGTACATTCATTTCATGACAGAGGAGGTCTGGCAACTTCAGAGGAAAATAGGTTTCACAACCATTGCTGGATTTCCCAGACAAATGTAAGGCTTTATCAACTACACCATGTAGTCCTCAAGACATTCAGCAATTCGCCACACCCATAATTTTCAACTGATCTGTGACCATAACAAAAGCTTCCTTTACCTGTGTGCTCTGCTGGCCTGAGCTCTTTCAAACAAAGCCATGCCCCTTCAATCTTTAAGAACAAGGAGATGGCCATCCACCCCTCTGAGAACCTCAGCCAAAGGCACAAAGTCAGTACAATCAATATCACCTTTACCCTAAGTTAACTTTGAGAAGGCTACCTAGATTCAAAAAATCTGCCTGAACACTCTGGGTGATACTCTCCAAAATGTGCCTCCTAGGATTGCAATTGATCTGTTTTATTGTTAAAAACATGGCCATCCAGTGTAGCGTGGTCTTGTGGATCATAATATTCTAGAAAGAGACAGCTTATTAGAGAAGCAGCAAGTGGGAGAGGAGGAGGAACCAAAGATAGAATGCCCTGAGATGATCCAGTTACATAGATGGTTGTGAATGGAGATTTAAACAGAATGGCAATGCATCAGTTGATTGAGGATCTCCCTCCTCTACCTAACAGCCTTCAATGTTACTCATAGGTCACTGCCACAAAAATCACTGATAGTTCCAGGCTTCTGAGTGTGAGTTCTAGTTCTGCTGAGACATATGAAATACTGAGATGGAGCTGAAAACTCAATGACGGTTTCTTTCCTCCTACAGCAGGAAAAGATCTATGAAAACTAAAATTCATTTGACCTGCCTCCCAATTTTTGTTTCTACAGCTACTAAGCCATCAAACACACTTCCATGTTAACTCAAGTTGCCCCTCAACTCTGTTTCTGGTCTCTGAACCTCTCATCAGGGTGAGACTTTCTCAAGTTCTTTTCAAACCAAATCCTGTTCAAAATATCCTCTAGCATATTTTCTGAGCAAAATTGCAGTGTGATGCCATGTTGTGGTTAAGGGTTCACAGGGAAGTTGTGAAGGTCACAATAGTGGATATACTTCAATGGCTGATCAGCAGCATATTTAGATTTAAAGAAAATTAAAGATGCATTGTTTTCTATACTAAGTTGGTGTAGAAAACAATACAACTTTAATTTTCTTTAAATATATTTATGCAGCTGGTCAGTTATTGATACTACTCAGGGTAGTGGTAGTCTGTAATCGTCCTCTTGTATGAAGTTTAAGGGCTACTGTGACCTTCACAACTCTTATTTGTGTGATTTGATGCAGCATTATGAGTTTAGGTTCTTGATAGACTGGTCAAGGAGAAGAAAACATTAAGGACTGCCTTTGGGTTTAGACTTTTCACTTTACATTACTACCATATACTGCTACATATGACTGCTGGAGATATACTGGCTCCAAATTATAATTACATTAGGCAAACTCTAATCCATCTACTTGTGTTCTTGTCTTTGCATTCTCAGAACTTTATTTCTAGATATAGAGTATTGCAGTTTGTCAGTTCTTTCTATTTTCTTCTAACTCTCTCCACCCTATGGCATTTATACTCATTAAAATGCAGCTCTGTGTCATCCTCACAAGGTTGCTCCAGGGTCTTGAAGTCCTGACAAAATATCCCTTCTCAAGCTTTTTACACCTATCAAAAACATTGATTTATTTAAGTATATATGCAACTGTTTACTACTTAGTACAATTTTCTTTACCGATCCTGTCCTCCCCAGTCTTTGACTTGTTCCATTTATTTTAATATTTAGAACAGGAAAGGCTGTGAGAAAGTATAGAACCACTGGAGGGAGAGTTGGTGATCATGCATTTTCCTCTACTGGTTTCCATCAAATTAGAGATTCAATCGATCTTGCTGAAGGAACTTGTAAGGATGTAACTGCTGGAGTGTAAGAGAACTATGAAACGCTTATACATATTCTGCTCCCTTATTATTGTTTGATTCCGTTGTTGATTTGCTTTGGAAGAATAAAATAGCCCATCCACACATTGTTTTTCTTCATATATAGAATAGTTCCCTTGCCGGAGTGACATCCTCTTCATGTTTCTGTTTCAAAGCATGCAAATATTTGTTTGGTTTTGAATTACTTGATCTGTTGCTTGGTGTGGTCATCTGACTATAGCACATCACTGAGAAGTGACTTCTTTTGCTACAATATTTCACATTATTGGTGAAAGGTTGGACAGTTTTGTCCTTACTGACTTTTGGAATTTTGGACCCCCATCAATGACAAGATACTGCAGTATTAGATTATTTAGGACATTGTTCAGACTGGAAGTCTATCTCGTGTTGTCAGATGGGTTATTAAGCTTTAAGTAGTCAGCATGCTCTGTAGAACATTTTGCCTTAAATGAAATTTTTTCTGCCAAATGTTTCTTGAATGTTTTCTAGACACTGCACCCATTGGTATATGGACTGTTCTTTTAGAGTTAGATTTTCTTTTGATTGAAAAGGTTCAGAGTGTGATTTATCTAATAGGCCCACAACAATTCAGTCATAAACAAACTCTTGTAAATTTGCAGAGCTGCATGGTTCATAAGACCATAAGGTATAGGAGCAGAATTAGGCCATTCATCCCATCAAGTCTGCATCACCACTCCATCATGGCTGATATGTTTCTCCTCCCCATTCTTCTGCCTTCTCCCTGTAACCCTTCATCCAATTACTAATCAATAATCTATCTGCCTCTGTCTAAAGTACAATCAATAACATGGCCTCCACAGCCTTCAGCGGCAATGAATTCCACAGACGTAGAAATTCATCCTGATCTAATTTCTAAAGGATTGTCTCCTCACTGTGTCCTCAGGTCCTAGTGTCCCCTACTGGTGGAAATATCTTTTCAATGCTCACTTTCTTCAGACTTCTCAGCGTAAATTTCAACCAGATCTCCCCCATCATCCTTGTAAACTTGATTGGGTACAGACCCAGAAAGCTCAACTGCTGCTCATATGTCAAGCTCTTCATTCTCAGGGTTATTCTTCTAAACCTCCTCTGGACTCCCTCCAGCACACCCTTCCTTAGATTTGGGGCTTTAAACTAGTAACAATTTTTCAAGTGCTGTCTGACCCAGTGATGCATCCTTCTTCTTGTATTCTAGACCTTTCAAAATAATTTCTAACATTGCTTTTGTCTTCCTAACTGCCAATTGAACCTATATGTTAATCTTTTGTGCTTCAGATTTCCAAAGCCTTTCCCCATTTAGAAAACAATTTATGTCTCTATTCTTCCTACCAAAGTGCATAATCTCACAATCTCCCCTCTTGTTTTCTATCAACCATCTCTATGCCCACTCCCCCAACCTGTCCAAGTCCTTCTGCACCCTCCCACCTCCTCAACACTACATTTTCCTCCACCTATGTGTTATCTGCAAACTGAGCACCAAAGTCTTTAATTCCTTTGTTCAGACCATTAACGTATCAAATGAATAGTTGTGGCCCAAACACTGACATCTGCAGAACTCTACTAGTCATCTGCTGCCATCTTAAATTTGGCATCTTTATCTATATTCTCTGCCTTCTGTCAATCAGCCAATCCTCTATCCATGCCAGTACCTTGACTCTAACACCTTATCTTATTTAGCAGTCTCATGACGGCACATTGTCAAAGCCCTTCTGGAAATCCAAATAGATCTTGTCCACTGGCTTTCCTTTGTCTAAATTGCTCATTACCTTCTCAAAGATTTCTAATACATTTGTTAAAAATAACCTCCCCTTGATGAAGAAGTGCTGGCTTGTCCTGATTTTACCATACACTTCCAAGTATTCTGCAATCTCATCCTTTATAATGGTCTCTTAACATACTACCAAAAACCAAAGGCATGCTAACCAGTCTATAGTTTCCTATCTTCTGTTTCCCTCCTTTCTTAAACAGGAGTGTTACATTAGCCATTTTCCAGCCTCTGAGACCCTCCCTGACTCCACTGATTCCTGAAAGATCATTACCAATGCCTCCACAATCACCTCAGCTATCTTCTTCAGAATTCTGGGGTTGAGCCCATCAAGTCTGGGTGATTTATCCACCTTTAGACCCTTCAGCTTCCCTAGCACCATCTCCTTAATGATGGCCATTACACTCACCTCTGACCCTTGACTCTCTTGAAGTTCTTACACAACAACAGCTAATGATAATATAGCATCTGTGCTAGTGGTACCTGCAGGTTGCAATTTTTAGGAAAATCTGCCACGCTGTATTGAATTGTAAATAGCTAATAAAAGTGAGGCAAACAACTTTGTTGGAATATTAACCTTAACATGTTTTGTTATTGAAATATTGACCAGGTAGCCATTCCTGCAGCATATTTGGGAGTTGCATATCACAGCTCTGAGGTATCCCCAAGATAGAAGACTCTGAGAGGATTGCCTGGAAAACTGAAGATTCTGATGCGCAATTCCCCTTTGAAAGTATCTATTTAAATCAGAGAATTGGAAATATTCTGCTGCAGTTAATAGTTACTCAAGAAAGGTTAGACAGTTAAAAATCTAGTCCAATTCTTAAGAAAGTAATGCCCCACCCAACTGCACTTCCTGCAGACTCCAACCTACTTTCAGTGCTCCATCACTTATCTAGAACCCTGCCTCCATGGAACCCTAATTTCACACTTGTTACATACCTTTCCTCTCATATGAGCTATTGAAGTGGCTGCCTATACTTCTGGGTATTTAAATCACAGAATACAACAACTGCTTCAATGAAAAAGGGGAGTTACTCCACTTCCTCCCAAATATCCTGCACTAAGAAACCTGTTTGACTTAGAACAGAATGGAACAGAAATGCGGAGACATTTCTTCAGCCAGAGAGTGGTGGGCCTGTGGAATTCATTGCCACAGAGTGCAGTGGAGGCCGGGACACTAAATGTCTTCAAGGCAGAGATTGATAGATTCTTGATGTCTCAAGGAATTAAGGGCTACAGGGAGAATGCGGGTAAGTGGAGTTGAAATGCCCATCAGACATGATTGAATGGCGGAGTGGACTTGATGGGCCAAATGGCCTTACTTCCACTCCTATGTCTGATGGTCTTATGGTCTTATGGACTTAAGGCACACTCCTTATTACTGAAGGAGCCATTACTGGAATCTCCTGTCAGAAATATGAAGCTCTTTTGTAATGTGAAAAAGGTAAGAGCTAAGGAGCAACCTGACTGTGATTATCATTCCATGAAAAATCCTGCCCTTTATTTCTAACTTTTACAAGTTCTGACAAAAGATCTTTGACCAAAAATATTAATTGCTGCTTCTCTCTTCACAGATGTTGGTAGGCCTTCTGGAATTTGCAGCACTTTTGTAATTGTTATCAAGGAAACTCAATGGGTTCTGTCAGACCCACTTGGCTCTGGATCTTACTACAGCTTTATTGAAGACTAGCTCAAGTTGAATTCCTGCTATGAGTTAACAGTGAAGATCCATTGACTGGAGCTGTGCCTAGCACTGAAATGAGCATTATGGTTGTTTGAGGTCAATCAGCTGAGATCCAAGACTTGTTCCTCAGGAGTGCCAACCTTTGACTGCTCCATTTGTAATTCCTCAGTCAGGAGAGCAATGCATGCCAACCTAAAGCCTCTCTACCACTTATAGGGCACAAGCCAGGAGTGTGATGGAATATTCTCCATTGGCTGGATAATCAATGCAACAACACTCAAAAAAGTTTGATGCAATCCAGGTAAATAATTCACCTGATCAGCGTTACATTCAAGGAGCGATCTAATAATATGACTTCATATTCTACCTGAGTAATTTTTAAAATACAATTATCTTTATTTTCCAATAACAATATAATTGACATGATTTGCTAAATGCAGTTGTTGTTTGAAGTTAAAATTAAAAAAAATATAGTCTCTATATATTCCATTTGAGGTTTAAGAATCTGATTTTGCTTACTATAAAGTACTTGAATAAACAAACTAACTCCATTATTATCATGAGCTGAAGGAGAAATCAAATCGTCTCATCTCAAAGAAACCTACTGATACATCCTGAAGAATTGAGACTGCACTCACGAGGCTAGTAATCTCCTTTAACTGTCTTTGTAAGAAATACCAAGATGGAGGTTAGCTTTTTCACATAAAATGAGATTCTGAAGCTGAAATTTTAATGTAGGGCATACACTCACAAATAATTTTCATTATATCACTGCCCGATATATAACTTTGCCACAAGTTCACATTGCTACCGAAAATTTCAGATACCAATAAAATGGCAGACAAAAAAATAAATTGACATTTAATTAGTCTATCTGGTTAGCTTTTGGGCTTTCCTAAATGAACAAATTTTAATTAATAAATTTGCATGTTACATAATCATCTAAAATAAATTTATGAAATTTGACATTACTCAATTCACTGGCAAGAAGTTCAAATAGTTGTAAACATTTTTGCAAAAAATTTGAAATTTAAAAATGTTGGGAAAGGTGAACCAAACAATAGTAAATAGAATAAATAATAAGCATGAAAACAATGTGACAGTATGGGAAGAAGTAAATGTTGTATGCCCAGAAAATGCATTGTGTACATAACACACAATTAATCAATTCTTCTCTCTGCTTTCTCACAGAAAAACGATGATAAATATAATTGACAAATGTGATCAGAATTTTGCTTTTCTCTGGCTTTAAAATAATGAGTTGTACATTTGCTGTTTCAAAGTTGCCCAGTCATTAACTGCCGACAGTCTAAGTAAATGCATACCTTTTTTTCCAGGCGGTCAATTAACTTCTGAAGCCGGTTTATCTGGGTCATCCACTGGAAGTCCTCATCTGCATGGATGGCTTCAGGAATCAAAGGAAGAGAAAATGATATGTGCAAATTTAGTAAGCTGTAATCACACAATTTTTCATTTTGGAGATTATAAGACCATAAGACCATTTCTGCTGTTGTTACAATAGCAAAGCTATACAGGCTCATGACCAACATACAATATTGTGGCACTTCTGCTTCGACAAACAGCCTGACTGGACAAGAAAGCAATTTTCTCTCTATCTCTGGGAACTACTCCAGCCTTACATGTCATAATATTGCTGTCAAATATAAGTTTGCCACATGTTCACATTGTTACTGAAAATTTCAGGTACCAATCAAATAGCAGACAAAAAAAGTTTTGTTTTGATATTTAATTAGTTTATCCAGAAAATTATCTATGCTGCTCCTATTTTGGCTTCTGTAACATATTACAATTTCTATCACTCCATTATTGGTGACCAGACCCTCATACTCCAAGCATTTCTGCCTCTTCTTGGTTAAAGAACTTCCCTGACATCGCATTGCCAAGCCTTTGATTGTTGATCCTAATATCTGTTAATGTGTTTCAGCTTGGAGGGGGCAGGGACTTGTGTTATCCTTAGGGGGCCTACAGAGGAGGTCCTCTCCTTTCACAACAAGACATGCAGCCAAGACTGCCCTGCATCCTTCATTGCTCAGCCTTTCCCCAGCACAGTAAAATACTGCTGACAGTAGAGTGACACCCCAAGGGGTTTGTTAACTGGCTACATAAGGCCTGTATTAGCTAAGGATTGGGTGGGCCAGCTGAAGCACCTCATGTACCCTCATAAAATGCTATGCAAGTTGTGATGGGCAGATGGGCAGTGGGAAGGTCTTCCACTGGATTTTACATACTTCTTGATTTCAGATCTGACAGCAGGACTGTGTAAAGCATTAAAATCATGTACTCTAGCTGGGTTGGCAGTAAAGTTGTTGGGAACCAACCAGTCCTAATTCTAACTTCCTCAACTGACCAGAAGGCATTCCAATTGCAATGGTACTCTTTGTTAATATACATTCCAGAAGCCAATATCCATGGCATCAAACTTGTCACGTAGTCTGAATAAAGTCATGACAGTCCTACCAGAACATAGTCAAGAGTGTGGTGCTGGAAAAGCCCTGCAGATCAGGCAGCATCCAATGACCAGGAGAGGGCTACTGTCCCATTAAAGAGAGATACCTGGTGGTGATTTAAATGTGGGTCACCACATCTCAGATGAGGTGAGAGATTTAAAGGAGCATCCTTCATGGTAACTTCAGCTGGTGCAGGATTTGAAACCATTCTGTTGTGTTCCTCTGCACTGTAAACGAGCTAACTGACCCCAGTGGTGGACCAAACAGGAAATGAAGTGATTTTGCTGCTCAGTCAATCCAATAAGACAATGGCTTACGCTAGAGAAAACCTAAAGTGGAAATTTTAAATCAATGTGTTGAATTTTTTTTAGTCTAGGGGTTACGTTTTGGCAGTTTTATGGAGGGTTTCCCATCATGGCTCATAGTGATTTTTCTCAAAGAAGTTTCTGCTACCGAACCCATTGATTATGCATTTAGACTGTACAGCACACCCTTCTCAGTCAATCATGTGGCAGAAGAGGTGAAAGTGCTCATCACTACCTGGACTTTAATAATACCATAAGATGTAGGAACAGAAGTATGACGTTTGCCCATCATATCTGCTCCACCATTCAATACGTTCATGGCTAATCTAATAATCCTGAACTCTACTTTTCTACCTTTTCCCCATAACCTTAGACTGCTCTCTTGCTTTTTGTTTTATTCAAAGAAGTCCCACTGCCTATTTTATGTTAGTTGCTAATTTACCTTGACAGTTTATTTTGTCCTCTTTTTTTGTTTGCTTATCTGTTGCTGGTTATTACTAATTCTCTGGCTTACTACTAATATTTTGCCATCTTGTATGTATTTTTTCTTTCAGATTGATACTACCCTTAACATCTTTTTTTGATTATAGCTGGTTAACTGTCATCCTAGAATAACTTGCTACCAGCTGACTTTCCATTTGTACACAGCCCTCAGCCCTTGCTCGTCTGCAAACAACACTTTAACAATTGCTCAAACATGCAGGGCTGTAAATGGTCCTGCCAATGAGTCAAGTGTTATTTACTTTTAAAAATTTCAGCAATATTTGTATTTAAAACAATCCTTTTCCCATTTCTGTCTATGATAAAAAATCCAGAGAAATAAAAAGACATGCCCTTTATATACGAACAAAGTAACTCCAGTAACTTTCTATTACGGCCTGTCCTTGTGAAACATCATGCACCCTGAATATTCAGTTCTCATAATGAATGTAAGGTATGTGATTTTTATCTATTTAAATAATTTATTTGTGGGTTGGTATTTTGGACTACTGGAACTTTATTGTTTTTGTCTATATGTATAAGGAGATTTTATACTTATCAGTCTTTCTGAAGCAGTGATTTTAAAATCAGCATGTGCGAGAGACCAATTCCTAGAATGATAATACAATATCCTTTGTATTAGAAGAGGTTTATCATTAAAGAGAGGTAATACTGAAAAGCATTAGCTAACCTCCAGCTAGAAATATCTGGAATTGATATTTTTTTCTTTGCACAGATGAAAAAGCCCATTATATTCACCTGTCACATGTAATAACCCTTGGCAGCTGAAGTAACAGCAGCCAGGTCAGTATCCTGTCACCAAGTCACCCTTAATTTACTTGTGCACAATATACTGGTTGTGGTCAGCTAGCTCAGAGTCAGTGCCCTGAATGGAGGAAATTCTAATCTCCTGGTTATATTGGTCAGCCAGGGCAATCAACAAGCTCAACAGTTAACAAGGTCAACTTGGTTCCAATCACTATATCCCTCCCTGCTTAAATCCCGAGATGTAGGCTTGATCTTTGTCTTGTAGCTTTTCCTGCGATGTTTTTGCCCCAAGTCTGGTTCCTCTGAAGTGGACTCTGACAAGGATGGTGTGTACCAGACCATAGCCATATCCCATGTTTGGAGAGTTTCCTCCTATCCTTCCAGCAGTATTGGTATAGAGGCAGCAGCCATCTCAGACTCTGAGGTTTGCTCAACACCAGACGGATGAGGAGAACCTACAATTTCCGACAGGCCTCTGGCTGTTCTGAGGGATCAGGTACAGCCGGTGGAGTATCTGCTAGTCGGAGGTGGCTCAAGGCATCTGTATTAGCCACTTGATTTCCTGGATGGTATTCTAACTTGTATTTGTATCCGCTGAAAATAAGGGCCCAACCCTGAATTTTACAGGAACCTATGGGTGACACCATCTTGTGTCTCTTTAGTAGCCCTACTAAGGGTTTGTGATATGTTATGATGATAAAATCCTGTCTGTAAAGGTACTGGTGGAACTTCCTCACAGTAAAGATGACTGCCAAACCTTCCTTCTCTATCTGAACATGTTTATATTCAGCATCAACCAAATTCTGGGAAGCATACACTATCAGGCGTTCCTTTCCATTGGGCCACCAGTGAGTCAACCTGACCCCGATACCGTATGGGAAGGCATCGCATGTGAGCACAATCTCTCGCTTCAAGCTGTAGTGGGCCAACACAGTAAATGATCTGCTTTTTCACTTCCCTAAAGGCTGCTTCTTGGCTATGTGACCTTTTCCAAGGCTGACCCTTTTTCAAAAGCAGGTGTAAGGGTGCCAAAATGGAGGCCAGGTTATGTATGAATTTTCCATAATAATTCACTAACCCAAGGAAAGACGTAACCTCCTGTACAGATGCGGAAACAGGGGCTCCTTTGATTACCCTCACTTTCTCTTCCAATGGGTATAACTTGGTTTTGTTGACTATAACCCAGGTAAGTCACTTGGGCTGTCTGGAACACACATTTTTCCCTTCTAAGGCATATGCCTGCCTGGGAGAAACGTTTAAACACTATGTCCAGTGCTCCTAGTGCTCTTTAATGGTATTTCTTATCAGTACATCATCCAGATAAAAGGCAACCTGGGGCAGCCCCTTCAAAATGTTCTCCATGGTCCTTTGATGATACCCCAAATGGCAATCTTGTAGATTGATATAACCCCATATGGGTATTAATTGCAGCATATTTCTGGGACTCTTCATCTTGTCAAAATTGCAGGTCGGCATGGCTCAGTGTCAGTGTTGTAAAGGATCGAGCCCCCACCAACTTTATGCACAAGTCCTCCATGTGAGGGATCAGACATTTATCCAGCTGCAAGAAGTGGTTTACCATTTGCTTAAATTCCCCACAAAGGTGTAGTGAGCCGTCAGCCTTCACAATCGGTACAACTGGTGCTGCCCGTTCTGCAAAACGCACTAGTTTGATGATTCCTTCGCTCTCCAGCCTGATTTCCACCTCTACATTTCCCTGCAAGGCAAATGGCACCCGACCATGTAAAGTGGCTTTGGTTTCTTTGATAGATCCAAGCCCTTCCTGACATAGTCCTGAAATTCCCAAAAATCGCTGTTCTCCCGGTTATTTCACTAGGACTTCAGAGACAGCCAACTAATCGAGAAGTGTCAAGCCAATCCAGGTGAATCCTTCCAAACAAATTCTGCCTCAAAAGGCTTAGACCCAAGCATTTTACTACCATCAGTGGTAACTGAACCATCTGCTTCTCATCGGAGACCAGAATAAATTTGGTACCTGTAATCTGCATCGGTTCTCCAGTGTGTGTTCTCAGTCTGGCTGAGGTTTTGTGCAAACTTAAAGGTTAGAGTCCTGAGAAAATTGTGTTAAAAACCAATTCTGCAATCACAGATACGGCTGTTCCAGTTGTGATCTCCATGGGAACTGGACGACCATTTAACTGAACATTAATTGTAATCAGTTTTGATTTGGATGTGACTAAGCAAATTAATTGTTCTAACCCATATGTAGGGGGACTTTCCACGGTGTGCACTCTCCTAGGTACTGACCTATGAATTTTCTTACTCAAGTCAGGGCTTGCAGGATTCCTCTGCTGTCATCAGTCCGCGTGCTGGCAGCAACTACAATGTCTTGCTGGCCCACATCCTGAAGAACTTTTTACTCACTTGGCTGAAGTTTGGCTTTGTGTGGGGTTCTGCTGTGGGCTGGATTCGGGAATCCCTGCTCAGGAAACACCCTGCTTGTGGCTTTGGGATTGCCTGCACTCAAGTGGTGTTCCCCAAGATCAGTTGGAGAGGTGAGGGAGTCCATTCCCATTGGGATGGCCTGTAGCTCCCACTTGCAAGTATGGTTCCACTTGCCACATTTCTTAATGATAAAGCCAGTTGTAGTTGCTGTTTGAAGTGCAGTTGGGTTTCAGCTAGTAGGCGCTTCTGTAAAGTTTCATCATTAATCCCACATACCAAGTGGTCTCTCAGCATCTCATTCGGTGTTAATCCAAAATCACATGTCTCAGCCAGTCATTTCAACCCCGTCAAAAATCCCAATACGGATTTTTCCAGTTCTCTAACCGCCGAATAAAACTTATAGCATCTCAGAATTAGAGGAGGTTTGGGGTCGTAATATTCCTTAACCAGCTCCATCAACCCTTAGAAGATTTTAATGTCTGGCTCCTCTGGGAAAGTTAAGCCCTTTATAACCGAAATTGCTGCAGGTCTGCAAGCAGTCAGAAAGATTATTCTTTGTTTTTCATCTGCCCCACTGTTATTTTCCCAGACAAAATATTGCATTCTTTTCACATACTGAGCCCATGCTTTTCACATACTGCAGTCTTCAAAAGCAGGATCAAATGAGTCAAGCTTCCCAAATAAAGGCATGATGCCAGAACTGCTTACCCAGAATGACTGTAGTAAGAGAACATTCTTCAGGTACACCCTGCTATCTTTCGTCGTCATTGAAGTAACTACATCATGGCTGGGATTCAGTCACCAAGTCACCCTTTATTTATGTGTGAGCAGTAGATTGGTTGTGACCACATAGCTCAGAGTCAGATGCCTGAACTGAAGAGTTTATAATTTCTTGGTTATACTTTTGTGAGGTGATTCTAATCTCCTGTTTTATTTTGTACACAGGCTGGAGCCAGCCAGCTGGGATTCAGTCCCCAACTAAGGAGATTCTAATTTTTTTTGGAAGGCAAACATCTCCTGAGCCAAGGGAACTTTTTTCTTCCTCCTCACAACAGTACACTGGCTGTGTGGCCAGCCAGCTCAGAGTCAGTCCTCAACTGAGCAGATTCTAATCTCTTGGTTATTTCTTTTTGTACACTGGTTGCAGCCAGCCAGCTGGGATTCAGTCCTCAACTGAGATTCTAATCTCCTGGTTATATATTTTTTAAGTTTGCAAAATGTAGTTTTATTTTGAAATAATCTCCTGGTTATATTGGTCAGTCAGAGCTTTCCTGATTGACCCAGGTTAACAACCCCAATCAACGACCTCATAGTCAATTAGGGCAATCTGTTCCCAATCACTACAGCAGCAAAGCCCTGTCGCTTTTATGCCTTGCAGGTACCAGTGGCATGTCCACTGTCTGAGCAGGCAGAGGGTTTCACTGCAACCATATCTTCTCCAGTACCTTTGAGGAAGGAGCCATAGATCCCTGCCTCCTGTACCCTTCAACAGCTCAGATACTGTCACCTTAGCGTGTATTTTAGCTAGATTAGAGTCTGGAGCACCTGCTCCTTAGCACTTCACCACCACCTCTCTGCAGCTGATTGGCATCAGTGAGGACTACTCCCCTAACACTTTGAAACATGGCTGTTTGCTTGAGGCACAAGCAGTGTGTTTGCCACATATGTAGCAGTACATGTTGTAGGCGTGAGATTGATATGGCAATGTGTCCTTCCTCTTGATAACTAACTGCTAACAACCATGACAAATCACCTGGCTTCATGTCAGCACTGGGCAGCAAGACAATACAGCAATACTATCAATTTTTAATCTATATCTGAATGGGGAAAGGTGCAAAAAGGCAAGACCAGACAGGGATACTGCAAGCATCCAGGTAGGTGCAAGCAAGGAGCCCTGAGATGCAGCCTTCTCCAATCTATGGGCTTGCTGCTTGCGTGCTTAAAATATCCTTGTAGCAGCATTTCAAAGAAAAAAGATAATTTCTTATTACTGATAAACACAGATTTAATTGGCACTTCCTTCACATATAGAGGAGGAAAATGTCATCCTCTAACATATTTTATGTCCAACAACATGATATACACAAGTAATTTAAAAACATATTCATAATATTAGAAACAATCTGTATTGCCATTTTTGGAACGGCTTATAATACTAATATTAGCATCAATGTTATATTACTTTCACTGTTATAAATACATGCTTAACGATTAAACTACAAATTAATAAACATATAAAGAAATTTGTAATATAATTTGGAAGGAAAGCTTTATCATGCCAACTTAAAAAGAAAACTTTGAGATTGGCAATACAGTACCTGAGTTCAAGGTGCTGAAATTGGTATTGTTTGGAGACAGACTATTAGTTCTCTGAAGCCTTCGAATGGACCGTTTGCCTGACCAATTAATTGACAAGATCTCTGGTTTCACTGGACCTTGCCTATAATAACAGATAGCAGTTAGTTTTTCTGTTGATGTTGTCTTTAGATGTTTGAATTACAAGAAAGAAGTGTCTGCAAAGACAATGATGCTGTTCAGCTTCCCATTGCTCCTGTGATATATAATTGGCCAATTGTTTAGGACAGCTGAGATAAAATGGATTTCAATGCTTCTATGCTCTCGAGGATACACATTTATTTCCTTGTTCATGGCATGTGGGTACTGCTGGTTAGGCTAAGAATCACTACCTGTCCTTCTCTACCCTTGACAATATGGTAATGAGCTGCCTACAAGAATGACTATAATCCATTGGGGGTAATTACATTCACTGTGCTGTTACGAAAGGAGTTCAAGAAACATGATGCAGTGAGAGCAAAGGAATAGTGATTTAATTTCAAGTCAAGATTGGTGTGTGACCTGCAAGGAAATTTGAAGGTGGTGGTACTTTGATGCATCTGTTGTTCTTGCCCTGCTAGGTAATTTTAAAGATTTTAGATTCGCTACAGTATGGAAACAGGCCCTTCGGCCCAACAAGTCCACACTGACCCTCCGAAGAGTAACCCACCCAGTCCCATTTCCCTCTGACTAATGCACCTTACACTGTGTAAAATTTAGCATGGCCAATTCACCTGTCCTGCATATCTTTGGACTGTGGGAGGAAACTGGAGCACCCAGAGGAAGCCCGTGTAGACATGGGGAGAATGTGCAAATTCCATACAGTCACCTGAGGCTAGAATTAAACCTGGGACCCTGGTGCTGTGAGGCAGCAGTGCTAACCACTGAGCCACTATGCCACCCTATTTTTCTTTGTATTGTCAAAGAAAGTATTGTCAAAGGTGCCTTGGTAAGTTATTTCAGTGCATCTTATAAATGGTAAACACTGCTGCTAGAGTCCACTGGTGGTGGAACAAATAAATGTTGAAGATAGTGGAGAGTGGGGTGCCAATCTCGCAGGCTGCTTTGTCGAGATATTGTTGGAGTGCACTCTTGTAGGCAAGGCTGCAGGAGCACAGAACAATCCACCTATTGTGTATTTAGATGAATTATGAACTAAGACTTTCAGATGACACAAATTGAAGTATGTTTGTTGAATGTACAGGAATCATATGATTTCCTGCTTTAAGTGACACTGAAAGATGTTTTCCATCATGTGGCAATGACACAAAATTCATAAAAGTAATAAACTATCTACCAATGGAAAATTATTGCATCTCTGTGGTCTCTCATCGTGACTGAATAGTCCATTTCAAACTTTCGAAAGAGTGGACTGAAAACAATAAAGACATTTCAGTTTAGGGAGACAAATCGATACTTTAAAATCTTGGTAAAATAATACTCACTGAATAACAATTTCTTTAAGCAATCAGTTTATTTCCCAACCAAAATTTATTTACTCGCACTGTGAAAGTGCTAGGGATTGAAAAGTTCCAATTAAATCCAGTGTTATACACTTACCTGTCATCACAATATCATCCTGGTTGGTTTGTTAAAAATTTTAATATCTCTTATATCAATATTTTCTTAATATTGAAGGGTATATTGAAGGTGAACTATACTGTTTTTAAAGAGACAAAAAAAAATTACATGTTTAGTTTCACTTAGAATAAAAACAGAAAGTACAGGAGAGACTGAGCAAATTTGGCAGTGTCTGTGGGGAAAGACACAGTATTATTGTTTCAAGTCCAGCATGACTTTCCTTCAGAATTGAAGAGAGAGGTGGAAATGTGATGGATTTATAGTGTAGAAAAACATGATGAGTTGAAATTGGAGCAGAGGGGAGGGCCAGGAGAAGATTAGAGGGTGGGGAGATTAGCCACCACGGGTGTCACAGAACAAAAGTGAAAGAGAATGGTCATGGTTGTGGAAAAGTGTGGTAAATCCTGAGCAAGTGTTAAATAGTAGAATTTAAAACAAGGAAACCAGGCATGGTGGATATAGGTGAAAACAAAACAGAGTTCTTAGTCTGAAGTTGTTGGACTAAATATTGAGCTGAAAATGTGTTGCTGGAAAAGCGCAGCAGGTCAGGCAGCATCCAAGGAACAGGAGATTCGACGTTTCGGGCATAAGCCCTTCTTCAGGAATGATTCGACGTTTCGGGCATTAGCCCTTCTTCGGGCTTATGCCCGAAACGTCGAATCTCCTGTTCCTTGGATGCTGCCTGACCTGCTGCGCTTTTCCAGCAACACATTTTCAGCTCTGATCTCCAGCATCTGCAGACCTCACTTTCTCCTCGAGGACTAAATATTGAGTTCAGAAAGCTGTAAAGTGGCGTAAAGCTTTCAGTTTAGGTACTGCATCAACAATCTTTATAACAGATTCAACAACAACATTGATCTCTGATCCCTTTCTCAGAGAGTGCCTTGATCAGTCAGAGTTAACTTGGCTGATTTAAAATGAAAACGAAGCTTGGTAGTTAATTGTCAGCCATAATTAACTTTGCATTTTCCATGGCAACACCTCTTCGAATTAGCATTCACTTGCTAACCAATCAGCATTCTTCTCTCAAAGAGAACAATTTTTTTTTCTGTTTACATTGGTAGTCTTCCAAATTGTTCCAATTAGGACAAAGTGAAAAGCCTTAGCAAATCAAATATTCTGTATAACAAATTATCATAAATATTAGCTAATTTCTTAAAAATAATCCTCAGTATTACATATGTAGAGAATAGTTTAAATGGCTCTTGTGGAGAAAATAACTGGTGCTGACTTATTGGGATAAGTAGCCTGTTTTGGTCTTGTGGAATTGTATAATCTGCTGATCTTCATTTTATCACACAAGGTTGGTGATATTTTTATTATATTACAACACAAGTACACAAGAGAGAAGTGACATTTAACAGACATGTAATGAGCCTGCAGTATACAAGCCACTTCATAATCTGTTTCAAATCATTCATAAAATATATAAGACACTATCAATGTGGAAAGAGTAATGAAGTCAAAAATAAGATTACTGGTCTGGAAAGTGCAAAATTGAAACAGGGTGGTAGTTCAGCAGTGAGAAATCTTTACTATGAAACGCATTGGCTGCAAGATAACTACAGGCTGAATCTTACAATTTTTTAGCTAAGTCTGAGTTGGATTGAGTTTTTGGCCGTGAGCCTTAGAAAAGTTATTTCACTGTATTCAACCAAACTTACCACATCAACAAGCTACTCCACCCCAATGGTGTCATGTTCAGATCTTGGCCCTATCTTACCTTGTGCCAGAACAACTCACCACTCAGGTTATTGGCCAAAAGACTCTTTGTGTTTGTGCTTGTGCTTATGAATGACTGCCATACACCTGAACAAGCATTCGCAATCTTGCCAGTAATGGTATAGCACATCAGACTGAAGCCATGCCATCTCTGGCATATTGCTGACACTCTTTCACACGTACAACCCCATTGTCTCACCTTGCATGCAGTTTAACCACCTTGCTATACAGATTACCTGTTCTTACCTACATTCCATCTTAACACCCTCTAAGTTAGCACTATCCTGCTCCCCCAGTTCACTGTTTACCAGCTACTTGTCATGACATTGTCAGTAGGAGAACATCATTTAAATGGAAGCAACTAGACTAATCCAAATATTAGCTTTTATTTACAGACAACAAAAGCAAAAACAAAAACAAAAGCAAAATGATGGCTCAGTGGTTAGCACTGCTACCTCACAGCGCCAGGGACCTGGGTTCAATTCCAGCCTCAGGTGACTGCCTGTGCGGAGTTTGCACATTCTCCCTGGGTCTGTGTGGGTTTCTTCCCACATTCCAAAGATGTTCATGTAGGCGGATTGGACATGCTAAATTATCCAGGGATGTGTAGGTTAAGTCTAAATAGTCATGGGAAATGCAAGGTTACAGGATGAGGTGAGTCTGGGTGCGATGCTATTCGGAGAGTCAGTGTGGACTTGAATGGCCTATTTCTATACTGTAGGGATTCAATGAAATAACACCAACAGATGCTGAAGTTCACCCTCACAATTCCTGGCAGATTTTGGCTTCATGATCAATGACTATTTTATAGCTCACAATGTATCTTCTGAACGTAGCTCTCCTTTATTTGACGTGGCGGTTAATGCAGTTCTTTGTGGCTTCTAGTACCTGTTGTACTGAGTTCTGTTATGGATGACATCTTCCTCCACCCTAATGTCCTCATCCTCCTCCTTTGAAGAAGGTTCCCATTCTGCCAGTTCCTCAGCATTCTTCACATTACCTCAATAGCTGCTCCAATTGGAAAGAGCACACTCTGTCTGGCTTGCACTAAGTACCTGCCACCCCTCCAGACTGGTCCAAGCAGCAGAAACGTACCTTCAGCAGCACAATCATGAGCCAAGGTCCTAATGGGTAGTCCTTGTTCCCCGGTAACCAGCATTGTAATTTTTCTGGACCTCATATGAACCAGATACACAAGAATATTCCAGATATTATTTGAATGAAAATCTTCCTAATCCTGGACATCTCAGTGTTACAGAGTTGAAAAAATGTGGTGCTGGAAAAACACAGCAGGCCAGGCAGCATCCGAGGAGCAGGAGAATCGATGTTTCGGGCACAAGCCCTTCTTCAGGAATGAGGTTGGTGTGCCAAGCGGGCTGAGATAAAAGATAGGGTGGAAGGGAATTTGGGGGAGGGGCACTGGGAATACGATAGGTGGAAGGAGGTGAGGGTGAGGGTGATAGGCCGGAGAGGGGGTGGGGGCGGAGAGGTCGGAAAGAAGTTTGCAGGTTCAAGAGGGCGGTGCTGAATCCGAGGGTTGGGACTAAGATGGGGGGGGGAGGGGAAATGAGGAAGCTGGAGAAATCTACACTCATCCCGTGTGGTTGGAGGGTTCCTAGGTGGAAGATGAGGTGCCCTTCATCCAGGCGTCGTGTGGCCAGGGTCTGGCGGTGGAGGAGGCCAAGGACCTGCATGTCATTGGCGGAGTGGGCCAGGGAAGCGAAAATCATGGAAGAGGTGGAGGGCGTGGGTGGTGCCCCAAACGTAGGTGGGGAGTTCTTGGACTAAGTGGGACAGGACAATGTCGAGGTACGCAGAGATGAGTTCGATGGGGCAGGAGCAGGCTGAGACAATGGGTTGGCTGGGGCAGTCAGGTTTGTGGATTTTGGGCAGGAGGTAGAAACGGGCGGTGCGGTGTTGTGGGACTATGAGGTTGGAGGCAGTGGATGGGAGATCTCCTGAGGTGATGAGGTTATGGATGGTCTGGGAGATGATGGTTTGGTGGTGTGAGGTGGGGTCATGGTCAAGGGAGCGGTAGGAGGAGGTATCCGCGCGTTGGCGTCTAGCTTCAGTGGTGTAAAGATCGGTGCGCCGAACTACCACTGCACCTATCTGCATTCAGGAGAGACCACTCTCTCTGCGACTCCCTCGTCACATCCACACCCCCCACCAACCCAACCTCCACTCCCGGCACCTTCCCCTGCAAACGCAAGAAGTGCAAAAACTTGCGCCCACCCCTCCCCCCTCACCTCCCTCCAAGGCCCCAATGGATCCTTCTATGTTTGTCGCAAATTCACCTGCACCTCCACACACATCATTTACTGTATCCGCTGCACCCGATGTGGTCTCCTCTACATTGGGGAGACAGGCCACCTACTTGCGGAACGTTACAGGGAACACCTCTGGGACACCCGCACCAACCAACCCAACCTCTCCGTGGCTGAACCCTTTAGCTCCCCCTCCCACTCCATCAATGATATGCAGGTCCTTGGTCTCCTCCATTGCCAGACCCTGGCCACACGACGCCTGGAGGAAGAGCGCCTCATCTTCCACCTAGGAACCCTCCAACCACACAGGAAGAATGTAGATTTCTCCAGCTTCCTCATTCCCCCCCCCCCCCCCCCCACCTTATCTCAGTCCCAACCCTCGAATTCAGCACCGCCCTCTTGACCTGCAATCTTCTTCCTGACCTCTCCGCCCCTACCCCCTCTCCGGGCTATCACCCTCACCTCCTTCCACCTATCGTATTCCCAGTGCCCCTCCCCCAAAATCCCTCCCCCCCTAATTTTTATCTCAGCCCGCCTGGCACACCTGCCTCATTCCTGAAGAAGGGCTTGTGCCCGAAACGTCGATTCTCCTGCTCCTCGGATGCTGCCTGGCCTGCTGTGTTTTTCCAGAACCACATTTTTCACTCTGGTACTCCAGCATCTGCAGTCCTCACTTCCTCCTCAGTATTACAGCCCACTCAGTGCCATGTGTGTGCAGTCGATGGCACCTCATACCTGGGGGGCCCAGCTATGATCCTGAATCCTATTCCTGGACTTCTGCACCAACCTCATCATTGGAAACAAATGAATCAGTGTGATTTCACACAAGCATAGAATAAAGAGTTACACATCATGGAAACAAACACTTCAGTTCAACTCATCCATGCCGACCAGGTTTCCCAAGCCAAAACTAGTCCCATTTGCCTATGTTTTGCTCATTTCCCTCTGAACCAATTCTATTCATGTACTTGTCCAAATGCATTTTAAATGTTGTAACTGTACCTGCATCTATCACTTCTTCTGGCAGTTCATTCCATGTACGAACCACCCTCTGTGTGAAAAAGTTGTAACTCAGGTCCCTTCATTGGTCATTGTCCTGAAACATTTGAGGATGGATGACTGAGCCCGTACAGATCACCTATTGCTCCTTGGAAGGAGCCAGTCATATAGGAATTCAAAGCAATGGTAGCCTTCACAGCTACCAGGAGAAGATGGCCTCCCACTTCTACACAGCTCCATCAAAGTGTCACGGGACAGGGAAAACCTGCATTGGTATTATATCTCGTTCATCCCCATGAAACTGATGGAAAACTCTGGGCCTTCTGCGTACCCACCATGCTGAGGGGCCCTGTGCTGTGACCTCCCCTTGAGCTGAGTACTCCTTGTCTCTGTGGCCGCCTGATGTTGTTCTTGGGTGAGCTGTTGGCCCTGGCCCTTCTGCACCATTTTTATCTTCTTCGAAGAACAGCCTCTGCAAACACCATGTCAAGGGCAGGGCCCAGGCCTCTCTGTGGAATTGACCTAAAAGGGGAACAGAGAGTTTTATAGATGCCAAAACAGTTAAGGGTGGCTGCCCTGCAGATGAGAGCTGAGGACATCTCTCCACATAGTGAGACAAGCTGCAGCTGAAAATGAGGGGCATGTTTCCATCATCCATCCATACTTTTGTTCAGGCTGTGCAGCAGTAATGTTGTGTAGTGTAGTGAAGGTGCCATTCTGACTGAGTAACAAGCCTTTGTCATCGCGAAGGGGGTGTCTGCAATGCCTGGCTCTCCTCATATCCCTGAACCACATCAAGCACTCAGTCTCTCACTGCATTCAGCACAGACCATCATTACATTGATGTAACAGATAACGAATTGTTGCTGTATGGCTCACACAGGACACATGGAAATTTTGCAAATAATGGTTCTCCATCAGACAGCATTAGTCTTTTGTAACATTGCTGCCAAATTCAAAATTGTTGGAATGTCCAACTTCAATTTGCAGGAGCTAACAGTATGTTGCAAATCACCAGTGGTGATAGTGCTACACAAAATGATGAAACATATTCTCAGTGTGAAGGACTTTGACTCTGCCAGGACTGTACAGTGGTTACTCATACTGGTACTTCAGGGACAGATGCATATCTGGCAGGCAGATGAGTGAAGATGAGGTCAAGTACGTTTTTCGCTCTTGTTGGTTCTCTCATCACCTGAAGCAGACCCAGTGTAGCAGTTATATCCTTCAGGACCTGAGTAGTAGTGCTGCTGCTGAGCCACTATTGGTGGTGAACATTGATTTACCCTACCCAGGGTACATTTTTACACCCTGCCAACTTCAGTGCTTCCTCTAAATGTTTTCAACATAGAGCGTATTGATTTATCAGCTGGAAGGAGGTATTTGGTAATCAACAGAATGCTTCCTTGTCCATTTTTAACTGATGTTATAAAGTTTATAGTGCCTGAAGTCAATATTGAGGATTCCTAGGGCAGCTACCTCACAAGTATAAGCCATTGTGCTGCCAATTTCACTGGGTCTGTCTTGCCTGGTAGGACAGGGATGGTGATGGTGATATCTCAGACATTGTAAATATGATTCCATGAGTATTACTCTATTAGGCTATTGCTTGACTAATCTGTGCAACAGCTCTCCCAATTTTAGTGTTAGGATTAAGAGTCAACAAATTGCTGTGGAGCTGGAGTCAAATATCAGCCAGACCAGATAAGGACTGCAGTTTTCTTCTTTAAAGGACATGAGTGAGCCAGGTGGGTATTACCTGGACAATTGTTTCATGGTCATCATTAGACATTTTAATTCTGGATTCTCTCATTTTAATCTGCTATGTTGAGATTCAGTCCCAGGTGCACAGGACCTCATTGGGTGTCTGGATCATTGACCCAGTGACAATAACACTAAGCCATCACTTTCCCAGTAATTTGTATATGAAGAATTCCTATACATTTTCCTTCTGTGATGTTTCCATTCTGTTCTTTAACACAAACTTCTCATTTTTAATAACATCATTTTTCAATGAGTTTACTCTACCAGCTACAAATTATTGTGCTTGTCAGTGATTAGGAAATTTTAAAAGAAGTCACATTTCTCTCATTTCCAACCATAGCCTCTATGAACTTCCATTTTGAGTATAATGGTGATAAATAAAGGTAAATTAAATGCGATGACAGTGAATTTTCAAGGAACTCACTAATTTGTCAAATGCTGTTCAAGTTAACACCTATATGTTCCACTTGCTGCACGGAATATTATTACTTCAACATCAGGAAAGTGACAAGTTGCTATAGTAAACAAGAAAAATATCAGTCTTAACAGAGAAACAAGATAGCACAAAAGATTGATCATTAAAGGTTTATAATCCTAGATACTATAGAGATCTCAAGATTTAAAGATTCAATTTTGTCCAAGCTCAGTTTTTCAGGAAGGAGTCTGAACTGATATTTCCTCCTGCTCTCATATTATAAGAACCTGCACCATCTGCACTTTAGTTTTCTATCCATTTTTCTTTCATTATGACGCAGAAGTAACATAAGAAACTAAAATATCAAACAAGTATTTAACCCAGTTGCCATAATTAACAATCCTTTTTGCTTTTTTACCTGTGTCTCTTCTCCATTGTCTCTTTTCGACAAAATGATAATCAGTTTGTTTCATTCTTGACCCAGTTTTATTTTCTTTCACATCCACTTCACATACATTTTATTCAGTGGACACAATTTAATGGACCTAGCTGGAGTGGGCATGATAGTGGGGCTGGCAGAAGAAACCTGCATTAAATTCTCACCATTGTTAAAATTGTCCTGAATTATGCTTGGGACAGGAAGTGTCTGATGAGTGAACTCCACCCACTGGTGGCAGGATGTCTATTAGGTTTATTAATAAGCCACTTATTCCTGAGTGTGCAGAATTTAGTGGTGGCTCAGAAATTGAACATAATGCTCCTGTACCTCTTGAAAACCACCCAGCAAATCTTGCCATGTTTGCATGCATCAATGTAAGGGGGAATGATGAGGTTGTTTTACCAGCCATTGATTGTCAGGCTGAAGGAGGGATCCTGCATCAGGAAATAGGGGGTGTGCTGAACAGAAACTGAAAACCATTCAGTGGCCTTGCCTCCAATGTTCTCCCCATCCACTTTCATCACTTGATTGAGCCAACAAAGTTGATCTGACCCACATTTCCCAGTTACCTCTTCATGTTGAAGACCAGTCCTTTACACTGAACTGTCTCTACCAGTGAATGTAGATTTTGGTCATGCATTGTTTGGGTTTTGCCCAACACCACACATACACACCCAGGATTATTTTATGTAACTCTGCCATATGTTGCTGGAATAGGTGTTGACTGATAGATAGATGTTCTTGGTGTCTTGCAAGACAGTTGGTATCTTCGTAATTTTGGTCACAAAGTTAGAGTCTATGCTCCTCGTAATCCTGTTATTGTTGGTCCAGGTGTATGCACCAGGTAAAATACTTGTGGTTTCCATGCAGAATTTCCAAGGACTTATTTCATTGTCAATGTACCAATGCAAGGAATGGGTGTCAGATTACATTCAGTTACTTTTGTTGTCATTAGTTGCAATAACTTCCAATGCTTCAGATCCATGTACTTCAGGATTTGCACTAGCTCCTATGTTAACTTTAGTCTTGAGTGGGTGTTTGCCATTTTTCATCTTATGATGGTAATAATGGTAAAGGTTTTCCAACTGTTTGACTTTATCTATGCAATGGGTCATATTCTCAACTTAGAGAGACTTCAGCTTGTGGTTGAATTTCTTTATTTTTGAATTTCAGTCTTGCTACTAATTTTATATGTGTGCTTGTGTTCATGTTTGTCTGTGTTGCATTCCCTCTCACAGCTGTCAGATTCCTGCACTACTTTTTCTTTGGTTGCATCCTTATTGTAGCCCTTGTATGCACCGTCATGGTACTGTCAGTAATCTAGAGGCATAAACTAATGCTCTGAGGACATGGGTTAAATCCCACCATGGCAGTTAGTAATATTTGAATTTAATTAGTATAATAAAAAGCTAGTCTTATGGTAACCATGAAACTAATCTGGTTCACTAATCCCTTTTAGGGAAGTAAATCTGATCTACATATAACTCAACATAGAGATGTAGTTGATTCTTAACTGACGTCTGAAATGGCCATTCAGTAATCACCACAAAGTCTATAAAAAGAAATCAAATTACATATATTCCCCATAATCAGCCTTCACACTGGATAGGATAGTGCAGACCTGTCAATCTGAACATTTTGTGACACAGTTAGGAGGACTGTCCCAGAACAGTTAAGCAAAATTCTGATACAGTCATACTCATACCTTCTAGTAAATGTTCCAGGCATCCATTATTATTCCTTGCTACAACAGCAGCAGTTTGTCCTGTTATCTAACCAGAGGTGTTCATGCAGTGCTGTACAGTCAGGAGAAGGTCTGGCTCAGAAGTTTGTAACATTAACTCTGGAACTATTGAAACCTGATGGCACCAGTTCAAATATGGGCAAGAAAACCTGAACATTTCTACCTATCACCACACACAATGGCTCGCAGATGTATATCAGTATTTCCTATGTTGAATAGCAATGAATCACTTCGGCTACAAGGGAGGGAAAATACTTTGAGTGAGGTGTTCAATACTCATCATCAAGAGTGGCTCAGTAGTACCATCTCTGACTAAGCTGATTGAGTCTAAAAGGACATATCTGCCAACTAGGCCTGCAGTAAACTGTGAGGGAACCAATAATAGGGAGAAATCTTCTTGAATCATCCTCATAATGTACCTGCTGTAGAGGCATCTGTCCATGATAGAATCGTTAGGTATCACAATGGCACACTCATTGTCTTTGCATTACGAATATTTTCTATCGTGTTGTGTGACACTGCAACCATGCTAAATTATACAAACTTTGAACAGATCTAGCAAGTCAAAACTTAGCATCTGTGAGATATTGTGAGCCATCAGAAGCAGTAATATTATCTTCAACCACAATTTGTAACCTCATGGCACAGCATGTGCTATTACCATCAAGAGTGCACTACTGAAGAGTGCAGAAAGGCAAGCCAGGAGGAGTACCAGGCATACCTAAAAATGAGATGTTAACCTGGTGAAATATAGCACAGGATTACTAGTGAGCCAAACAGTGGAGCAGCACATGATAAAATTAAATGATCTCACATTAATGGGTCTGATATAAGCTCTGCAGTCCTGCCATATCCAATCATGAATGATGATGGACAATTAAACAACCAAAAGAAGGAAGCTCCGAAAATATCCCCATACCCAATGGTGGGGCAGCCATCAGTGCAAAATATATGGACCAAATGCAAGCAAATGGAACCAGTTTAATTGTTAAAACTGGATGGTACAGACAAGATGGGCTGAAGGGCCTGTTTCCATGCTGTAGATCTCTATGACTCTCTGACTCTTTAAGGCAAAGACAAGATTGCAACAATCTGCAGACAGAAGTGGATGATCCATCTTGACCTCATCCTCCATTCACCAGTATCACAGATGTCAGTCTTCAGCCAAATTGATTCACTCCCAATGACATCAGCAAATTGCTGAGAGCACTAGTGACCACAACACCACTGGATTGTAGTGAAAATTAATCTAGTTCACTAGTAGCCTTCAAGGAGGGAAACGTGCTGACTACCCAGTTTGGTTTATCAATATGTGACTCCAGACCTACTCGGCACTGTTTTCTGAAGTGGTCTGGTCAGCCACACAGTTGTATTAAATACTCTGGGCCTACACTTACACTAACCCCAAAGACACTTTATATAGATAATGGGCCAAACTGGTCACCGGCAATGTTGGTCCATCTTTTTCTGTCCTTGCAACCTGATCCCAAATGCAACAGAGATCTCTCGATGCATCCATCTGCAGAGAAAAACAGTGAAGAGCAGCAACTGAGCGGGCACACCCTCTTTTACAACATCACTTGCCATGTTCTGGGAAATCTTTATGGTTTTAGGAATTTTAATGGGGCCAGTGAATGAACGGGAAGACGAGTGTTGTGGATGAGTTGGAAGATTATAAAGATATAACTGTGTAGAGATTCAATGAGTGGGTATTGGTTGGGAGGTTATTGAGTGAGTGGGGGTGATGGATAGTCAGGTTGCAAGTAAGCATTCAAAATGGATGAGGTGGATAGTTGGGCCATGGTGCAGATGAGTTGTTTGGGTGGGCTTCACTAATAATCACTGACCTGTGCCTAAAGTTAATAGTGGGACGATGCTAGGGTTGGTGTCCTAGCAAATGCTGTGAACAGACCCAGGTATCTGAGGCTAACAACAGTGTATGTGACATTTTTGGAGGGGCATGGGCAGTGAAAATCCACCCATTAGAACTTTAAATTTCAATGGCAATTACTGAACCTGTACAAGGCTCCTGATTTTCAAAGAGTCCCAATGCACAACAGTGGCCATAGTGTCAACATCTACTGCTGACAACATCTAAAGTCCTGTCTAGTATTTTTGATGCAGTATTGTAAATAATACTGGTACTTTTTTGTTGATATGCTGTACAATAACCTGGGCCCTGAGCTCCAACTAGTACATACAGAAGCACACCCTTGTGTAATGCAGCCTTAAGTTATGTCTGTATAGCCACTTGTTCACTGTAGAAATCTGGAAGTTAATGCTGTTGCAATGCTGTCAAACATATTTCTCAATGTAACTGTAGTTGCTTTCTATTTCAATGACAAACTTAGAAATGATGTGATTATAGTACAGGGTTATTTAAAGCTGACATTTCCAGAATGTAATTTCTCCATGACTTCAATTTGTCACATATTTAAAATGGTATCAGTGAATATTAATGGAGAATGCATGAAATAGTCATAAAAATTCCAACCTGAAAATAATTTGCATTTGTTGTACTATTAGCTATCTCTGGTAAATTTAAATTGGATTGAATTTTAGGAAAATGCCATTTCATCAGGAATCTAGCTTCAACCTATAGAGTTAACTCGAGTGTATTAGACTGTCTGTACATACGAACCATCTCGAAAGGTGACTTAGGTAAGTTAATCTTTCAATTAGAGTGATATTGACACACACACATGAAATTTTATAAGTTATCCACAGGCTTTCCCTTCCTGAAACACATTTGTAAAGACAAAGTAATTACATGGCAGCAATTGAGTAGCTAGAGGAATCTCCAGGAAATTTGATAAATAAATACTTGGCACTTACAACTATTTTCTATCATGCAAATAGGAAAAGGCGTCTTGTCCATACATTTCCTGAAAAGTTACTTTTTACACTTTGAAGGTTTTATCAGGATGGTTGTCACCTTTGCTGCCTTAAGATTGAATCTCAAATGAGAACCAAGGTGACATTAAGAATGGCCACAGTAGTCTGATACTAAAAGACTTGAAGGGGTTGACTCTGTTTCAATTCATTATGGATTAAATGTAAACCATACTGCAAAAGTAAATGGGAACCACAGATGTACAAAGGCAGGCTAAAAGTACCGAAGATGCACTATCTTAGATAGAGCTGGCCTGGGGTAAAGAACATTTGATACCTAGGAAAGACATGGGAAAATAAAAGATAATTTGAGGGACCTGTACAGTAAAGCTTGGGAATTGTAATATGCATGCTGTAATCTGCAAAAAGCTTGGAGACATTTTGTAAACCCACTAGAGTAAGCTTACTCTTCATGGTATTAAGACTGACTCTCTACACATACATACGAAATGGTCATAACCTGATTTCCTGTGACATCTTTTATCAATTTGTCAAGTTGTCTGATATCAAGACCTATACGTCAACAGGAGGAAGGGCATTGGAGAAGTGATGTTTTCAGGAGGCTACATCCATGAAACAGAATCTACAGATGAATTTCCATCTCATGCCAAAACACAAATATTTCAGAAAAGGGACACACAGATGCTGTCAGATTGGCGGAATAGTCCAGCAATTTGTTTTTATCTCAGATTTCCAGAATCTGCAGAATTTTGCTTTTAATACAAAACATGCACATCAAATTGCATTTAAAGGATTGTACAGGAATCTAAATGAAGATTGAGGCATGGATATGATATTCACTCATGGGACACGGACATCACTGCTGGGCCAGCATACATTGCTCTTATCTAGTTCCTCAAAGAAGGTTGTGGTGAGCTACCTTTAGGAACCTGTAGTCCGTGACCTAAAATGCAATTATAGGAATTCCAGGATTTTGTCCCAATGACATTGAAGGAATGGTGATATATTTCCAAGAATGGATGACCATGGTTCAAGATTCACCTGCTCCAGAGGTGTGTAATAACATCTATGACCAGGTTCATTAGAAAAACCTAGAGAATGTGTTGGCCACCTTCAATCTGCTCATGTAAAAATACAAGGAATTTTACCATTGGCATTGAAGGAGGAAACATGTCCTGTTATTCTTTAACTGGACAATATCTGCAGTAGGAAACCGTATTAACATCAATATGCCACTGTAGCCACTGGGACAGGCTACAATCTATAATGTAATGGACTGAATAGTGCAATTTGTTTTGAAATTTCTTCTGTTTAACAGATTTAGAATACAGTGCCCTCTTATTAAAGTCCTCACCATTTAGAACAAGCATATTTATATTAATGAGGTTTGTTTGCTATAAGTGATGAAATTTCTAAATTTAAGGAAAGAATACATTTAGTTGATGAGAGTCCAAATTACATAAGTCAGTAGAACCCAATGAAAAGAAATGAATCTATCAAGGCAATTAAATGTCTACTTTGTATTGCGATTTCTCCCATTTTGAATTACATATGACCTAGTTAACCGTATAAATGGAAAGACCTTTATTTAACAATGAAGCTATCTGTGATTTCAAGAAAAACCTGCAATTAACTGATCCACTTATGTCAAAATGTCTGTTCTTTGCACTGTGAGTAGGAGTGCATGAGGTTATTATGTACTGAGTGTTTCTTGTATTATGATTTGCATGAAATGATTAGACTCAGTTTCTTATAATTTGTTTAATTCTCCCTTCCTTCAATGACTGGTGTTGCTGCTGAAATGTCAGAATAGTTTAAATGATTCTAAATGACAAGGAAATGTGTTGAGGTCTGTATATAAATATTTCAGAGTTATTCAACAAACAGCAGGGAAGATAAAACGATTAACGCAATTACACTTTAATGAAATCCAAAGGATTTATTGAGTTGCCCAAAATAAACTGGCCTTTAATTTAATGTAATGGTGCTTTGTAATTATCATCTTCTTAGGGTCTGGACATGGCGTGGGGGCAATGGCTATGGCTATGGCTGATGTTGGTTTTGTAGAGACTGGAGGTGTCCTCTAGTACTGATCACAAAATGGGCTGCTAGATTCAAAGCATATGCAGATCACACTGTTGTGTAATAGGTTCTGGCAATGGTGTAGTTGGCTGTTCCATTATTTTGAGGGCAATTACCATTTCAATTTGTTCTACCATGTTCATACACATTTGATCAGAAATGCTAATGTCAAAGCAATCCTCTGGAGCTGTGTATACTAACATCTTACAACTTTCACAGGACATCAACTAATCACTACTATGACATTGGCCAATGTTGGAGACAAGCCCCCAAATGCTACTCTATTTTCCTTAAATAAAATAGGGTCTGGAGGAGGATAGTGCCCATGGGCAGCAGGAGAAGCAAACACATAAGCAGCAGCACAATTCTGTTTGGAAGGCACATATGTATCAAATCGATATGAATGATGTATTTTTACCACCACATCTTTCACTGCATCTGCAGTCCTGCTTATATAACTCTACCATAAATGTTTTTTTCATCTTAACCCATTTGAAACAGGTACCAAAGCAACTTTCTAATCATTGGCAATAACAATGCCAGGAACAGTACAACAATTATTTTTAATCTAGTATGTGACTATGCTGTGGATGCTGGAAATCAGAAAATAACACAGAGCATGCTGGAGAAACTCAGTACACCTGACAGTATGTGTGGAGGAGAAACAGAGTTAACATTTCCAGTTTGGTATGACTTTTCAGAACAGTTCTGAAGATGAATCATATTGGATTCAAAGCTTTACTTTGTTTCTTTCTCCACAGATGCTGCCAGACCTGCCGACTTTCTGCAGCATTCTCTTTTTTTGTGGCCATACTTTGTTCTCCTTACTTCCTTATTTTTATTCACTTAGGGCATTGGGGTTTGTTGGCTGGTCCAACGTTTGTTGCTCATCCCTAAAGAAGCAGCACGTTGGCTTAGTGGTTAGCACACTGTCTCATTGCGTCAGGTACAGGCGTTCAATTCTTGTTGAGGATGACTGCCTGTGTGGTGTTTGTATATTCTCCCTGTGTCTGTGTGGGTTCTCTCTGGGTACTCTGGTTTCCTTCCACAATTCAAGATGTGCAGGCCAGGTGAATTGGCCATACTAAATTGCCCATAGTGTCAGGTGGATCACTCAGGGGAAAATGTAGGGTAGGGCAGTGGAATGGGTCTGGGCGGGTCACTCTTCAGAGGGTTGGTGTGGGCTTGTTGGGCTAAATGGCCCGTTTCCACTGTGTAGGGAATGTAATCTAATTGCTCTGGTGAAGTTGGTGATGAACTACTTTCTTGAACCGGTGCTGTCCATTTGGTGTAGGTACACCCACAACGTTGTTAGGGAGAGATTCCCTGTGTTGAGAGGATTTATTCACTGTTTTCTTCAATGGACACATCTGAAGAGACCGGGCACAGAACTCCAGAGAGTAAAATTGCTAACGTGGAAGTGGATGATCTTAAAGAGGATTACTACTGGTTAAATCTAATCCAACAGTGATAGCAATTTCTGGGTCAAAATGCTTAAATATCTTATTACATGCAAATACCTCAAAGAATTTCAAACAATGAACTTCATTCGGTATGTAAGGGAATCAGTGACATTGATTTGATCATAAGCTAGTATTGTTGTCACAAGATGTTTTACAAATGCTCAGTTCCAGAGTTATGGCCTAATGAATATTATATGAGTCAACCTCATTTATTTTGATGATTAGAAGTATAATCAATATCATTACATGACCACAAGCTGTTTCAGTATTGCAACAACCTCTCATCTACCATCCAACGAGGTGGGGCAGCAGTCGCCTGGCTCTATTCTTACTTATTTAATCATAAACACAGCATCTCTTACAATGCCTTCTCTTCCTGCTCCCAAACCCATTAGCTTTAATGCTGCCCAAAGATTTATCCTTGGCCCCTCCTACTTGTGACTTCGATGCAGTGTATTTCGTTTCAGTTACACTTCATCTTCCATATAGCGATTGCACGTAGCCCTATAAAAACGCCATCCCATATTCCCAATTCCTTCGTCTCTGCCGCATCTGCTCCCAGGAGGACCAGTTCCAATACCATACAGCCCAGATGGCCTCCTTCTTCAAAGACCGCAGATTCCCCCCAGACGTGATCGACGATGCCCTCCACCGCATCTCCTCCACTTCCCGCTCCTCTGCCCTTGAGCCCCGCCCCTCCAACCGCCACCAGGACAGAACCCCACTGGTTCTCACCTACCACCCCACCAACCTCCGTATACAGCGTATCATCCGCCATCATTTCCGCCACCTCCAAACGGACCCCACCACCAGGGATATATTTCCCTCCCCGCCCCTATCAGCGTTCCGCAAAGACCACTCCCTTCGTGACTCCCTCGTCAGGTCCACACCCCTCACAACCCAACCTCCACTCCCGGCACCTTCCCCTGCAACCTCAGGAAATGCAAAACTTGCGCCCACACCTCCTCCCTTACCTCTCTCCAAGGCCCCAAGGGATCCTTCCATATCCGCCACAAATTCACCTGCACCTCCACACACATCATCTATTGCATCCGCTGCACCCGATGTGGCCTCTTCTATACTGGGGAGATGGGCCGCCTACTTGCGGAACGCTTCAGGGAACACCTCTGGGACGCCCGGACCAACCAACCCAACCACCCCGTGGCTTAACACTTTAACTCTCCCTCCCACTCCACCGAGGACATGCAGGTCCTTGGACTCCTCCATCGCCAGAACATCACAACACGACGGTTGGAGGAAGAGTGCCTCATCTTCCGTCTGGGAACTCTCCAACCACAAGGGATGAACTCAGATTTCTCCAGTTTCCTCATTTCCCCTCCCCCCACCTTGTCTCAGTCGATTCCCTCGAAATCAGTTCCGCCCTCCTAACCTGCAATCCTCTTCCTGACCTCTCCGCCCCCACCCCACTCCGGCCTACCACCCTCACCTTGACCTCCTTCCACCTATCACATCTCCATCACCCCTCCCCCAAGTCCCTCCTCCCTACCTTTTATCTTAGCCTGCTGGACACACTTTCCTCATTCCTGATGAAGAGCTTGTGCCCGAAACGTAGAATTTCCTGTTCCTTGGATGGTGCCTGACCTGCTGCGCTTTAACCAGCAACACATTTTCAGCTCTGATCTCCAGCATCTGCAGACCTCACTTTTTACTCGAAGATTTTAACCTACTGTGAATCCTCTTGCAAGGATGCCTTCCTTGAAGAAGCTCTCTTCCTCCCTCTACAAGGATTTCAGTGAGTCTCCCTCTCACTGCACCCCCCAGGTCATCTCCTCTGCACAGAAGCTCTTCAGCCACGATCTCAAACAGACCCGTTACCACAGCCACATCTCCTTCCTCATCACCTGCCTACGGAACCGACTGATCCCGCATGGACTCCGGACTACATTCCAACCAACAAAATTTGGACCCAACCAGGACAACCTGTACCTACAACAAATCCGAAGCCTCCAGCAACAGACCTCCCTCCGGATCCTCCGGTCCATCCTTGCAGCCATGCGTTGCTACCTATGTTCCCTGCAGTCAGCCCTATCCCAGCTCAGGACAACACTCTCACAAACTTGCAAAGGACCTCTACTGTTCTTCATTCACAGAAGAATCCATACACTAAACAAACAGTTCTTCCTAGCCAAATCAGAAATTAAAGACAGTAAGTGCCGAAAACTTTCATGTACTTACCCCCACACTCGTGGTTCCTCACTGTTCCAGAATCCTCCATCGGCCTCTGCAATCTGTCAGACGCCATTACACACGCAGCCGCTACAGTGCCCGCGGCACCAACGGCCGACGACGACCGTGACATCACTTCCGCCCCCACTGACTTCGCAGCCTCCGTGATTGCCGCCCAGACAACCGCTTCCACGATCTCCATGAAGATCGCTGACGGATTCGCGACCCCCACGGCTATCGGGAATGACAATGGTCCTTTCGTCGCCACAACCATTTCCGCCCCTTCGGTTGCCGTCGCCGCAGCCACTTCCACCCCCAGTGACATCACTAACCTACACGACTGCAACACCTCAGGTGTCTCCACCCCCACACTGACTTTTGTCACCACGCGTAACCCTGTCCCCACGCCGACTTCTGTCACCACGCATGACACCGCCCCCGCGCTTAACCCTGCCCCCACACTGAGCTTCGTCACCACGTCTAACCCCGCCCCTACGTCGATCTCCGTTCCCGCCCCTGCCCCTAACCCCGCCCCCACTCCCAGCTCCTGTCCCACACCAGGTCCTAGCTCCCAGCCTTGCCGGATCTTCACCATCCCTCCAGACCTCCTCCTCTCTGAGGATGAAAGATCAGTCCTCAGCAGAGGCCTCACCTTCATTCCCCAATGCCCTCGGATTAATGAGTTCAACACGCGGCGAGATATTGAACAATTCTTCCGCTGCCTTTGCCTCCGTGCCTACTTTTACAACCAAGACTCCCGACCACCCTCTGACGACCCCTTCTTCCGCCTCCAACACACCCCATTCACCTGGACACCCTGTGCTGGCCTCTTACCCGCCCTCGATCTATTTATAGCCAACTGCCGCCGCGACATTAACTGACTCAATCTGTCCACCCCTCTTACCCACTCCAACCTCTCACCCTCAGAACGTGCAGGCCTCCACTCCCTCCGCTCCAACCCCAACCTCACCATCAAATCGGCAGACAAGGGAGGTTCGGTAGTAGTTTGGCGCACCGACCTTTATACTGCTGAGGCCAAACGCCAGCTCACGGACGCCTCCTCCTATTGCCCCCTTGACCATGACCCCACCCCCCACCACCAAACCATCATCTCCCAGACCATCCATAACCTCATCACCTCAGGGGATCTCCCATCCACCGCCTCCAACCTCATAATCCCACAACCCCGCACCGCCCGTTTCTACCTCCTGCCCAAAATCCACAAACCTGACTGCCCCGGCCGACCCATTGTCTCAGCCTGCTCCTGCTCCACCGAACTCATCTCCGCGTACCCCGACACGGTTCTGTCCCCCTTAGTCCAAGAACTCCCCACTTACGTTCGGGACACCACCCACGCCCTCCACTACCTCCATGATTTTCGCTTCCCCGGTCCCCAACGCCTTATCTTCACGATGGACATCCAGTCCCTGTACACCTCCATTCCCCATCCCCCATCACGAAGGACTCAAAGCCCTCCACTTCTTCCTTTCCCGCCGCACCAACCAGTACCCTTCCACTGACACCCTCCTTCGACTGACTGAACTGGTCCTCACCCTGAACAACTTCTCTTTCCAATCCTCCCACTTCCTCCAAACTAAAGGAGTTGCCATGGGCACCCGCATGGGCCCCAGCTATGCCTGTCTCTTCGTAGGATATGTGGAACAGTCCATCTTCCACAACTACACTGGCACCACCCCCCACCTTTTCCTCCACTACATCGATGACTGTATCGGCGCTGCCTCGTGCTCCCACGAGGAGGTTGAACAGTTCATCAACTTTACCAACACCTTCCATCCCGACCTCAAATTCACCTGGACTGTCTCAGACTCCTCCCTCCCTTCCTAGACCTTTCCATTTCTATCTCGGGCAACCGAATCAATACAGACATCTTCTATAAACCGACTGACTCCCACAGCTACCTGGACTACACCTCCTCCCACCCTGCCCCCTGTAAAAACGCCATCTCATATTCTCAATTCCTTCGTCTCCGCCGTATCTGCTCCCAGGAGGACCAGTTCCAATACTGTACAGCCCAGATGGCCTCCCTCTTGAAAGACCGCAGATTCCCCCAAGACGTGATCGACGATGCCCTCCACAGCATCTCCTCCACTTCCCGCTCCTCCGCCCTTGAGCCCCGCCCCTCCAACCGCCACCAGGACAGAACCCCACTGGTTCTCACCTACCACCCCACCAACCTCCGTATACAGCGTATCATCCGCCGTGATTTCTGCCACCTCCAAACGGACCCCACCACCAGAGATATATTTCCCTCCCTGCCCCTATCAGCGTTCCACAAAGACCACTCCCTTCGTGACTACCTCGTCAGGTCCACACCCCCCACCAACCCAACCTCCACTCCCGGCACCTTCCCCTGCAACTGCAGGAAATGCAAAACTTGCGCCCACACCTCCTCCCTTACCTCTCTCCAAGGCCCCAAGGGATCCTCCCATATCCGCCACAAATTCACCTGCACCTCCACACACATCTTCTATTGCATCCGCTGCACCCAATGTGGCCTCCTCTATATTTGGGAGACGGCCCGCCTACTTGCGGAATGCTTCAGGGAACAGTCTGGGACCCCCGGACCAACCAACCCAACCACCCCGTGGCTCAACACTTTAACTCTCCCTCCCACTCCACCACGGACATGCAGGTCCTTGGACTCCTCCTTCGTCAGACCATAACAACACGACGGTTGGAGGAAGAGTGCCTCATCTTCCGCCTGGGAACCCTCCAACCACAAGGGATGAACTCAGATTTCTCCAGTTTCCTCATTTCCCCTCCCCCCACCTTGTCTCAGTCGATTCCCTTGAACTCAGCACTGCCCTCCTAACCTGCAATTTTCTTCCTGACCTCTACGCCCCCACACCACTCCGGCCTATCACCCTCACCTTGACCTCCTTCCACCTATCACATCTCCATCGCCCCTCCCCCAAGTCCCTCCTCCCTACCTTTTATCTTAGCCTGCTGGACACACTTTCCTCATTCCTGATGAAGGGCTTGTGCCCGAATCGTCGAATTTCCTGTTCCTTGGATGCTGCCTGACCTGCTGTGCTTTAACCAGCAACACATTTTCAGCTCTGATCTCCAGCATCTGCAGATCTCACTTTTTACTTGTAGCCCTTATCTACAGATCTTGACATTTGACACATATCAGCATCACCAAATCATCATAGCACGTCTCCAATCCACCTACAATGCAGTTCTTCACTTCAATGCCACACTTTGGAACCTGGCAACTTTCGTTACAATACTGTTGACTGGATACTTTGTGCACAGCGACAATGTCACCCTTACCCAGCTGTGAAGACGTGGCAGTGATGTGCTCACCATTTTGTGTTCCCGATGCTAACCTAGCTAACATATTCACTGAGGTGTCAGTGTCATTGCTGGTGTGGTGTGCAGGGGGCAGCTTTATTGATGCTTCCTTTAAGACATCCATGCTTACTTCCTCAGAGGTGGACAAGGAGATATCTGCTGCCTTCTCAGCTATTGACATAGTATATTCTACTGGTATTCACAGAACACAAAGGACAGAATGCATGGAGACTAAGGGCTAGGTGTTCGATTATGTTCAGGACCCATTCACCATGATGGTAATGAAGCTGAGCACAGAAATGGACAATTATTCCCATGTGGCTGCTGGGACATGGAGGTTTTGGCACCTCCACAGGAGTTATCCTGGTCTTTGCCTGTCAGGGCAAGTATCCTCCATTCATAGGGATTGAGGAGCTGAATGTTGGGCATCCCACCACCCATCCGAGCTGTCTCCACTCTATTATGGACTGTTTTTCCTGGAAAGAGACAAAGAGATGAGTGGACTGACATGAAAATAGCTGGGACTTCCATTAATACAGATGCAGTTGTTCGACAAATGGTGAAGTGTACTGAGTGAATTTGTTTTAATTCATTTGTGGAACTTGGGCATCACTGGCTGGCCAGCATTGATAACCCATCCCTATTTTCCCTTGAGAAGATGGGCGTGAGCTGCCTTCTTGAATTGCTGCAGTCATTTGCTGTGGGTTGGCCCACAATGCAGGTTGAGAACTAATGCCAGGATTTTGACCCAACGACTGTGAAGGAACGGCGGTATATTTCCAAGTCAGGGTGGTGAGTGGCTGGAGGGGAATTTGCAGTGGTGGTTTTCCCAAGTACCGTTGCCCTTGTCCTACTGGATGGAAATGGTCGTGAGTTTGGAAAATGCTGTCTAAGGACCATTGGTGAATTTCTGAAGTGAACTTGTAGATTGTACACACTGTTGCTCCTGAGGGGAGGTAGTGCAGAGGCCTTGCAGGATTAGTCTGACAGTGTCGGATTAGTTGAGAGTTAGTGAGAGAAGATTATTTTGGGCATAGTGAGAGTGAGAGGCCATGAGGCTTGGTAGGAGGTAGGTACAGTAGCAGAGTCAATGTGAGAAAAGAGTATGGCACTTACTCTTGCAGAACTGAAAAGTTTATTGACCTTCTTCTTATATATGACTGAGCATCCCTCCAGGTGACTGAAACCAAACTGATCAAGTCACAACCTCATTCCAGGCTGATAACGTCTGGCATTAGATCCTCCTCCTCCAGTCCTATGGGAAGAGGATGTCCCTCCTCTGCACCACTCAGTCTACCAGGACCTTCAGCTCTCTGTCCTTAAAGCACAATGGCAAATTCCCCTAGATGCCATGTTGAGGCCAGTTACTTCAAATATGAAGACAGCTCTATATAGCTAACACCTGACCTATGGCTTTTTACTTTCGCCTGCTGCAAGTGGGAGAATATGATGAGCTGGGTACCCATGAGCCGTGATACATAATTAATGAGGTGTGTCTGGGATGATAGTGTGAGAAAAACCTGCTAGGCCTCATGGAGAGAAACCTTCCAGGAAACTCACCAAAAATGAGACTTACATGATTCCCATTAATAGTTTTCTTTTAGTAAGAGATACTTTTAAAAAAGGGCTAATAAGATAGATATTGATTCAATAGAAAGTGAGAATTGGAAGTTAATAATGGAAAATAAAGAGATGGCAGATGAATTAAATATTTTTTTTTCATCGGACTTCAGTGCAGAGGATACAATGAACAACCCAGAAATAAGTATAATTCTGGAAATGGAGGAAGGGTGGGACTCAATAAAACTATACACAATCACTAGAGAAACTACTCTATATAAATTGTTGGAGTTGCAAGCTGACAAGTCTCCAGATCTTAATGGACTTCAACTTCGACTCTTAAAAGAAGTGGCGGGTGAAGTTTCTAATATTCTAAAATTCCATAAATTTGGGGAAGGATCCATTAGAATGGGAGATAGTGAATGTATTCCCTTTATTCAAAAAGGGAGGCAGAAAGCCAGGAGCTACAACATCTGTCATAGTGAAAATGGCAGAAGCCTTTACTAAAAATGTTGTAGCAGGGTATTTGGGAAAAAAAGTAAAAGTAATCAGGCAAATTCAACTTGGTTTTGTGAAAGGGAAGTCATATGTAATGAATTTATCAAAATTCTTTGAGCAAGTAACATGTCCAGTAGATGAAAGGGAACCAGTGTACTTGCAGACATTTGACAAAGGGCTACGTCAAAGATTATTGCAGAAAATAAAAGCTCGTGTTGCAGGGGGTACAATATTGGCATGTATGGAAGACTGGGTGGCTAAAATAGAATAGGCTTAAATGGGCCATTTTCTTGCTAGGAAAATATAATGAGTAATTTACCACAGGGATCAATGTTTGGCCATCAGCAATTACAAATTTTAAAATTCTTGGATGAAGAGGTTGCTAACTTTGCTGATCACACAAAAGCAGGTAGAAAAGTAGGTTGTGAACTGGACTTAAGGAAGTCTTAAAGTGTTATTGATTGTTTAAGTGAGTGGGAAAACATCCAGCAAATGGAGTATATTGTGGGAAAATTAGAAATTGCCCAATGACATAGAAGCATTGTAGCTATATGTCGAGAGATTGTAAATCTCTGAAATGCAAAGAGATCTGTGTGACTTGGTGCATGAATTACAAAATGCTGATGTGCAGGTACAGCAAGTAATTAGGAAAGTTGATAGAATGTTATTGTCCAAAGTAAGCGAAGGATAGGGAACTCATGCTTCTATTATAAAAAGCATTGGTGGACCACAACTGGAAAACTGTGTACAGCATTGGTCTCCTCATTAAAGGAAGATATAAATACAGAAGCAATTCAGACTTAGTTTATTGGATCAATCTATTGGGTGGGTTGTCTTGGAATGAAAAGTTGGATTGCACTCTTTGGAGCTTGGCGAAGTAAAAGATGAATTCATGGAAACATAATGGGCACGGTGGCACAGTGGGCGGCACGGTGGCACAGTGGTTAGCACTGCTGCCTCACAGCGCCTGTAGACCCGGGTTCAATTCCCGACTCAGGCGACTGACTGTGTGGAGTTTGCACGTTCTCCCCGTGTCTGCGTGGGTTTCCTCCGGGTGCTCCGGTTTCCTCCCACAGTCCAAAGATGTGCGGGTCAGGTGAATTGGCCAAGCTAAATTGCCCGTAGTGTTAGGTAAGGGGTAAATGTAGGGGTATGGGTGGGTTGCGCTTCGGCGGGTCGGTGTGGACTTGTTGGGCCGAAGGGCCTGTTTCCACACTGTAAGTCTAATCTAATAAGATATAGAGGGGTCTTGAGGGGTTGATATGGAAAGGATGCTTTCTCTTGCAGTAGGGAAATCTAGACCTAATGTTCACTGTTTAAAAATAATGACTTTAAGGCAAAGATAAAGATACACTTATTTCACAAGGAATTCTCCTCAAAAGGTGGTGAAAGGTGAATCCTTGAATATTTTTAAGGAAGATCCAGATAGATTCTACATAACCGAGCAGTGAAAGGTTACTGGACACTGGTGAAAATGTGGAGTCATCAAGTTAGCCGTGACATTATTGAATGTCAAAGCAGGTGCAAGGGGCTGGGTGACCTACTTGTAGTTTGATCTTTTATGTTGTTAATGATATGTTACTGGCAGGCACTACACAGTCCAACAGTACCCAACGTCTGAACATTGTAAAAGGGACCATCAAAAAGTTACAACAACTAATTCATTCTTCTCCAAGTTGTAGCACTTAAGTGGAGAATTTTGCACAATCTTCCTCTTTAACTTCTTGAATGCAGATCAGTACAGTTAGGAACTGGATCTTTGGCTCATCACGTCTGAGTCAAACATGATGCTATTCTAAACTAATTCCATCTGCCTGCACATGGTTCATACCTCTCTATTCCCCGCTTGCTCATGTATCTGTCTAAATGCTTTCTAAACTTTGCTAATGTATCTGTTTCTACCACCTCCCTGGCAGTGCATTCCAGGTACCCTCTTGCCTCGTACATCTCCCTTATACCTCTCCCTGTCACTTAAAACCTATTCACCGTAGCATTTGATATTCCCACCCTGAGAAAAATACACGGACACGCCACCCTATTCATGCATTTCATAATTGTATATACTTCTATCAGGTTGCTCCTCAGCCTCTAATATACTTGTAAAAACCATCTAGGCTTGTCCAACCTTTCCTGAAAGTTAACACACTGCAATCCAGTAAACATCCCCACAAACCTCTTCTGCATCCTCTCCAAAGTTGTGGTGACCAGAACTGCATACAATACTCCAAACGCGATCTAAATAAAGTCCTACACAGTTGTAAGATGACTTGCCAACTTTTATTTTTAATGTTGAAGGCCGTACATACTCTTTGCCATATTATCCACTGATGGCACTTTCAGGGAGTTTTTATCAATCTCCTAAGGATCCTGCCATTAATTGTATACATTCCTTTTGCAGTTGACCTCTCAAAATGCATCACCTCATAACTCCATCTGCCATTTTCATTATCTAACTTTGCAACTGATCTACGTCCTGTTTTAACATTTGTTGACCTTCCTTACTATCCACAACTTCATCAATTTTCATCTGCAAACATACTAATCAGACCACATACATTTTATACATACATATCACAAGCAACAGAGGTCCCAGCATTGATCCTTGTGAAACACCACTAGTTAAAGATCTCCAGTCAGAAAAAAAACACTCCTCCACAAGTATCCTCTGTCTCCTATGACCAAGGCAATTTTGTAGGAGAAAGTGAGGACGGCAGATGCTGGAGATAAGAGCTTAAAAATGTGTTGCTGGAAAAACGCAGCAGGTCAGGCAGCATCAAAGGAGTAGGAGAATCGACGTTTCGGGCATAAGCCCTTCTTCAGGAATGAAGAGGGTGTGCCAAGCAGGCTAAGATAAAAAGTAAGGAGGAGGGACTTGGGGGAGGGGCGTTGGGAATATGATAGGTGGAAGGAGGTTAAGGTGAGGGTGATAGGCCGGAGGGTGGGTGAGGGCGGAGAGGTCGGGAAGAAGGTTGCAGGTCAAGAAGGCGGTGCTGAGTCTGAGGATTGGGACTGAGAAAAGGTGGGGGGAGGGGAAATGAGGAAGCTGGAGAAATCTGCATTTATCCCTTGTGGTTGGAGGGTTCCTAGGCAGAAGATGAGGTGCTCTTCCTCCAGGCATCGTGTGGCCAGGGTCTGGCGATGGAGGAGGCCAAGGACCTGCATGTCATTGGCAGAGAGGGAGGGGGAATTAAAGTGTTCAACCACGGGGCTGTTGGGTTGATTGGTGCGGGTGTCCCAGAGGTGTTCTCTGAAACGTTCCGCAAGTAGGCGGCCTGTCTCCCCAATGTATAGGAGACCACATCGGGTGCAGTGAATGCAATAAATGATGTATGTGGAGGTGCAGGTGAATTTCTGACGGATATGGAAGGATCCCTTGGGGCCTTGGAGGGAAGTGAGGGACGAGGTATGGGCGCAAGTTTTGCATTTCTTGCGGTTGCAGGGGAAAGTACTGGGAGTGGAAGTTGGGTTGGTGGGGGGTGTGGATCTGATGAGGGAGTCGCGGAGGGAGTGGTCTTTCTGGAACGCTGATGGGGTGGGGAGGGAAATATATCTTTGGTGGTGGGATCTGTTTGGAGGTGGAAGAAATGACGAAGGATCCAGATACATTGTATCAGCATTCCGGAAAGACCACTCCCTCCGCGACTCCCTCGTCAGATCCACACCCTCATCTTAACCTCCTTCCACCTATCGTATTCCCAACACCCCTCCCCCAAGTCTCTCCTCCCTAACTTTTATCTTAGCCTGCTTGGCACACCCTCCTCATTCCTGAAGGAGGGCTTATGCCTGAAACGTCGATTCTCCTACTCCTTTGATGCTACCTGACCTGCTGTGCTTTTCCAGCAACACATTTTTAAGCTCAAGGCAATTTTGTAGTCAATTTGTCAACTTACCATGGATTCCATGTGACTTCATATTCTGGACCAGCCTACTGTGAGGGATCTGTCAAATGCCTTAGTAAAGTTCATGTAGACAACATTCACTGCCCTAACCTCATTAATCATTTTTGTCACTTCATCAAAAATCTCAAGTCTGTGGGACAAGGCCTCACTTGCATAAAGCCACACTGACTATCTCTACAAAGTTCATTTTTCTCTAACATGGAGGTAAATCAGAACTGAAGTGTTAGAAATACAGAGCAAACATTTACAGATGTAAAATAGCTATTTTGCCTTTGCTGAAATTTTCACCCTCTTTTCCTTTTTTTGACACTGCTAAACATGTTTATTAACAGAGTATTGTATCTTGTATTTCTCCAGTTGACTGTAACCACTATCACAGATTTTCTGTAAATTCTCTGATGTATAGTGATAAGTTGAGTCACATTTAGTGATTAACATGAAAATGTCGCAGCAGTGTTGACAAAGCATAATTAATTAGTCATTTGTAAAATAAAACAAAATAAAACCCCTAGGACATCTCACATATTTTTCACCATGTATGCTAAAATAATACTTCTCTTCTATTAAAGACCTCATCAATTTAACAAAATGTTTTCAACTTTTGACTCATTGTTTATTCATTACAGTTTAGAAAGAGGAAACATTAATGTCTATACGAATGAAGTACGTGGATCTGAGGCTAACAATGAATTAGTCTGCAGTGGGCCGTGGGAGTGGGCAATGTAGATTTCGTTCCTCATGAATTGTCAATTTTAGCTACACTAAAGACAAAGTGAAGCAAGAAAAATGCTCCTCCAATTGCCCTTATTCTACTGTTAGTTCACTTTAAATGATCTTAGAAGAGAGTTATGAGCTTTCCTCTTGCCTGCTGAATGACCTCATGAGACAAATGAAAACAAAGAGAAATAAAGGGACTTATCATGTTCGTAAACAGGACATACTTCAAATACTTTGCATGGGGAATCGTACAGACAGAAGAGATTATTCTTTCAAAAAATAATTTGTATAAATTAAAACATAGTGACAATGCGAATTCCAGGTTCACCTTTCTTGGCGTGTCTGCTCTTCTGTGGTTTCCATGGCACATTCCAAAGAATTCTGTAAAGACTGCAGCTGGTTCACTGTTTCCTTCAGCAAAAAGCGAGTCACAAACTGTTCCAGATTACACGAGTCCTGATAATCCTATAGAAGAAATTCAATTCAATAAACTTGGAATAAAAAAGGGCTTCAATGTCTCTCATCAAGACTGGCACTGAAACATAACTCCTGGCTAAGCTGGTCATGTACTGTTGCAGGTTGAAAGGGGAATTAAACAGGAGAGAAAAACTTTGTACATGAGGAAGGAGGTTTACCACCAAATAATGGAGATTTTATTTTTCTGGCCACCACAGATATTATGCTGGATATGTGGCTAAGCCAAGTGACAAGATCAATTTTTCAAAAAATATTTCCAATTCAGATAAGAAGCTTCATCTCTGATGTGGCTGATGGATCGACCAATCATGTTACCTGGGAATATAAAATCTATATTACAATGGAGATCTTGCAACCCATGACCCAAGCAATGTTGGGGAAGGGCCTTGGTTACCCTGACTGATGCCATATTAAATGCAGAATCCATTATACAAGTAACTACTTTCTCAGGACAGCACAGTATTGAGAATAGAATTCAATCCGTTCTGAGGTGGCTTTCTTTTGATGTAAACTAATTATTGGCAACTATGACTACATATTCACTGGCAGTTACTTACCTAAACAACAGAAATCAAGTAAATGGTATTGGAATGCAAATCAAAGTTCCTTCTTTCAAATCTGAATAATACATAAGAACATGACTCCTTATTCTATGGTTGTACCCTCTGATCCCATAAGGGTAAATGACCTTACTACATCTACCCTGTCAAGGTCCCAAAGAATCTTATGTTTCATCTTGCACATCACTAGGTTTCCCAATAAATGGTGCTGAGTCATGCACAAGGAATCACTGAAACTCTTTTATTTCTTCACTGCTACACTATCAGACAATATTACTGATCATTCCATATGTCATTTGAACGAGTTGAAGATTCCAAATTGGACAAACACGCCAATTTCAGTACGTAAGTCGAGAATCAGACAAATAGACAGAAATAGATTTTCCATCAATTACTTCACAATTACTTTGATTTGAGTCCTGATTGAATGCAATCTTGAAGAGGTGCACTGCCATGAAATCCTGGCCAGGATTCTCACAGAGATTGCATTGATGGATGGGTGAGGCATTGGCAGACACATCAATTAGCTTTGGGATTAGTGGTGTTGGAAGAGCACAGCAGTTCAGGCAGCATTCGAGGGCCACTGTATTTATGGGACTAGTTCTGTACAGTTTCTAGTCATTGGTGACACCCAGGATGTTGATAGCATTAATACCATTGAATGTCAATTTCTGGAAATAGTGTGCATGGTCCACATTCAGAAAATATTCGGTACTTTAACAGTAACTTAAGTGATATGGATTCTCATTTGAATCTATTTCTATCAGTCCAAGGTAACTACTTCTTTTACTTTATTTCTGATGAAGGGCTTTTGCCCGAAACATCGATTTTACTGCTCCTCAGATGCTGCCTGAACTGCTGTGTTCTTGCAGCATCACTAATCCAGAATCTGGTATCCAACATCGGCAGTCATTGTTTTTACATGAATTAGCTGAAACACCCAGAAATGAAGCTGCATCAATAAAATTACTCAATCTCCATTCTCCTTGAATTCATGGACTTGTCACCTGCCTTTATCATTACCAATGCTACTCTCATTCTCCACCTAAAATTTGGGGCAACGATATTCATTAATTTGTGTACCTAGTTTTAGACAATGTGTTTCATATGTTCACCCACAGAGTTAGCAACGTATCTACCTAAGCATGAACATAAGGCCATTCATTGTTGGATCTATAATCTTCCAATACAACAACAAATACAGGTACTGTAAATATTTGTGCATTGTGAATGTGTTTCATGTCTAAGACTGCTCCTCTGTTTTAAGTGGCATTCAGTATAAACTAGAAATCTCCATTGCTGACTCTGTTAAAATATCTGGGATTGATGAGGAAGTACCTGAGCGCCAGTATGGGAGCATCTCATTGCCCTGTGTGAGGTAGGATGGGGAAAATAAATTGGTAAAGTAGCTCTGTTTGTTGTATAAGTTATTGATTCTGAAGGAGCTAATGTTCATGCTACATTGAGTTCACCTATTCTGTCAATGACACAGTCTGGATGGAGTCAGTGTGTTCTACATTAGCCTTCCTCAGGAGCAGTTTTTCGACCTGGGACCATGCTATTGTGCCTTTAACAGCATGCTCATGATATCATCACTGGATCATAGTGTGTGACCTGAGGATATAAAAGTCTCACATTCCATCTGACTTTTGATTATTTGAAGCATGATGCTCTATTAGAAGCTTCTGTTGTAACCTAATAGCTTAATATTAGTTCTGCCACTTATATGCTTCAGGGGTGTAACATAATAGTTAGTTATAAAAAATATCCTTGGATTCTTCAATACTACTACATCCACATCCAGTTTCCATAAATGACTCCAATTTTTTTGGTGTCAGATTTTCAAATGGTAATTGAAGATAACAAGGCAACAATTTTGGACAACAGATAATTTGACGAAGGGACAGTTACTCCACCTTAAATGGCATCAGCTTTCTTGAGTACAGGCAGCTGTACAGATCTGTAGGTAGGGTACTAACCACCAAGAAAACAGAGCTAATTCCATTTTAGTCAAAATTCAAGTTTTTACAGGAAGAAATTCAATTTTAAAGATTCTGCTAATTTAAAAAAAATTAAAAGGCTGAACTGAACTCTTAAACTGGAATACAAAGTCAGTGCAGTACAACGCGCAGAAGGCTAAAAGGTTAGAACACAACTGATATATAACTAAGACTCTCATAACAACAGTTGCAGATTCTTTGATTAAGGATGAAGCAATTGCAATGTCACAATGTTACATAGAACATAGAATATAGAAAAGTACAGCACAGTACGGGCCCTTCGGCCAATGATGTTATGCCAAGGATTAATCCTAATCTAAAATAAAATGACCTAACCTACATTCCCCTCAACTCACAGTTCTCCATGTGCATGTCCAGCAGTCGCTTAAATGCCCCTAATGACTCTGCTTCCACCATTGCCGCCAGCAACACATTCCACGCATTCACAACTCTCTGCATAAAGTACCTACCTCTGATGTCTCCTCTATACCTCCCTCCTAACATCTTAAAACTATGACCTCTCGTGACAGTCAATCCTGCCCTGGGGAAGTGTCTCTAGCTATTGACTTTATCCATGCCTTTTCACTACTTTACACTTTGATCAGGTCACCTCTCTTCCTCCTTATCTCCAGACAGAAAAGTCAGAGCTTAGTCAACCTCTCCTTGTAAGACAAACCCTGTAGCCCAGGCTGCATCCTGGTAAACCTCCTTTGCACCCTCTCCAAAGCCTCCTCATCTTTCCTATAATAGGATAACCAGAACTGGACACAATATTCCAAGTGTAGTCTCACCAGGGTTTTGTAGAGTTGCAGCAAAACCTCACGGCTCTTAAACACGATCCCCTTGTTAATGAAAACCAAAACACCACTGACCTCCAAGCAGAATACTTTCTACCTACAACCACTCTCTGCCTTCTGTAAGCCAACCAATTCTGAATCCAGATGGCCAAATCTCCCTGTATCCGATATCTCCTGACTTTATGAATGAGCCTACCATGGGGAACCTTGTCAAATGCCTTGGTGAAGTCCATGTATACCACATCCACTGCTCGACCTTCATCAACTTGTCTCGTCACCTCCTTAAAGAAATCAATAAGATTTGTGAGGCATGACCTGCCCTCATAAAGCCATTCTGACTGCCTTTAATCATGCTATGCTTTTCCAAATAGTCACAAATTCGATCCCTCATAATTCTTTCCAAAACTTTGCTGACCACAGATGTAAGACTGACTGGTCTGTAATTGCCAGAGATTTCCCTATTCATCTTCTTGAAAAGAGGAACAACATTTACTTCCCTCCAATCCTCCGGTAAGACTCCCCTGGAGAGTGAGGAAGCAAAGGTCTTTGCCAGCGGCTTAGCAACCTCCTTTCTCACTTCTCAGAGAAACCTAGGATAAATATGGTCTGGCCCTGGGGTCTGATCAATCTTAATGTCTCCAAAATTTCCTGCACATCAACTTCCTCAATCTCGATCTGTTCAAGCCTGTTTCCCCGTTCCTCAAAGTTTTCATTCACAACAGGGTCCCTTTCCTTAGTGAAAACCAAAGCAAAACACTCATTTAAAGCTTCCCTATCTGCTCAGATTCCACACACAAGTTCCCTCCGCTATCCCTGATCGGCCGTACCTTCTCCCTGTTCATTTTCTTATTCCTAAGATATGAGTAAAATGCCTTTGGGTTCTCCCTAAGCCTTCCTGCCCAGCCTTTCTCGTGCCCTGTCTTGGCTTTCCTCAGTCCATTTTTGAGCTCCTGCCTAGCAAGCCTGTAATCCTCTAAAGCTGTGCTAGACCCTTGATTCCTCCATCTTACATAAACTGCCTTCTTCCCTTTTATGAGAAACTCCTCTGTTCTCATCATCCAAGGTTCCTTAATCTTACCCCTTCTTGCCTGACTCAGAGGAACAAATTTATGCATCAGTCGCAACAACTGCTCCTTAAACAGTTTCCACATGTCTGTTGTGCCCTGTCTGTGGAACAATTGCTCCCAATTTCTACTTCCCAACTCCTGTCTGATAGTGTCATAATTTCCTTTACCCCAATTAAATATTTTCCCATGGTAACTGCTCCGTTCCCTCCCCATGGCTATGGTAAATGTGAGGCAGTTGTGGTCACTGTTCTCCCACTGTTAGATCTGACACATGTCCTGGCTCATTGTTGAGCACCAAATCCAAAATGGCCTCTTCCTTTGTCGGCCTGTATGCATATTGAGTAAGGAAACCCCCCTGAACACAACTGACAAAAACGGCTCCATCCAAACCATCTGCACTAAGAAGGTTGCAGTCAATTTTGGGAAAGTTGAAGTCACCCATAACAACAACCCTGCTATATCTGCACTTTTCCAAAATCTGCCGGCCTATGGAGATGCAGTGGACAGTGAAGAGGGTTACCTCAGATTACAACAGGATCTTGATCAGATGGGCCAATGAGCTGAGAAGTAGCAGATGGCATTTAATTCAGATAAATACGGGGTGCTGCATTTTGGGAAAGCAAATCTTAGTAGGACGTATACACTTAATGATAGTGTCTTAGGGAATGTTGTTGAACAAAGAGACCTTGGAGTGCAGGTTCATAGCTCCTTGAAAATGGAGTCGCAGGTAGATAGGATAGTGAAGAAGGCGTTTGGTATGCTTTCCTTTATTGGTCAGAGTATTGAGTACAGGAGTCGGGAGGTCATGTTGCGGCTGTACAGGACATTGGTTAAGCCACTGTTTCCTTTTGCCACTGCAATTCTGGTTTCCTTCCTATTGGAAAGATGTTGTGAAACTTGAAAGGGTTCAAAAAAGATTTACAAGGATGTTGCCAGGGTTGGAGGATTTGATCTATGGGGAGAAGCTGAACAGGCTAGGGCTGTTTTCCCTGGAGCGTTGGAGGCTGAGGGGCGACCTTATAGAGGTTTACAAAATTATGAGGGGCATGGATAGGGTAAATAGGCAAAATCTTTTCCCTGGGGTCAGGGAGTCCAGAACTAGAAGGCATAGGTTTAGGGTGAGAGGGGAAAGATTAAAAGAGACCTACAGGGCAACTTTTTCACACAGAGGGTGGTACGTGTATGGAATGAACTGCCAGAGGAATTGGTGGAGGCAACATTTAAGAGGCATTTGGAAGGGTATATGAATAGGAAGGGTTTGGAGGGATATGGGCCGGGTGCTGGCAGGTGGCACTAGATTGGGCTGGGATATCTGGTTGGCATGGATGAGTTGGACCGAACAGTCTGTTTCCATGCTGTATATCTCTATGACTTTATGACTCTATGAGTTCTTCGATCTCCCTACTTCTTTTGGGGGTCTGTAGAAGACCCCCAGTGAAGTGACTGCTCCCTTGCTGTTCTTAACTTCCACTCATACTGACTCAGTAGACAAATCTTCCTCGACAATCTTCATTTCTGTAGCTGTGATGCACTTTCTGATTAGCAATGCTACATCCCTCATATTCCCCCCCACCTGTTCTTTTTACATGTTCTAAACCCTAGCAACCATTCTGCCCCTGTGAAACCCATGTCTCCATTCCAGCCACAACATCATAGTCCCAAGTACTGATCCATGCTCTAAGTTTGTCACTTTTATTTCTGACACTCCTTGCATTCAAGCAGACGCACTTTAACTGAACCCTTTGTTCCATCATATGAAAAACCTTCCTGATAGATTTGCTACATCTTGTCATTGCCTCATCTACCTTCCTCCTCTTCCCCATCAGATGTGTAGCTCTGGTTCTCACTCCTCTGCCAAATTAGTTTAAACCTTCCCAAACCAATCAAGCAAACCTCCCACCCAGGACATTTGTGCCCCTCCTGTTCAGGAGCAACCCTTCCTTCATGTACAGGTCCCACCTTCCCCAGAAGACATCCTAATGGTCTAAGTATCTGAAGCCCTCCTTCCTGCATCAGCCTCGCAGCCACGTATTAAGCTGCTTTCACTAACTGTTCCTCACCTCACTGTCTCGTGGCACCTGTAGCAAACCTGAGAACACTACTCTACTTGTCCTGCTCTTCAGCTTTCATCCTAGCTTTCTGTCATCATTTTTCAGATCCTCAATCCCTTTCCTGGCTATATCATTGGTGCCAATATGTACCAAGATTTCTGGCTGCTCACCCTCTTCCTTCAGAATCTTGTTACCCAATCGGCAACATCCCGGATCCGGGCACCAGGGAGGCAACATACCTTTCAGGATTCCCTTTCCTGATCACAAAATCTCCTGTCAGTCTGCCTACCTATTGAGTCCCCTTCCGCTAGCGCTTTTCTATTCACCCCCCATCCCTTCTGAGCCAAAGTGCCAGAGGCCTGACAACTATGACTTTCCCCTGGTACACCATCCCCACCAGCAGTATCCAAAACGCTATACTTATTGTTAAGGGGAACAGCCACAAAGCATCCCTTCTCTGTCTGTCGGTTCTTTCTCCACCCATGATTGTAACCCAGCTGTCCTTATCCTGCACCTGAGGAGTGACCACCTTCCTCTACATCCTCTTGGATGATCTGCAGTTCATCCAGCTTCAGCTTCAGTTCCCTAGCTGTTAGAGAACATAACTTAATGTGATACAATGCAATGATTTTAAGTGGAATCATGATAGCAGTAAATTCAACATATATTAGATAACTATTGACATCCTTACATAATTACAACCATAGAAACACATATGCAATTCTATTTTATAGAACAAATTATAAATACCATAGATTCTGAAAAGGCAGGACAGCAACACGAAAGCTAGTGAGATTACCACACAGTATCTGAAAAGACATGTATTTCAGCAATGGCACTCCATGGTTTATCTATGTGAAGATTATCTCACATCATTTAATTAATCACTAATTTCATCCAGTGGCAGAATCACACTGCAGTGCCAATGCCAGCCATATTGGTTTTTTCTTGGTAGGGTTTGAAATTTTATATTATTAACAATGTATAATATTTCGATGTATGTATAATCTTACACCCCAGTTTTAACATTACTGCTTTAGTTGCACTTAACAGTAGGCAAGCGATCTATATTTCTTTCATTTTGAGATGGAATTACAATTTCCCCTTTGCCTTTTGACAGGACCCAATGAGTATCCACTGGAGAATAGGTTATATCTTCACTCAAAATACCTGGAAGGTGGCCTGGCTGCTGAGCCTGTTCTTAGCTCAAGATCACAGATTAGTCTTTCTTTGCTGGTATTTCTTTTCTTTCCAATCTCTGACCTACCGCTAATATTTGCATATTTTTCCTTCAATTTGGTATTATCCCTAACTTCCTTACTTTACTAGATGAAACATCCTTTTCAAACAGCATTTCTTTAACAACAGAATAATCTTTGCTGAGAGTTATTGAATATCTCCAGAAAAGATGGTAACCCAATTTCCTGGTCACTTTAGACAACTCTGTCGTCACATTCTCATAATTTATTTATTTCGATTTGAATCACTAGTATTTGATCCAAGCTTCTCACATATAAACCAAACATGACATTCTATCATGTTATGATTGCTGCCACCAATTCTTTTGAGATAAACCCTCTCATCTGATATTCCACTTCTCAGTAGTTTTGATATCTGTAGGTACTTAGGAAGCATGCTTCGGAGCTGTTGCTTGGTGAACTCTGGATTAGAATGTTGAATGCTGGCTGTATGATCAGTTATTGCATTCCACCACCCAATCTGTCACCTAAAATGCAGCACCTGACACAATCCCTGGAAATTGATTTAATTCTGTAGAAATGATTGATTTTGAGCAAATTAAAATCAAACCTCCAGTGTTAAACAGATATTCCATGCTTTAAGAGAATTATTTGAAAGCAGAATCTGTAAACATTGAAGTGCTGTGGATCTTTAGTTCGGGAGACACATACCTCTATGATATTAACACAATGTAATTCTCTTCATTTTCCACCCAGTTTCTTCCACTCATTCATGCTCTCTGTCCAATATTCCCTCATCCAGCTCATTCACTAACTTTCTTGAAATGGATGTCTTTATTTATAAAATCATCAATTATTACATTTCTGAGGAAGCCATTTGAACCAACAGGTTTGTGTTCCAGGTCTGGAAGGGTCACTCTGCCTTTCCCCCATACCCTGATGTTTGTTCAACTTTCTTTTGAAAGCTATGATTGATTTTGCCTCAGGCTGTATATTCCAGCTCCCAATCACTTGCTGCACAAAAATGTTTCGCATCATGTTGCCTCTGGTTCCTTTGCCAATTACCTTAAAGTGTTGCCTCTGTTTCCTGAGCCTTCTGCTAACAGGAATAACTTTCCTCTCCATATTCTGACCAGATCCATTATAATTTTCAACACAGAAAGTGCTGGAGGAAATCAACAAGTCTGGCAGCATTGGTGGTGAGAGAAACAGTGACTGCTTCAAGCCCAGTGATCCTTCGTTGGAACATTTATTCAGACCATAAACATTGAGTTCCAAAGAATTTGATCAGACTTTGCTTGTCTCTCCAGAGATATTGCTAAACCTGGTCTGGTCAGAATATATAGGAAGAACGTATTCTCTAGGAAAGAAAGTAGTCTGTCTTTTTTTACTTCAGATTTCCAGCATTGGCAATATTTTACTTTTATGATTTTAAATACTTCATACCAGCAAGCAGAGCCAGTGCTTGAACCTTGAAGCAACGCTCGGACCTGTTTTAATGCACATATTCAGATTTTATCTGAGCAGAAGATTTAGGCTTTCAAGTGCAAGTAAGAAATATGTTAATTTCCCTTGGGTATTTAAATTTGCATATTTCATTAACTCATAAGCAGCAGTAAAATAACATAATTTTTTTTCTGTACAATCTAAGTTTAATGACTCAGACAGAAATCTCTCAAGATGAAGTACTGTTGCTCTTACAAATTCTTAATACAGGGAAAACAATTTGTATTTATTTCATGTTTTTGGTGTAAATCCCAAGGGACTTCATGGAGTATTGTAAAGCAAAATTGTACATGAACTTTAAAAGGCTTCATTCGTCAGAGGTGGCTGAAGGCTGAATATCTCTTTCAGGAACATCTTAAAAGAACAATAAATATTGGACTAAGCTACAAGCTCTAACTAGCAATTAAAACTGGGGATGGTGAAGTGGCCAAGATTTAATGAGCACAGTCAGTTTAAAAGATTGTGGTGTGAGTGAGATTATGCAGAAAGGTAAGGTACAAGGCCAATCCTGGGAATTGAAAACAATGCTGAGAACTTAAAAATAAAGTGCTTATGTGGGGATCAGTCCATATCAACAAGCACAGGGGTGATGGGTGAATGGGACTTGGTGTGAATAAGGAATCCCATGATTTGAATGACTTTAAGTTTAAAGAGGGTAGAATGTAGACGGCATGCCAGGAATACACCATCTGATTCCAATCTATAACCTTGAATATGACAACCGCGACTGAGTTATTGAAATACTTAAACACATTGGTAGAGCAATAACCCAAAATATACTTATGATTAATAATTGCACAAATAATTTTTCTTAAAACTCATTTGACAGAATCTTCTTCAAGATAACTGTAGTCTACTCATTCTATGGCACAAATGCATCACTGAAATTAAAACACAAAGAAATTTTAAATGTTTTTCTTTCCAATGAACAGATTGCTTTCAATGCAGTAAGCACTTCAAAAAAAAAACAAGGTTTCAGAGAGTCACAGGATCATGGAGTCCTACAGCACAGAAACAGACCCTTCCATCTGAACAGTCCATGCGACCATAACCCCAAACTAAACTAGTCCCTCCTGCCTGCTCCTGGCCCATTTCCCTCCAAACCTTTCCTATTCATTTTCCTAAACGTTGTAACTATACCCAAATCCACCACTTTCTCTGGAAGTTCATTCCACACACACACCACCCTCTGTATAACAAACTTGCCCCTCATGTCTTTTTAAATCCCTCTTCTCACCTTAAAAATGTATCCCTAGTCTTTAAATCCCCCATCCTAGGGAAATGACAACTACCATTAACTCTATCTTTACTCCTTATTATTTTATAACCTTCTATAGAGTCGCCTCTCAATCTCCTAAATTCTAGTGAAAGAAGTCCCAGCCTATCCAGCCCTTTCTTTATAACTTGAACCTTCCATGCTTGGCAACATCTTGATAAGTCTCTTCAGAACCCTGTCCAGCTTAATATTATCCTTCCCATAACTGGGCAACCAGTCTGGACACAGTATTCCAGAAGCGGCCTCACCATTATCCTGTACAACCTCAACAATACATCCCAACTCCTTTAATCAAATGATTAAGCAAAGGCGACAAGCGTGCTAAACATCTTTTTAACGACCCCATGTATTTGTGATGCAAACTTCAAAGAATTATGTGCCCGTACCCCTACGTCTCTCTATTCTTAAACAATTAGATATTTTCATAGAATAATACTGTTTTGTGTTTGACACAGACAGTTAGCTTGTATGGATGGGTTCAGAAAATACAATCCACGAGGAGGTTGAACAGTTCATCCACTTTACCAACACCTTCCACCCTGACCTCAAATTCACCTGGACCGTCTCAGACTCCTCCCTCCCCTTCCTAGACCTTTCCATTTCTATCTCGGGCGACCGAATCAACACGGACATTTACTATAAACCGACTGACTCCCACAGCTACCAAGACTACACCTCCTCCCACCCTGCCCCCTGTAAAAACGCCATCCCATATTCCCAATTCCTTTGTCTCCGCCGCATCTGCTCCCAGGAGGACCAGTTCCAATACCGTACAATCCAGATGGCCTCCTTCTTCAAAGACCGCAATTTCCCCCCAGACGTGATTGATGATGCCCTCCACCGCATCTCCTCCACTTCCCGCTCCTCCGTCCTTGAGCCCCGTCCCTCCAACCGCCACCAGGACAGAACCCCACTGGTTTTCACCTACCACCCCACCAACCTCCATATACACCGTATCATCCGCCGTCATTTCTGCCACCTCCAAACGGACCCACCACCAGGGATATATTTCCCTCCCCTCCCCTATCAGCGTTCGAAAAGACCACTCCCTCTGTGACTCCCTTGTCAGGTCCACACCCCCACTAACCCAACCTCCACTCCCGGCACCTTCCCCTGCAACTGCAAGAAATGCAAAACTTGCGCCTACACCACCCCCCTTACTTCCCTCCAAAGCTCCAAGGGATCCTTCCATATCCGTCACAAATTCACCAGCACCTCCACACACATCATTTATTGCATCCACTGCACCTGATGTGGCCTCCTCTATATTGGGGAGACAGGCCACCTACTTGCGGAATGTTTCAGAGAACACCTCTGGGACACCCGGACCAACCAACCCAACCACCCCGTAGCTCAACACTTCAACTCCCCCTCCCACTCCACCAAGGACATGCAGGTCCTTTGACTCCTCCATCACCAGACCATAGCAACACGACGGTTGGAGGAAGAGCGCCTCATCTTCTGCCTAGGAACCCTCCAACCACAAGGGATGAACTCAGATTTCTCCAGTTTCCTCATTTCCCCTCCCCCAACCTTGTCTCAGTCAAATCCCTCGAACTCAGCACCGCCTTCCTATCCTGCAATCTTCTTCCTGACCTCTCCGCCCCCACCCCACTCTGGCCTATCACCCTCACCTTGACCTCCTTCCACCTATCGCATCTCCAACGCCCCTCCCGCAAGTCCCTCCTCCCTACCTTTTATCTTAGTCACGGAGGGAGTGGTCTTTTTCAGCTCGGACAAATATCAGTGCCTGGTTAACAACCTCTCTGGGATTCAATTAGAACACTACACTGAATATTAACACACATTACCCACTTGTAAGATGTTAAAACCTTTTATAGCCAATGTGAATTCTGGCTTTTCTAATTCACAGATTAGTTGAATTTCTTCACTGCAATTTCTAAATTTAAAAATCATTACTTTCATATAAGCAATTAAACAATTTCTAATGAGACTGTATTTGAATTTATGTATTTACCAGAATTAGCAAGACCCCTGAGAATGTGAAGATTTTTTCTGCACAATTTATGCATTATCTTTCTTCCACCATTTTATATCTATTTCTGATAGTTGATTACAAGACCAATCCAATATGGTTGAATTTCAATTATAGTGTCGTGATGTCAAGTTATAAAGTTAATTCACTCTTCCTTGTGCCATTTCATTAAGATAAAGTACAAAATTAAATCATCTTTTCTTTTTGTAATTTTGCTCACTGGTTATTTAAGATATTGTTGGTGTAAATCTGACAAGACATTTTCCCAAATAACTTTCAAATTAGATCCTGATGGCCATGCACTCCCTTTTAACACTAAATTACATTAAGGATGAGCTAAAAGGTCTGTAGTTTTCTTCATCTGCTAGAAATAAGTCAGGCTGAACACTCATACACTTATCCAATCTTGCCATATTCTTATTCATTATCCTGGGTCAGGGTCCATTGCACATGCTGCTAAGTCTGTGAATAGTATCTTAGCTTTGAAAAGAAAATCTGCCACAGTCAAGTAGGAGAATATTCTTGTACTACAAAAGATCATAAGACCATAAGACATAGGAGCAGAAATTAGGCCATTCAGCCCATTGAGTCTGCTCCACTATTCAATCAAGGCTGATAAGTTTCTCAACCCTATTCACCTGCTTTCTCCCCGTAATCCTTGATCTCCTCAGCAACCAAGACCCTATATATCACCAGCTTAAATATACTCAATGACATAATAAGTTCTCATGGGGACACTGATATGGGAAAGCTAGAAATAATGTTTGCATGTGTAAAAGGACCAGGGACCTCATAAATTTGGAGCACAAGCCAGGGCTTGAACTCTCTGAATAAACCCTATTAGCAAGGAGAGGAAAAGGTCACCGAAAAGAGATTCTTGCTTTTCTTTAATGGTCTTATCCTGCTATTGAACATACAATTATTCTACCAACTCTGGTATCAATCTTGCAGTGTATTGTTGGATTGTTAAAAAGTTATAAAAATCAGTTCCAAGTGCTAACTTTCAACCCCATGGATTGAAATTTGGGTGTTTTCAGTGTCTGGCTGAAGTTATGCTGGGAAATCAAAAGAAAGAAGGAACATAGGAATAGGAACTGGTCATTCACTACTCAAACCTGTATCTCATCCAAATAGAACAGGGTTAATCGATATCTCAACTCAAACTATTTGTATTGGCTCCAGAACTGTTTCCACACTGTAGGGAATCTTGAAAAAACCCTTCATGTCTTTGCCTCATGAAATTTTAACAGTACCAATTCATACATTTTCAGTTGATCCAATCTTAACAACCCTTGGGAGCAGAGAGATTTCATTTCTTGCTTCACTTTAGTGAAGAAATGCTGTCTGAATGGTCTCGCTCCAATTTTAATATAATGTACGGTCATTCTAAACTTCCCTACGAGCAGAAATATTTTATGCTACACTACCAACTCCTTTATCCAACTTATAAAGCTGAATTCTATCACTCATAATCTTTTTGGGAATATTATTCTGGATTATGCAACTGCGCAATAAGAATACCCATTCCATGTTCTATATTAAGGCATTCTAATACCAATGGGAAACTGGTAAATAAATAAAAATAAAATGCAGTTTAATAGTTTTATATTTATTAGATGCAAATGCTTGAATAATACCTGTTACAACAAAGATTGTAGCATTGACCCTTAACAATAAGGATTAAAGATGTTTAAAAAATCAAACAGAATATTAATAACCCTGACGTCCTGTCACTTCATGTTAATATTAAGGTTTACAATCATTTATGGCATTTTGCTTCTTGGAATTTCAATTTCAGTTGTTAAACCTCACTGGTGTGATGCACTGGAAATGAAGCCTTGTCATTACTGAAGTTGTCACTAAAGTTGAGGATTTTAAAAGGGCTGAGTTCCCCAGTTTACCTGTCTTTCAGACTTGGTTGATAGAAAGTTGGACCAGGCTTCTGAACTTAACAAGGATTATTATTTAGTACATAAAGAAAGATTCTAATTACAGATAAATAATTATGAAGCACTGACATAACTCCAATAAAACTCTAACTCCTTATCAAGTCCTCCTTTCTACATACAAATACAGACAGGAAAAATGACATGGGTGATCTGGGTAATGGGAACCACAGGGGAGACAATTCAGTGATCCCTGTCCACAGGGTTTGCTGGGATGAAACAAGGACATGCAGATTAGATTCCCTACAGTGTGGAAACAGGTCTTTTGGCCTAACCAGTCCACACAGACCCTCCGATGAGCAACCCAGCCAGACTCATTTCCCCTCTGACTAATGGACCTAACACGATAGGCAATTTAGCATGGCATAGCACCTGGAGGAAACTCATGCAGACACGGGGAGAATGTGCAAACTCCACACAGACAGTCACCCAAGGTGGGATCGAACCTGGTGCTGTGAAGCAGCAGTGCTAACCACTAAGCCACCGTGCTGCCAATCACATGCCACTCAAAACAGAATTGATGAAACATAGTCTTTATCTTTCAGCACTTCACTGGAGCGTAGTAGGTGCACTCCAGTCATCTTACCATGGACATATAGGTGAGCCATGTGGAAGACCATGGATTAAGGAGGCATGGAAATGGATATTGTACTCAAAACATTCCTGTTTCTCACATGACTTCCCCCACCATGACATCCTCCCTCACTCCATGCAATCATTGCACTAAATTCTGCCCACGGTCCAGTAACAGGTTTGCTGATTCTCAGATGCCAGTAGGCTAGTCTTTGGTGGCCTCCTTATAACAATTAAGCAGCTTGTCTCTCATACTGCTGAAGCCATTTAGCCATGTAGAGAAAAGAACAACAAAGAATTATACTTACACAGAGTTATGGACATGGATTTTTAAAATAATATTAGATTTTCATTTTCCTTTTTAATATTTCTGTAAAACTAACTTTGAATAATTCATTGTTGACTGTTGCCTGGCAGTGGTCTTCTCAGTGGCAAAGCAAGAGTTAAAGAGAAGCCAGAAGTACTTACAGTATTTGAGAACAGAGAATTAAAGTTTTAGAGTCCAATATGACTCTTCACAGATGCTGCCAAACTTGCTAAGTTTCTTCAGCATTTTAAGTTTTATATCAGATCTCCAGCATCAAAAGTAAGTTTTAATTGAAGAAAAAGTGGATATCTATGTAAGGGATACTTTATTGATTTTAGGTCTGTTTTGTGTTGTAAAAAAGTAAAAGGGGTGAGCAGATTGCCACTGCTTCAGCTAGCTGATGTGTGCCAGGATTAGGCCATCTTGGGCATCCTAGGCAGCTGTGTGCAATGCTACTGGAGCTCGTACCACATCAGCTACACCTATTATTCTTCCTGACGTTACTTCCCCACTTGTTTGTCTGAAAAGACAGTTTCCTTAGCACCTTCTTCCTTCTGAGTTGAAGACCATTTCGATGTGTGTGCATTACACAGAGCATTCCCATCATTCTCAACACATGGCCTGTCGGATACTAAATGGGGCTTCCAGTCCGAACTAGGCATTGAAAGGGCCTCTTCAGCAACACAATAAAGCTCTCACATTGAGGTGACATTTTGATTATATCACTTATGGGTGCCATTCGATTGGGGCCTTCATTGGGTGTCACACCTCCAAGGTGTAAGCCATGAACTCTGCTTTAGCATGTGAAGAACTCAGGGAATCTTCTAAAAAGGATCCAAGGAAAAGATTCTGGGACACCTTGATTCCATGTCTGCACCCTCAATGCCTCCCTAAGCCTGTGGGAACCAGACACAACCTCACCATCAAGAGGTTGCTTATTCTGATTCATCTCACTGGCTTCAAAATGCATCTAACAGCAAGCATCTGTCACCAGCAAGATGCATTTGCAGGCAGCTGATTGCAAAATGTCGCTTTGATCCTTAATGTTTACGCACATTAATACTTCCCCCAGTTTTTACCAATTAGCCGTGGAGGTCACATCATGGGAACCTAGCTCTTGGTTATGGATATTCAAGGCTGAAAGTGCATTTCCATGCACTTGGAAATTGCAGCTGACAACCTGGCAGCCAGAGCACTTATGGAGGGGTCCTGGGGCAGGAGGGAGGAAATTTGGCATGGATGAATGTATCCTGCGACTGGTGTCTCAACACGAGTTCTGCATCCCAAAGAGTGATAGGATTTCTCCTCTCTTTATTTAGTATTTTCATCTCTGGAACGGCATTCATAATTTGCATGCTGTTCATTTTATACTGTGTATCTTTAGCATAGGTGAAACATTTAATAACATTCAGATTTCTGGCATTGGCATCTCTGAAATCTGATGCAAGTGAACTTTAAAAAGCACAATCTCTGTAGCATTATACACACAGCATTTCCTTAATTTATATAATTATGACAAATATAGCTTTCTTGTATAATCATTAGATCTTTGCACTCCACCAACTATGCAATTAGAATCAGTAATGAATTGAATTACTACCTTTCACAGCCATGTAATTTTATACACAAGGTATTTGAGTATTTTAAACCCCAGTGGCTTGATCCTAGAAAATTTAATTTCAACTATGAATATGGCCCGTTGGTAGCATGAGTCATCTGACAACCTTTCATCTTCTATTAAGAATGAACAATGCATAATCAAAATGCCCACTCTATCTTCTACAGTCATGCACTTTAATCAATCTCTTCAGAAGATGACACCAGTTGTCACCTGATCCAAATAGCAATAACAAGCTTTGTGAAGCCGGTCAATGACCTGACTTTCATTGTTTCATTATGTGGTTATGAATAAATTCATACCCTTTGGCAACATTCAGAAAGGAAAGGCCAGTGAACATCTACTGCTGTTACAGCCTAAATCTGTTTTCAGCACTTGAATTCTATTCATTGAAGTCTCTGCACAGAGATACTTTTTTAAAACTTAATTGTTCATAATGCACTCATGGCTTATGTTTGAAGTTAAATAATATTTCTTTTCCTATTATTTGGCAGAAAGTAATTACAGCAAGTAACTCACCACCCAACTTCCCTAAAACTGCCCACCATCTACAAGGCACAAGTCAAAAGTGTAACGGAATACTTGCCTGGATCAGTGCAACTCCAACAACACTCAAGAAGCTCAACACCATCCAGGATCAAGCAACCCACTTGCTTGGCACCACATCCACATTCCCTTCACAAAGATGGTGAGTGGCAGCAGTGTGTACCATCTGCAAGATACACTGAAGAAATTCATCAAGGTTCTTGAGATAGCACCTTCCAAACCAACAACTAATACCATCCAGAATGACAAGAGCAGCAGATGCAGGTGAACACCATGAAACTCCAGTTTCCCTCCAAGCCACTCACAATTCTGACTTGGAAATAAATCACTATTCCTTTGCTGTTGCTGGGTCAAAATTCTGAATTCCCTCCTGAAGGCACTGTTGGTTGACCTATGGCAAATGGACTGCAACAATTTAAAATAACTTCACAGAGATTGGCATCCTGTCACCAAGTCTACCCTTTCTTTATGATTTGGAGATGCCAACAGATTGGACTTTAACCTGGTGTTGTGTGATTTTTAACTTTGTACACCCTTTATTTACATGTGCAAAGCACTTGACACTGGTTTCTGGTTTCCTCTCTGCATTGCACTATCTTTCAAGTATCCATTTAAATAGTAGTCTTTTGATATTTCCCAATGACCTCACACTTTCCTACATTAAATGCCATCAGACAAGTCTGTGTCCTTACACAACCTATCTATATCCCCTTGTAGATTCCTTATATCTTCATCACAAAATGCCCTTCCACCTACCTTGGTATCATTGGCAAACTTGGATATGTTTATGGTTTGCCTCCTCCAAGTCATTAACATAGATTGTAAATAATACAGACTTTACGATTGATCATGAGGCACTCCATTAGTTACATTTTCCAACACTTAGAGTCATTCTGTGTGTTAACTTATCAATCTATGCTGATATGTTATCACCAATACTGTGAACTCATATCTTGTGCAATAACCTTTTATGTGGCACCTAGTCAAATGCCTTCTGGAAATCTAAATACACTGTATCTACTGATTCCCCTTTGTCAATTTGGCTTGCTACATCCTCAAACAGTTCTAACAAATTTGTCAAACACATTTTCCCTTTCACATAACCAATTTGACTCTGTTTTATTGAGTTAGGATTTCCTAAATGTCCAGCTGTTTATTCCTTAATAATGAGCTTGTGCATTTTCCGAGCAACAGATACTAAGCTAACTGGTCTATAGTTTCCTGCTTACTGTTTCCCTTCCTTCTCAAAAAGGGCTGTATTCCAATCTGCTGGAACCTTTCCAAAATCAAATGAGCTCTGAAATATTTCAACCAATGTATCCATTATCTCTGCAGCCATTTCCTTCAAAATTCTTGGATGCAAGCCAGCATTTCTAACTATGTGGCAGGAAGTCAGTGAACCAAGAGGGAAAATCATACCTGACCTTATCCTCAATTTATGTCTGTCTATGAGAGTTTCAGTTGATAGAGTAATAGTCATGACTTGTGACCAACGCTTAGTTATAGTGATAGAGATGGACAGCATAGAAACAGACCTTCAGTCCAACTCGATCATGCAGACCAGATATCCTCAATTGTCCCATTTGCTAGCACTTGTCCCAAATCCCATTAAACCCTTCCTTTTCATATACCCATCCAGATGTATTTTAAATGTTGTAATTGTACCAGCCTCCACCACTTCCTCTGACAGCTCATTTCATACACATACCACTCTCTGGGTGAAAAAGTTTCCCCTTTGGTCGCTTTTAAATTATTCCCTTCTCACCCTAAATCTACACCCTCTAGTTCTGGACTCTCCCAACCCAAGAAAAAGACCTAGTCTATTTACCCCATCCATGCCCCTCATGATTTTATAAACTTCTATAAGGTCACCCCATAGCCTCTGACACTCCACGGAAAACAGTCCCAGCCTTTTCAGCCTCTCTCTATAGCTCAAACTCTCCAATCCTGGCAATATCCTTGTAAATCTTTTCTGAACCCTCTCAAGTTTCACCACATCCTTCATATAGGAAGGAGGCCAGAATTGCTCATAATATTTAAAAAGTGGCCTCATCAAAGTCCTGTACAGTTGCAACATGACCTCCCAACTCTTATACTCAATGCTCTGACCAATAAAGGCAAGCATACTAAATGCCTTTTTCACTATCCTATCTACCTGAGACTCCACTTTCAAGGAACTATGAACCTGCACTCCAAGGTCTCTTTGTTCAGCTATATTCCCCAGGACCTTACCATTAAGTGTATAAGTCCTGCCCTGATTTGCCTTTCTAAAATGCAACACCTCACATTTATTTAAATTAAACTTCATCTGCCACTCCTCGGTCCATTGGCCCATTTGATCAAGATCCTGTTTTACTCTGAGGAAACCTTCTTCACTGTCCACTGCACCTCCAATTTTGGTACCATCTACAAATACTATACTTCCTATCAGTTCTTGAAGAGATTATGCTCTTCATTGTGTTATATGGCATTATCACCAGGATAAATGGGACAGACTTTGAATAGATCTAAGTCAAAATTGAGCATCTCTGAGGAACCATAGGCCATTAGCAGAAGCAGAATCACTTTTCTGTATAATCTGTAACCTCATGGCCCAGCATACTCCTCACTCTACCATTACCATCAGGTTAGGAGATCAGGCCTGGTTCAAAGAAGAGTGCAGGTTGACATCAGGTGCAGAAGTAACACCATGCACAGATAAAATGAAGTGTCAACCTGAAGAAGCTACAACACTGAACTATTTGTATGCCAAACATCAGTTGTAGCATGCAATAGGCACTTCAACAGTGAAATTAGAAAATATTTCTGCATGTCCAAAGGTTACAAAACCTGGAACTCTTTTCTGCAAATGACAATTGATGCTAGATTAATTAAAATATATTTGTTGACCAAAGACATTGAGTAATAGGTCCCCTTGGCTACAGTAATTCAGTGTAAAACCCTTGAATAAAATCCTTGAATAAGGATATCACATTTGCCACTCTTCTGTCATCTCATGAGGGGCAGTGTTGGGAGGGCAGGAAGGTCACTTAGTTATAAAATTTGCATGTGTGTCTGATTGACATTGGAGAATTGTTCATAGTGCAATCCTGATTGCTGCTGCCATTGACACTACAGAGCAATGGGCCAATCTGATTGGTTGACCGACCTTTGAAGTTACACTCCGCAAAATGAGGGGCAGACATCTTACCTCCCAACAGTTAAATGATCTTGGGAATGCAGTGATTATTGAGCATCCACACTCTTCCAATGCTTCAGATGATGGGAAAAAAATTCCTATCATCTGAAATATCTTCAGACATTGTATTTCCAAGGCAAATACTGTGTGGAAATTGCAGATAGTGGTGTTCCCATGCAACTGCTATCCCTGTCCATTTGGGTGGCACAGGTCATATTTTTGGAAGGTGCTATTGCAGGACACTCCACAGTCTATGGTTCACAATGTGTGTTGGTGGTGGAGGGAGTGCCTGTGAAGATGTTGGATAGTTGTCAATTAAGCAGGCTGCTTTGTCCTGGATGGTATCATATTTCTTGAGTGCTAAGTTAGCCGCACACTTCTGGGCAAATAAAAAATGTTCCACTCATGCCTTACATTTGTGTCTTATGAGCAGGCTTTGAGGAGTCGAGAGTCATCATAGAATCCCCAGCATCCGACCTTTAGACCATAAGACATAGGAGCAGAAATTAGGCCATTCAACCCATCGAGCCTGCTCCACCATTCAACCATGGCTGTTAAGCTACTCAACCCCATTCTCAAGCTTTCTCCCCTAACCTTTGATCCCCTTGACAATGAAGAAACTGTCTATCTCTGTCTAAACTATAGTCAATGACCTGTCCTCCACAGCCTTCTGTGGCAGTGAATTCCATATATTCACCACCATCTGGCTGAAGAAGTTTTTCCTTATCTCAGTTCAAAAAGATCTTCCGTTTACTCTAAGGCTGTGTCCACGGGTCCTAGGCTCTCCTAGCAATGGAAACATCTTCCCAACATCCACTCTGTCCAGGCCATTCAATATTCCGTAAGTTTCAATTAGATCACCTTTCGTCCTTCTAAACTCCATCGAGTATGGATCCAGAGTCCTCAAAAATTGCTTATATGTTAGGCTTTTCATTCCTGGGATAATTCTCATGAACCCCCTCTGAACTCATGCCTGCACCAGTACATCCTTCTTGAGATATAGGGCCTAAAAATTCACACAATATTCCAAGTGTGGTCTGACCAGAGCCTTATAGAGCCTCAGAATTTCCTGGTCTTGAAGGCACGGTATTAAATAGCTGTTCAGTTACTTGTCAATGATAACCCCTCAGGACATAGATGCTTTATAAATCAGACTCCCTTGCCTGACTTTTCTAATTAGCAATTCTGTAAATTGATACTATTTGCTGGGAGGAAATCAGACCCAAATATTCAATTTGCCCCCAATTCCTTTTCCCTAGTTGATTATTGTTATGATATTATGTACAATATAATTAATATTCCATATGATCCTCAATTCTATTACTACAGTGTGATGCTGCCTAAATATAGCATAAAGTGTAGCTTTATTTTACCTACATCATAAAATCCATTTCTTAAAACTCTAAAATGTCATGAAGCTGTACTTACTTTCTTTGTTTTGTCCATTGCCTTTAGAATAGAAATATTCAAATCCTCCAGTGCTGCCAGTACATTTTCATACTCTCCCAAATGTTGAGAAAAGTACTCTGAAAAAGACACATTGTTTTCATGTAGACGAAAAGCAGTATACTGTTGTAATCCTTCCAGGCTTCACCTGTTTACAGCAGTTATTTTTCTAAGTTATAAATTACTTTAGAGAAAGAAGGACACATCAACCACAAAATAAATCATATTGTAGGGAGACAATAGGGGAAGGCAATATCAAATTACAAGTGTTTGCCCCATGCAGAATAGACGGTTACATCAAGTGATGTGAGATGCCCAATGAGTTCTGAAACTGTTAGAGGGAAACAGGGACTTAAGAACTGTAAATATGTGCTGCAAACTTTGTATGGTTGAGTTGGGCTCTCAGGCAACCAAGACTTGCTCTCTTGCGGACATTCAAGTAAAATCTTTGCTTATTTGAACCCCAAAGCCTCAAGAGTGGTCTTTTCACCATAAAAATACATTGCTACTCAATCATTTTATAAATGGTCCAGAGACCATTTATTCTGATGTTTCTTTGAATTAATTACATAATTACGAAAAGGAAATGAGGGGACAGCATTCTGTCAGTTGGATTTCCTACAATTTTTAAAAAATGAATAGTTACAAATGAAACCTCTTCTTTTACTTTATGGACTAAATTAATGAAGATGTTCTGTTCCATATCTTTTTGTAATGTAGCATATTTTAATCCTTGTTCATTAAATTTGGAATTATTTTAGTCTTGTGACAATATCATTTGCTTTAACAAAAATGCGATAAGAATGTACAGGAAGACTGACTAACTTCCTGCTTCCACGGAGTACATATAAGCTACAATTCTCTGAATTGTGGGTTAAATATGGTGTTCTTGCATTCATTGGAAATTAGCTCTCCACCATCACCTCAAAGAAGTTTGTCTGATAGTGAGTTGGTTTAAGACCCCACTTGATAGAGGAAAACCACTAGTGAGTCTTACCAAAAAGAGAGTCTGTTTTAAGCAAGATACACTTTACTGCACAGGAGCAATCAAGTCAAAATTACACGATTAATTAGATTAGCAGTGTTACTAATTATTTCAACACGCGGTAGTAAAGTCTGCACCCTGCAAGTTCTTCAGATGTTTTGCCTCTTCCTTACACAAATTCTTGTCATCAGATTGGATGGAGCTTCATACAGACTCCAACATTAACCCATTTAGAACTATTTCCTTGCTCACTCCCAAGCTGTTTTTAACCATAACTAACATCAGAATTAACTTTCATACATTCATGTATAAAATTATGCTTGTCATTGGCCCATCTCCCCAAATCACTAACTTCACAATTTCAGGCTGTCTGCAATTTTTACAAAATGTGTTCTCTTTGGATTTGGAAGATTGGCAAGTTTTTGGCTTTGGGAATGTTGGTCTCGATTATACTCTCTCATATTCTTATATATGGTCTGTAAAGTCTCCCTACATTGGAGAGCTCCTTTCTTCTTGGATGTTCTTTCCTGAGGACATAATTTCTGCAAATTCAGATAGTTAGTTCATTACATTATCTTAAGGAACCTTTATTTCCTGAATTTCTTTTGCAGATGAAGTATTTGCTGCTGAAACAGGTAATTGCTCATAGGATAATCTGGGGGAATCTTTAATTACATTCATTTCTTTCTTGGAAGACAGCTGTTCTTTTGAAACAGAGGTATTTTCTTTTTTTTTGCAGTATCCTGAATTTCTGGACTAGGCAACTTTTTTCTTGACAAGTCCTGAACCAGTATGTGTTGGCTGTGTCACTGTAATGGTGACTGCTATGAAATCATATGCAGCCCATTTTTAATCAGTAATAGGAACATCAAGAACAAGAGTAGCATTCTGCCCCATGTTCCACCATTCAGTAAGATCATGGCTGATTTGTAACCTAACTCCAAAAACCTGCCTTTGGCCCATATATCTTAATACCTTTACTTAAAAACAAAACTATCCCAGATTTAAATCAACACCTGATCCAGCATCCACTGAGGGGGCTCCAAACATCTACCACCCTTTCTATGTGGAAGTGCTTCCTAACATCTCTCCCGAACACTTGAGTACTAATTCTAAGAAGATATCCCCTAATTCTAGAATTCCTCCAAATGTGATTACTAATTTTTTTCTCATTAGAAATTTTTACTTTACTGCTTTTAATCTGGATTTTAAAGGCTTTTTAATTTTGCTATACACAGAGGAACCTTGATTATCCAAACAAGACAGGTGGGCACTATTTAGTTCAGATAATTGATTATTCAGTTAATTGGTTCAATGCCTCTCCTCTGGGGCACGGAGTTTTCTAAAGCTTCCTTTTTCCTTGCTCTGCTTACCTTGCCCCCTCTCTCTGTCTCAGGGTTTGTTTCTGAGCAGACAGACACTTGTGTGTAAGAGACTCCCAGCATTGCTGAAGCCTCCCGCACCCCTCCCCCACAACAGTTCAAATGGGATTGACACAGCGACCACTTGCTAAGTCTGTTCCCTCCATTCAGGAAACTAGGCAGCAGCACACGGCGCGCGAATCCCCCGGCACTCCCAACCCCATTCAACACTGCTCCCTGACCCCCCAACCATATCCAACACCACCCACAGCCACACAACGCCTTTCAACATCACCGCCTGCCCCCAAAATCCCATCCATCACCACTCCCTGTCTGCCCCAAACCACATCCAACACCATTCCCTGCCCCCACAACCTCATTCAACGCCACCCCCTGTCTGCACCCACAACCCCATGCAGCACCATCTCCCGCCACCCACAACCCTATCCAACACTGTTCCCTGCCCCACAACCCCATCCAACACCGCCCCCGGAACCCACAAATCTAACCAACACCACCCCCTGCTCTCCAATCCTGCCCCCTGCCCTACAACCCCATCCAACATCACCCCCGTCCTCCCCCACAACCCAATCCAACACCATCTCCCGCACTCACAACCCCATTCAACACTGCTCCCTGCCCCACAACCCCATCCAACATCGCCCCCTGCCCCCACAACTCCATCCAACACCGCCCCTGCCCCAGAACACTATCCAACACTGCCCCTACCTCACAACCCCGTCCAACACTGCCCCCTGCCCCACAACCCCATCCAACATCGCTCCCTGTCCCACAACCCCATCCAACACTGCCCCCACAACCCAATCCCACACCGCCCTCTGCTCCACAACTCCATTCAACACTGCCCCCTGCCCCCACAAGCCCATAAAACACTGCCCCCACAACCCAATCTAACACCAACCTGCCCCACAACCCCATCCAACACTGCCCCTGCCCCCACAACCCCATCCAATGTCCCCTGCCCCACAACCCCCTCCAACACCGCTCCCTGCCCCCACAACCCCATCTAACACTGCCCCCACAACCCAATCCAATGCCGCCCCCTGCCCCACAACCCCATTCATCACTGCCCCCGCCCCACAACCCCATCCAACACCGCCCCCTGCCCCACAACCCCATCCAACATCGCTCCCTGTCCCATAACCCCATTCAACACCGCTCTGTGTCCCACAACCCCATCCAACACCGGCCCCACAACCCAATCCCACACCGCCCTCTGCTCCACAACTCCATTCAACACTGCCCCTGCCCCGCAACACCATCCAACACCACCCCCTGCCCCACAACCCCATCCAACACTGCCCCGTGCCCCCACAAGCCGATAAAACACTGCCCCCACAACCCAATCTAACACCAACCTGCCCCACAACCCCATCCAACACTGTCCCTGCCCCACAACACCATCCAACACCACCCCCTGCCCCACAACCCCATCCAACACTGCCCCCTGCCCCCACAAGCCCATAAAACACTGTCCCCACAACCCAATCTAACACCAACCTGCCCCACAACCCCATCCAACACTGCCCCTGCCCCCACAACCCCATCCAATGTCCCCTGCCCCACAGCCCCCTCCAACACCGCTCCCTGCCCCCACAACCCCATCTAACACTGCCCCTACAACCCAATCCAATGCCGCCCCCTGCCCCACAACCCCATTCATCACTGCCCCCGCCCCACAACCCCATCCAACACCGCCCCCTGCCCCACAACCCCATTCATCACTGCCCCCGCCCCACAACCCCATCCAACACCGCCCCCTGCCCCATAACCCCATCCAACACTACTCCCTGCCCCCACAACCCCATCCAACACCGCCCCCTGCCCCATAACCCAATCCAACACCCGCACCCACAACCCAATCCAACACCGCCCCCTGCCCCACAACCCCATCCAACACCGCCCACTGCCCCATAACCCAATCCAACACCCGCACCCACAACCCAATCCAACACCGCCCCCTGCCCCAAAACCCATCCAACACTGCCCCTGCCCCACAACACCATCCAACACCACCCCCTGCCCCACAACCCCATCCAACACTGCCCCCTGCCCCCACAAGCCCATAAAACACTGTCCCCACAACCCAATCTAACACCAACCTGCCCCACAACCCCATCCAACACTGTCCCTGCCCCACAACACCATCCAACACCACCCCCTGCCCCACAACCCCATCCAACACTGCCCCCTGCCCCCACAAGCCCATAAAACACTGTCCCCACAACCCAATCTAACACCAACCTGCCCCACAACCCCCTCCAACACCGCTCCCTGCCCCCACAACCCCATCTAACACTGCCCCTACAACCCAATCCAATGCCGCTCCCTGCCCCACAACCCCATTCATCACTGCCCCCGCCCCACAACCCCATCCAACACCGCCCCCTGCCCCATAACCCCATCCAACACTACTCCCTGCCCCCACAACCCCATCCAACACCGCCCCCTGCCCCATAACCCAATCCAACACCCGCACCCACAACCCAATCCAACACCGCCCCCTGCCCCAAAACCCATCCAACACCACCCCCTGCCCCACAACCTCATCCAACACCTCCCACTGCCGACCCCACAACCCCATCCAACACTGCCCCCGCCCGACCCCACAATCTCATCCAACACTGCTCCCTGCACCCAAAACTCCATAAAACACCACCCCCGCCCCACAACCCCATCCAACACCGCTCCCTGCCCTCACAACCCCATCCAACACTGCCCCTTGCCCCCACGACCCCATCCAAAACTGCCCCATGCTCGCCCCCACCGCCCCGTCCAACACTGCTCCCTACCCCACAATCCCATCCAACACTGCTCCCTACCCCACAACCCCATCCAACACCACACCCGCTCCCACAACCCCATTCAACACCACTTCCTGCCCACCCCACAACCACATCCAACACTGCTCCCTGCCCATAACCCCATCCAACACTGCCCCATCCGCCCCCATAACCTCATCCAACACCACCCCCTGCCCCACAACCCCATCCAACACCGCTCCCTGCCCCACAACCCCATTCAACACGGCCCCCTACCCCATAACCCCATCCAACACCGCTCCCTGTCTGCACAACCCCATCCAACACCACCCCTGTCCCCCCCACAACACCATCTGCGACTCCCCCATCATCGTCCCCACAACCCCATCCAACACTGCCCCCGTCCGCCCCCACAAACGCACCCAACCCCATCTCCTAGCCCCTCAACCACATCTAACAATACCGCATGCCCCCACAACCCCATCCAACACTGCTCCCTGCCCCACAACCCCATCCAACACCATCCCCTGCCCCACATCCCCATCCAACACCGCCCCCCTGCCCCACAATCCCATCCAACACCGCTCCCTGCCCACACAACCCCATCCAACACCATCCCCTGCCCCAGATCCCCATCCAACACCGCCCCCTGCCCCACAATCCCATCCAACACCGCTCCCTGCCCGCACAACCCCATCCAACACCGTCCCCTGCCCCACAACTGAATCCAACACCACCCCCTGCCACACAACCCCATCCAACACCGCTCCCTGCCCCACAACCCCATCCAACACTGCCCCCTGCCCCACAACCCCATCTAACACCGCTCCCTGCCCGCACAACCCCATCCAATACCGTCCCCGGCCCACAACCCCATCCAGCACCTCACCCTGTCTGCCCCCACAACCCAATCCAACACCATTCCCTGTCCCCATAACCCCATCCAACACTGCCCATATCTGCCCCCACAACAGCATCCAATACTGACCCCTGCCGCTACAACCCCGTCCAACACCGACCTCCACCTTCGAACCCTATCTAACACTGCCACCTACCCCACAACCCTTCCCAATACTGCCCTCTGCCCACACAACCCCATCCACCACTGCCCCCTGTCCGCCCCACAACTCCATCCAACACTGTCCCTATCTGCCCCACAACCCCATCCAACACTGCCCCTATCCCCACAACGCCATCCAACACTGCCCTCTGTCTGCCCTCAACCCATCCAACACAATCCCCCACCCCACAACCCCATCCAACACTGTCCCCTGTCCGCCCCTCAATCCCATCCGACACCATCCCCCACCCCCACAACCCCACCCAACACCACCCTCTGTACCCCCCACAAACTCATCCAACACCATCCTCTGCTCCCCATCCCATCCAACACTGCTCCCCTGCCCCCACAACCCCATCCTACACCGCACCCTGTCTGCCCCCTGACCCACCCATAACCTCATCCAACACCATCCCCCACTCCACAATCCCATCCAACATCGCCCCCTGCCCCAACAACCCCATCCAACACTGCCCCCTGTCTGCCCTCAACCCCATCCGACACCATCCCCCACAACCCCATCCAACACTGCCCCCTGTCCGCCCCTCAACCCCATCCGACACCATCCCCCACCCCCACAACCCCATCCAACACTGCCCCCTGTCCGCCCCTCAACCCCATCCGACACCATCCCCCACCCCCACAACCCCATCCAACACTGCCCCCTGTCCGCCCCCACAACCCCACCCAACACCGCCCCCTGTACCCCCCACAAACTCATCCAACACCATCCTCCGCTCCACAATCCCATCCAACACTGCTCCCCCGCCCCCCACAACCCCATCCTACACCACACCCTGTCTGCCCCCAAGGCAGCTAACACCACCCCCGCCCCCACACCCCCATCCGACACTGCTCCCTGTCTGCCCCCACAACTCCATCCAACACCACCCCCTAACCCACCCACAACCTCATCCAACACCATCCCCCACTCCACAATCCCATCCAACATCGCCCCCTGCCACAACAACCCCATCCAACCCTGCCCCTGTCTGTCCCACAACCCCATCCAACACCATTCCCCACCCCCACAATTGCATCTAACAGCGCCCCCATCCCACAACCACACACTGTCTGCCCCCACAAACCCATCCAACCCCATCCACCGGCTCCACAACCGCATCTAACACCACCCACCGCCCCCACAACCCCATCCAACACCAACCCTCTGTCCGCCCCCACAACCCCATCCAACACCAACCCCTGTCCATCCCCACAACCCCATCCAACACCATCCCCAGTCCCCACAACCCCATCCAATGCAGCCCCAGACCGCCCCCACAACCACAACCCCCTGTCTGCCCCCACAATCCCATCCAACACCTCCACCCACGCCACAACCCATCCAACACCGCCTCCTGTCCGCCCCCATGACTCCATCCAACACCATCCCCAGCCCCCACAACCCCATCCAAAGCAGCCCCTGACCACACCCACAACCCCATGCAACACCAATCCCATCCAATACCGCCCCCTGTCCGCCCCCACATCCCCATCCAACACAGCCCCCATCCACCCCCACAACCCCCTCCCACACCACCCCTCTTCCGCCCCCACAACTGCATCCAATACCACCCCCTGCCTGCACCACCCCATCCAACACCGCCCCCGTCCACTCCCACAACCCCATCCAACACCGCCCCCTGTCAGCCCCCACAACCCCTTCCAACACTACTCCTGGCCCCACAACCCCATCCAACGCAGCCCCAGACCGCCCCCACAACCACAACCCCCTGTCTGCCCCCACAATCCCATCCAACACCTCCACCCACGCCACAACCCATCCAACACCGCCCCCTGTCTGTCCCCACATCCCCATCCAACACCGCCCCCTGTCCACCCCCACAACCCCCTCCCACAACACCCCTCTTCCGCCCCCACAACCGCATCCAATACCACCCCCGCCTGCACCATCCCATCCAACACCGCCCCCTATCAGCCCCCACAACCCATCCAAAACCGCCCCCTGTCAGCCCCCACAACCCCATCCAACACTGCTCCCTGCCCCACAACCCCATCCAACACCGCCCCCTGCCCACACAACCCCATCCAACACCGCTCCCTGCTCCATAACCCCATCCAACACTGCCCCCTGCCCACACAACCCCATCCAACACCGCTCCCTGCCCGCACAGCCCCATCCAACACTGCCCCCACCCCCACAACCCCATCCAACACCACTCCCCCTCCGCCCCCACAACCCCATCCAACACCGCCCCCTGTCCTCTCACACCACCCCATCCAATACCACCCCCTGTCCGCCCGCACAACCCCATCCAATATCAATCCCCCCCACAACCCCATCCAATACCAACCCCCACCCCCACAACCTCATCCAACATCACCCCTTGTCTGCCCCCACAACCCCATCCAACACTGCCTCCGTCTGCCCCCACAACCCCATCCAACACTGCCTCCGTCTGCCCCCACAACCCCATCCAACACTGCCTCCGTCTGCTTCCACAACCCCATCCAATACCACAACCTGTCTGTCCCCAACCCATCCAACACCACTCCTGCTCCCAAAACCCCATCCGACACCACCCCCACAACCCCATCCAACACTGCCCACTGTCTGCTCCCACAACCCAATCAACACCACCCCTGCGCCCACAACCCCATCCAACACTGCCCCCTGTCTGCCCCCAACCCATCCAACAACAGCCCTGCCATCACAATCCCATCCAACACCATCCCCCACCCCCACAACCCCATCCAATACCATCACCTGCCCCCACAACCCCATCCAACACCCCCCTCTGCTCCCACAACCCCATATAACACCATCCCCTGCCCTCACCCCATCCAACACCAGCCCCACTCCCCCACCCCATCCAACACTATCCCCCACACCCCCCACCCCATTCAACAGCACGCCCTCGTCTGTCCCCACAACCCCATCCAAAACTGCTCCTCAGCCCCATCCAACACCACCCCCTGTCTGCCCCCACAATCCCAACCAACACCACCCCCCACCCCCACAACCCCATCCAATACCACCCCCTGTCCACCCCACAACCCCATCCATCACCACTGCCCGTCCCCACAAACCCATCTTTCACCACCCCACGCACCCCACCCCTGTCAGACCCAGCTGCGCCTCCATCCACATGCCCCCGCGAGCCCCTGTCAGCCTGTCTTCCCCCACCCCCATACACCTCCAGGGCAGTCGGACTGGACACCAACATCAGACTACTGCTGCCTTTGTGAGGGTGAGTCTCAAAATAGCGCACACGTGTATACACACACACACACACACACACACACACACTTTGAGAGATTATCTGGGGAAGGGTGGTTTCGGGTACACTCCTGTGTAGATCTCCAGGGAAAGTGTGGGGGGGGAGAGAGAGAGAAAAACAGTGCCTGGGCTGCCATCAATGTCCAGGACTGTTCTCAGCAGCATTTCAGTAAGGTGGGTTCATTTTTATTCACTGTAAACAAAAGATAATTGAGGTTCCTTTGTAGTACTGCATCTTTAATTAGCACCAGTAAATTCATTCTTCTGTACATCAAGATGTCACTCCCCAGTACAATCCGTAACCGTTGGGCCTGACTAGATTCTGGCTAACAATTGCTTCTGTGCTCCTCTTACCATGTTTGCAACAAAAGGTTTTACTATTTAGTGCTTTTTCTCCTTTTCTGATCTTTCTGTGAGATTGTTTGACAGCTCAGCTGCTGCAGCTTGGACTGTAAGAGTAATTCTTCAAGCCATACAGTCTTTAAAGCTATAATCATTCATTATTGCCTCTGCCTCCATTGGAATTCTCAACTCTTGCTTCACAGGAATTCTCACCATTGTTACCTTATTCTGCAATGAGGGTGTGATGCTGGAAAAGCACAGCAGGTCAGGCAGCATCCGAGGAGCAGGTGAATGCACATTAAGGGCATAAGCCTCTTCAACAGGAAATATCCTTGGATGCTGCCTGACCTGCTGTGCTTTTCCAGCATCACACTCTCGACTCTGATCTCCAGCATCTGCAATGCTCACTTTCTCCTTATTATGCAATGATACCCACTAACACTACTATGTTGTATGTGCTGTGATGCCAACCAATTTAAATTTTTCAAGGAATTTCATTTTAAAAACCAACTTGTGGTTGGAATAGTTGACAGTGTCTAAGTCATATCCATTTACAGTGGTATACCAAGCACACTAACAAGTCTTAATGAGAAGAGGTTCATGTCTTAAATAAGACAAAATCTCTTGCACAATAGCAATCAGGTATAGGTTACATTAGCAAGTTAGTAATTGTCACTAAGAATATTGGGAGACCTGTGAATATGTCTTCACCCTACAATATCTTAGGATGTTCTGCTTTTTATTCACCATGTCCTTATGGTGCCATCAGATTGGGTGGGGCTTAGTGGTGTCTCCAACATTAACATTTTCAGAATTATTGAGTTATGCAACATATCCCATGATTCTCTTTCATCAGGAGTGGAAAGCATTGTTCAAAATCTCAGTTGATTTTGAGAAGCTTGGTTTTGCAGGTCAGCTGAAATGGCTTTATCCTGTTTCACTCACTCGCTTCCTGGGTTCAGCAAAGAAAGAAAGAGAGAGAGAGAGACATCCTTTCTTTTCATCTCTTGTGTAGGGATGACTAGCGGTTTTCTCAGCTGTGACCCTTACAGCACACACCTTCACCCATTAGCGCACCCAGACCAGAATTACATTTGTTTTCTACCCCTACTCTTAAAAGGAGAATAAAATTCATGTCTGCAGTTTGCAACATAATCCATTGGAAATGGCAGAAAGTGGGGGAGTGTGTCAGTCCACCCCTTGTTATCTTGTAGCCACACAGTCCTGCTTGTTTTGATTTGCCTCCCTTCCTTTGCGATTATTTTTAAATTTAGGTTCCCTTAAACCACTTTGAATGCAAAATTCTCGAATTCCTCTTCAGACAGCCACTGTCTTTACATCCACAGCTATCTTCTGGGGTTATGTTCTATTTCTTAAAAAAAAACATAAGGTTAATTAAAAGTTCAATATGCACATAAGTATTTTTGGTTTCTGACCAGTCGTTTAGACAATAGAATCATTTACAACTTTGAGATGTCCTAAAGCTATGAATGGCCAATAACATACTTTGAAATGTTAGCAATTTGATAGAGGAATCATAAAAACAACCACCCATAATTTGGGATAAATTGTTATTCTCATGGATAGAATGGAGAAGAAATGTGAGAAGTGGAACTATGACACTTGTGGGAGGTGCAGTTGTGCTGCTTGAGGGATATTCCATTAGAAACAACAGAAAAAGAAGTGGCAAAGTAAGTTTCTGAGATGTGTTCATTAAATTTTAAGTAGAAAGTAAAGTACTGGATTTACGTAAGAAAAATTGACGCATGAAATGTCAAAACAAACTCACTATCCTTACATTCACAACAATGGGACCAAGAGTCACCGCTCTAGTGTGTTACTGCCCTATCTCCAACCATTATGTCTTCAAGGATAGCTCCAAAATGCAAGAGTTAAAAAAGAAAGAATCACAGATTAAATGCTGCATTTTGGAAAAGCAAATCAGGGCAGGACTTATACAGTTAACGGTAAGGTCCTGGGCATGTTGCTGAACAAAGAGACCTTGGAGTGCAGGTTCATAGTTCCTTGAAAATGAAGTCTGAGGTAGATAGGATAGTGAAGAAGGTGTTTGGTATGCTTTCCTTTACTGGTCAGAGCATTGAGTATAGGAATTGGGAAGTCATTTTGCGGCTGTACAGGACATTGGTTAGGCCACATTTGGAATATTGTGTGCAATTCTGGTCTCCCTTATATAGGAAGGATGTTGTGAAACTTGAAAGGGTTCAGAAAAGATTTACAAGGATGTTGATAGGGTTGCAGGATTTGAGCTACAGGGAGATGCTGAATTGGCTGAGGCTGTTTTCTGTGGAGCATCGGAGGCTGAGGGGTGACCTTATAGAGGTTTATAAAATCATGAGGGGCATGGATAGGGTGAATAAACGAGGTCTGTTCCTGGGATGAGGGAGTTCAGAACTAGAGGGCATAGGTTTAGGGTGAGAGGGGAAAGATTTAAAAAAGACTTGGGGCAACCTTTTCAACTAAAGAGTAGTGTATGTATGGAATAATCTGCCAAAGGAGGTGGTGGAGGCTGACACAATTACGATGTTTAAAAGGCATCTGGATGGGTACATGAATAGGAAGGGTGTAGAGGGATATGGGCTAAGTGCTGGCAAATGGTACTAGAGTAATTTAGGATATCTGGTCAGCATGGATGAGTTGGACCAAAGAGTCTGTTTCCATGCTGTACATTTCTATGACTCTGTGACTTTATTTAAATTATGCTTTTCATGATCATTGTTTGTTTTTAAAAATGTCTTATACCCAATTAAACAAATTTTGAAGTGATAATATAGTTTTCCATAAAATATTTAAATTGTGAATTCAAACTTTTATTCCTAAATAATGGACTGGCATAAGATTTCAGGGACCAAAGCCCTCCAACCAGGATTGCTTCAGAGATACCAAACCATAATTCACTTGGAGTATTTTGGAGTATAACCCTGTCAGTTATCAAAAAAGGATGCTAGATATGTATATACATCCCCTTGAACAGTGCAGTTGAACTCTGCCAAGATTATACTGGGTTACAATTGTAAACATTTGTCATTGCCCAGGAGTTATTTTTTGATTTGTTTTTAATTCATATGGAGCTAGCAAGGACAGGAGTGCTCCCAGCAGATAATGTCAGTTATGACTAGATCCCTTCACACTATTCTCACATCAAGGCAGGTAGCCTGAAATTCAACACAGCAGTCAGACAAGCTGCCTGTGCAAGTATAAGTGGCTTTGAGTACTCAGATGAAAACAAAAGCAAAATGTTGCTGGTGCTGAAAACCTAAGAAGAATAAACCTCAGAAAATGTTGCAATGCAGGAGGCATGCACTATGACATCGCTATTCACAAATTAACAAAGAAATTGTTTGAAGTTGATGATCATTTATCAGATCTTGGTCTCTCCTCACTGCTCCTACCTACTTTTCATTCTCACACAAGATTGACATGGCCATTGTTATATTATATGTTTTGTTGCCATTAAGGCAGTTATGGAGCACATTCTTGGAGCACAACTAAACTGTTTGCTACATCACTTCTGTTCAGAAATACTGTGGATAATAAAATAAAATACTGTGGACATTGAAGTCGGAACAATTCTTTTCTCTTCTTCCTTTCTCGTCTTTGGACTATTTTTGTAATGTTATCTCCTTTTCTTTGGCATTTCAAAATTTACTCCATGAGCCTTCTATTTCTGCCTGGTGGCATTATTTACTTCTATCTTTTTGTTGCCCATATTTTTCCCCACGCACCTGTAACCAGCTTCTTTCTAAACATTTGTCTTTCATTCTCTGTTGGCAAAGCAACTTTAGTATTAACTCTTCCAGAGTAATTGCCTTATTCAACCTCAGATTTCTGTTTTGGGATTGATTACAATTGCTTCTGGACATTTAGTATGCATCAAAGGAGACAAGTACATAAATAAGATTAGAATTTACCAAAAAGTTAATGACTTCTACTTAATTTTGTTCAGTCACTTATTGAACTGCTTGCCATGCACCAAGTTTGCTCAAACATGCTTATATTGGCTGGGTCCCATATAGTTCCCACGCTGCTAGTGTTTTTTTTTCTAATTGTCTCAAGTGAAAAAGTAGGAAGTATGATATCCACAAAAAGTGCTGTAGTAATTAATAATGGTCTATGTATTAATTTTCATGTAACTTTTAAAAAATGAATATTCCATGAAGAAATTACATTAGCAAGAATGTTAATTATTACCCATTTCATATAGCTTATGAACTGCAAGTACTAGACTTGCCAGTAATATGAAAGCCCAGAGAATAAGAGAGAATCATGTAAGAATACAAAATTGACTAAGGGACAAGAAACACAGAATGACAACTGTTTTTGAGACTGGAAATGTTTCCCAGAGGACAGTACTAGAGGCAATGCTCTTTGAATCTGGAGAATTCATGAATCCCATTTCAATCCTTACATAAACTCTTGTGTTTAGTTCAGCAGGAATGATATTTGCTCAGAACAAATAAATGTGATTCTCAAGCTTTCCTTTTGAAACTTGAAGGGGGTATTTTTAATGTAATACATTTTGCAAGAGATGGGTGGGTTTGGACTATACCATTTTACACTGTGTTCACTTCATCAGAGCATTAAAAAGGCACACTGTAAAACAGGATGCCCAGCCTTGACCTGGTCAGTCCACTAGATTAACTAATTTGACCTTCCTGATGCCCATATGAATAAACTAAATTTTAAAATAATTTACGTTGATAGCAGCTTGAATGTCAATTGATGAAATAAATTTTGTCATGGCTGACGGTGATTTGTAGATTGAGCAATATGCACATGGAGTTTGTCTCCTGTCTGCATCAGAAGGAATCAGGTGTAAGTTATTTATGCATTATGACATCCGTGCCTGATTTCAAGAGATATTCAATATTTTATGCAGCATTTTCAATACTTCAATCACCACTGTATTGATGTGTAAGCCTGGATACTTTGGTCCATGTCTTTGAAGTTGGCTTTGAAATAACAAACATCTAATGGGAATGTTGCCGCTGAATCAAGGCTAACATTTATTTTTCCTCAAAACAGTGAATAATGCCAAGCTTATTCATAGGAGTCAGGGCATGGCAGAACAGAGTAAAGAAAATTACCAAAGACATGGTCGAAGCCATGCTTTTCTGCAAATTATTCAAGCGTTTAAAGCAAATACTGAGAATTGGCATGAAGAGAAAATTGTGTTTCTTATTTGTTAACTTAATTTATAAGCTCCACAGGCATCAGTACAAATCAAATAATCAGTTGGACTACATTGTGTTGTGGAATTATGATCAAAAATCTGACAAACAGAAAACATCAATTATGGACTGACAGAACAGAAGACACGTTGAACCACTGAAACAAACATAAACACTACATTACTCCGTCCCCTTTGAACTCTCTTTCAGACAATTTACATCCAGTTGTCATGAATTTTTGCATGAAAAGTAAACCATATACACAACTCCAGAACTGTAGAATGGTTTGATTCAGTTTTTAAAAGTTTAATTCCAAGTTTTAGTTTGAAAAAACATATTGTAAATGATCATATTGCTAAGTGGGTAATAAAACATTTAACATTACACAAAAAAAACCAATGTCTTAGAAATCTTTTCCTGCATTTTACTTGCTGCTCTATTGAGCAAAACACATGGTGAAAGCATAGCACTTACCACATATTTCTTCAATGTTGAGGTTGCTAAAATGAAAGCAAAAAAAAAGATATTTTAGTGATATTGCTGACCATGCTGCCTTGTACATTATTTACACATGGGTCATCTTTGATGCTGAAAAGAATTATCAAATATTTATGATATGGCACTGTGTCTCATGAAGTATTACCACACTTATATTTAAAAAGTCCCCGAAGAGTATATCTTTAAATGTATTAATAAATTAGATGGTATTAATTCAGTGACATTCGAATTTAAAAATTATTTTACAATTGGGGTTCTACTGGAATTTTTTCAACATAATTGCAAATAGAAAATTAGACAATATCAATTATTTTAGATGGCACAGTAAAATGAGATAATTTTAGTCAAATGAGAAATAAATTTGCAGATTGAAAATGATGAAGATGATATCAAAAGAATTAATCAGTTGTTTTGAGAAATGGCTTATGAATGTGGTGGATGATTCATTAGGATATATTCTGATCCATTCAGTTAAAGGTGAACAAATTTATTGGTTTGCTAAACTATTGTGTCATCATGTTGGCTTGATGATGTAGTCTGCAAACTTACTTTACTGAAACAAAATGTTCCAAACTCAAGATGCAATCTATTGGGATATATACCTCTATTAAAATGCACTGTTGCTGCAGTTTTCCACAAGGGGAGAATTTTACAAGAACACAGAAACATTAAAGTTGAATACTTTCTGCTTAAATGCCATACCAGTGTTTCACAACTGCCTGCTTGATCATTAACATAATTGATTGCCAGAAGCAGTAATGAAAGTGACAATGATTGATGGTGATAAGAATAAACCAGGAATGAAGATAGTTGATTATATAAGCAGTGTGATATTGTTCACTAGCTTTGCACCTGCAATTCCATTCAAACTTGGACGGTATGGGCAATAAATTTGTGCACCATGTTTTCATTTACATGTTCGCATTCTTTTTCTGAAAGAAACATTGTTCTTCATCATTCTGCTAAATCTACATGATAGCAAGGGCACAGGACTAGCTCATTTCCCCATCTCACTCCTCTGGAGTCATTAGCATGAAGGACCACCAAGAGAGAGTTAGAGGTAGTCTTTAGGACAGCAACAGAAACCCTGTTGATGCCCCGTTTGGAAAGACATGGCACCATAATGGGCATCGCTCCCTCTACTCAGTTTCCAAAAGTTTACCTTTTTAAAGATACAAGTCAATCTGAATTTAGAAAATGAATACCCTTGGATCTTTGATTTTTTTCTGTCACTTTTTGCAGACTTTCTCCTTGTGCTGTAGCAATGGTTTTGTTGCAATTCTCTTTGTGCTGAGTTTGGGCAGAGGGGTGGGGGGATTCCGGCGAAATGAAATTTAGAAACACAAAATACAAAGTGAAAGATGAAAGCATCAGAATAATATCGTGATATGTGATAAGGTAAGCTGAGTGGGACAGGAGGTGTCAAAGAGTTTAGCAAAAATTGAACGTCAGTCTTTGAGGTCATTACAGGAAACAGAAGTAAAAAAATTAAATGATATATTCTTCATTTGAATGTATGAAACACCTACAACAATGTCGATGAACTAATGACATAAGTAGGGTGTTTTAAATGTAATCGCCATTACAGAGCTATTTTTACAAGGAGATCAAGGATGGGAAATAAATATATTCAAGATAGAGAATATTTCAGAGAGATAGACAGAATGGAAAAGAAGAAAGGGTAGCACTGGTTGCAAAGAATAACATAAGGCAGTAAGTTAGAAAGGATCTTGACTTATAGGATCATGAATGTATAATCAATATGGGTAGAAATTATGAAAAGTGGAAGTCAGAAAATATTATTGGGAGTATCTTTAGGCCGTCATATCAGTGGACAGATCAGTTCATGTTTGGAGCTTGTTATAAAGGCAATGTAATAATTGTGGGAGAAGGTTACCTTCATGTAGACTAGGACAGTCAAATCAGCAAGCATGTCCCAAAACTGAGTTTGCAGAAGGTTTACATGACACTTTCTTGGAACATAGATTGTGGAACTGAGAAGAGATAAAGCTATCTTAGATTCAGCATGTGTAATGAAGCCAGAGAAGGAGCAGCACTCTGAAAGCTAGTGCTTCCAATTAAACCTGTTGGACTATAACCAAGTGTTGTGTGATTTTTAACTTTATACGCCCCAGTCCAACACCGGCATCTCCAATTCAAGCCAAATTAATTAGTAACATCACAGTTAAAGATCTTCTGAGAAACAGTGATCACATGATGATTCATTTTCATGTTAAGAGTAACATATTCCAAACATAAATAAGAATTTTAAATTTAACTAAATCCAATTACATTGATGTGGGGAGAGAACTGACTAAGGTTAATCGGGTTTATAGCTAAAAGATATGGCTATAAATGAACATTAGTATTTCTTTAAATTTCGGGAGTGTTTAACAGATGTACATTCTATGAGAGAACAAAAACTCAGCAAGAAATACTCATCCAATATTTACTCAGGGAGTTAAGGATTATTAGATTAAAACAGGACATCTATAATATTGCAAAAAAAAACCTGTGAGCATTGAAATTGTTTTAGAAACCAGCAAATGACTAGTAAATATGGAAAATGTTTGAGTGTGACCAGAAATATTAAAACACATAGTTGAAGCTTTTATAAGGTTAATAATCACACAACACCAGGTTATAGTCCAACCGGTTTAATTGGAAGCACTAGCTTTTGTAGCACTGCTCCAGTAGCTGGAGTAAAATGGTGGTCCCTTAGAAGTAGAAATAGGAGAAATTATTGTGGGGAATGAAGAAATGGCAGAGGTACTGAAGAAATATTTTGTCGGCAAAAGTGTACTTCCACAAATAGATGGCAACTAAGCACTAAAAGAAGAGTCAAAAGATGTAGCACTGGAAAAACACAGCAGGTCAGGCAGCATCTGAGGAGCAGGAAAGTTAATGTTTCAGGCATAAGCCCTTCATCAGGAATTCCTGATGAAGAGCTGATGCCTGAAACGTCGACTCTCCTGCTCCTCAGATGCTGCCTGACTTGCTGTGCTTTTCCAGTGCCCCACTTTTCGACTCTGATCTCCCAACTGCAGTCATCACTTTCTAAGAAAAAGAATAACAGAAGTAATATCAACATGAACAAACGTATTCTAGAATATATCATCTAAAATCTGATAAATTCCCAGCCCCTGATTTCTTTCACCCTCAGGTTGCAAAAGGATAGTTGCACAGATGTTAGATGTGTTAGCTATTATTTTCCAAAATGTCTTAGAATTGGGAATAGTCCCGCCAGATTGAAAGTTGTTTTTTAAGAAAGGAGGGTGAGAGATAACAGGGAACTTCAGGCCATTTTGGGAAAACCTGAAAGCCATCATTAAGGAAGATTTAAAAACACATTTAGATAAACCTAGCATGATTAAAATAAGTCAAAATGGTGTTACTAAAGGGAAATCCTGTTCAACAAACTTCTTGGTGCTCTTTGAATATGTAACTAGTAAGTAAGTAAAGGGAAATCATCAATGTAATATACTTAGGTTTCCAAAAGACATTGGATGAGGGACCACATGAAAATTTAATAGACAAGATAAGGGCTTATAGAGTTGGGAGTAATATATAAGCACAGATAGAGGATTAGTTAATGGACACAAAGAAGAGCTAGGAAGAAACAAGGCATTTTCAAGTTGATGCACATTGCATAGTGGAGTGCCACAAAAGTCAATGCTGTAGACTCAGCTATTTACAATCTTCATGAAGAACTTAGCCAGAAGATAGAAAGTAACATCTCTATTTGTTGATATATATATAATTTGCTGATGATGCAAAGCCTGCTGGAATAGTAAGCTGTGGGAAGGAAACAAAGAGACTGCAAAGAAATATAGGCAGGTTAAGTAAGATTCGATTGGATTCCCTCCAGTGTCGAAACAGGCCCTTCAGCTCAACATGTCCACTCCGACCCTCTGAAGAGTAACCCACCCCCTCTGACTAATACACCTAACACTATAGACAATTTAGCATGGCCAATTGACCTGACCTGCACATCTTTGGAATGTGGGAGGAAACCAGAGCACCCGGAGAAAACCCACACAGACACGTGGAGAACGTGCAAACTCCACACAGACAGTTGCCCAAGGCTGGAATCGAACCTGGGACTCTGAGGCAGCAATGCTAACCACTGAGCCACCATGCAAGCGGGAAATAAGATGGCAAATGGATTATAAATTAGGGAAGTAAAAGCATGACGTTATCACTTTGGTCACAAAAAATAGAGAAATAATATTTTTAAAGGCATAAACCTCTCATCATTGATATTCAAAGAGACTTAGGTAGGCTTGTGTAGTGCCTGCAGAGAGCTTATTTGAGGTACAGAAAGCAATTAGAAAGACAAATGGCATGTTGGTCTTTCCTGCAAATGGATTGGAACACAGGAATGAAGAAGTCTTGTTACAGGTGAACAGGATTTTACTGACACCACATGTGGAGTAGTGTGTGCAGTTTTGGTCTCCCTGTTTCAGAAAGAAGGCAGCACAGTAAATGTTAATGAAATTAGATTCTGGAATAAGGGATTTGCTCTGTAATAAATGTCTGATCAAACTGGATCTATATTCTCTACAGTTTAGAACAATGTCATTCAAACATTCAAGATTTTGAAGGGACTTGAAACGATAATTGCTGAGAAATTGCTTCCATTCATCAGGAAATCTCAAACAGGAGAAGAAACCCTTTGGAGATAAAGATATCATATTGAGCTCAATGTGTTAAATCTGCTTTTCTCTCTACAGGTGCTGTCAGACTTGCTGAGTTTCTTTAACACTTTCTATTTTGATTACTGTGAGAGCCTGATATCCAGACTACAAGGGTGAAGTCCATAAGACCATAAGACCATAAGACATAGGAGTGGAAGTAAGGCCATTCGGCCCATCGAGTCCACTCCTTCATTCAATCATGGCTGATGGGCATTTCAACTCCACTTACCCGCATTCTCCCCGTAGCCCTTAATTCCTCGAGACATCAAGAATCTATCAATCTCTGCCTTGAAGACATTTAGCGTCCCAGCCTCCACTGCACTCTGCGGCAATGAATTCCACAGGTCCACCACTCTCTGGCTGAAGAAATGTCTCCGCATTTCTGTTCTGAATTGACCCCCTCTAATTTTAAGGCTGTGTCCACGGGTCCTAGTCTCCTCGCCTAACAGAAAAAATTTCCTAGTGTCCACCCTTTCCAAGCCATGTATTATCTTGTAAGTTTCTATAAAGTCTCCCCTTAATCTTCTAAACATCAATGAATACAATCCCAGGGTCCTCAGCCATTCCTCATATGTTAGACCAACCATTCCAGGGATCATCCGTGTGAATCTCCGCCGGACACGTTCCAGTGCCAGTATGTCCTTCCTGAGGTGTGGGGACCAAAACTGGATACAGTACTCCAAATGGGGCCTAACCAGAGCTTTATAAAGTCTCAGTAGCACAATGGTGCTTTTATATTCCAACCCTCTTGAGACAAGTGACAACATTGCATTCCCTTTCTTAATCACAGACTCAACCTGCATGTTTACCTTTAGAGAATCCTCGACTAGCACTCCCAGATCCCTTTGTACTTTGGCTTTATGAATTTTCTCACCGTTAAGATAGTAGTCTATGCTTTTATTCTTTTTGCCAAAGTGCAAGACCTCGCATTTGCTCATGTTGAATTCCATCAGCCATTTCCTGGACCACTCTCCCAAACTGTCTAGATCCTTCTGTAGCCTCCCCACTTCCTCAGTACTACTTGCCTGTCCACCTAACTTCGTATCGTCTGCAAACTTTGCTAGAATGCCCCCAGTCCCTTCATCCAGATCATTAATATATAATGCGAACAGCTGTGGCCCCAACACTGAACCCTGCGGGACACCGCTTGTCACCGGCTGTCATTCTGAAAAAGAACCTTTTATCCCAACACTCTGCCTTCTGTCAGACAGCCAATCCTCAATCCATCCCATTCGCTCACCTCGAACACCATGGGCCCTCACCTTGCTCAGCAGCCTCCCGTGTGGCACCTTATCAAAGGCCTTTTGGAAGTCTAGAAAGACCACATCCACTGGGTTTCCCTGGTCTAACCTACTTGTCACCTCTTCAAAGAATTCCAACAGGTTTGTCAGGCATGACCTCCCCTTACTAAATCCATGTTGACTTGTTCGAATCAGACTCTGCTCTTCCAAGAATTTAGAAACCTCATCCTTAATGATGGATTCTAGAATTTTACCAACAACCGAGTTTAGGCTAATTGACCTATAATTTTCCATCTTTTGTCTTGATCCTTTCTTGAACAAGGAGGTTACAACAGCGATCTTCCAATCATCCGGGACTTTCCCTGACTCCAGTGACTCTTGAAAGATCTCAACCAATGCCTCCGTTATTTCCTCAGCCACCTCTCTCAGAACTCTAGGATGTATCATATCGGGGCCAGGAGATTTATCAATTTTAAAACCTTTTAGCTTTTCTAGCACTCTCTCTTTTGTAATGGCAACCATACTCAACTCAGCCCCCTGACTCCCTTTAATTGTTGGGATATTACTCATGTCTTCCACTGTGAAAACTAACACAAAGTACTTGTCAAGTTCTCCTGCTATTTCCTTATCTCCCATCACTAGGCTTCCAGCATCAGCTTGAAGTGGCTCAATGTCTACTTTTGCCTGTCGTTTGTTTCTTATGTATTGAAAGAAACTTTTACTATCATTTCTAATATTACTGGCTAGCCTACCTTCATATTTGATCCTCTCCTTTCTTATTACTCTCTTTGTTATCCTCTGTTTGATTTTGTAGCCTTCCCAATCTTCTGATTTCCCACGGCTCTTGGCCACTTTATAGGATCTTTCTTTTACTTTAATACATTTCCTGACTTCCTTTGTCAGCCATGGCTGTCTAATCCCTCCCCAGATAATCTTTCTTTTCTTGGGGATGAACCTCTGTACAGTGTCCTCAATTATACCCACAAACTCCTGCCATTTTTGCTCTACTGTCTTCCCCGCTAGGTTCTGCTTCCAGTCTATTTTTGTCAGTTTCTCTCTCATGCCCTCATAATTATCTTTATTTAACTGTAACACCATTACATCTGATTTTGCCTTCTCTCTTTCAAACTGCAGACTGAACTCTACCATATTATGATCGCTGCTTCCTAAGGGTTCCCTTACTTTAAAATCTTTTATGAAGTCTGGTTCATTGCAAAGCACTAGGTCCAGAATAGCCTGCTCCCTTGTGGGCTCCATGACAAGCTGTTCCAAAAAGCCATCCTGTAAGCATTCCATGAATTCCCTTTCTTTGGATCCACTGGCAACATTATTTACCCAGTCCACCTGCATATTGAAGTCTCCCATGATCACTGTGACCTTGCCTTTTTGACATGCCTTCTCTATTTCCCGGTACATGTTGCATCCCTGGTCCTGACCACTGTTAGGAGGTCTGTACACAATTCCAATTATGTTTTTTTTGCCTTACTGGTTCCTCAATTCCACCTACACAGACTCCACATCATCCGACGCTATGTCATTCAGTGCCATAGATTTAACTTTGTTCTTGATAAAGTAGAGTGGGAAGGCCAAGCAGCCAGACTTTCCTCCATTGGAATTTGTCATCACTGGTTGGAAACCATGTGGAAACAGATGCTGCTCCAAATTCAAGTCCCAATGTATAAGATAATGCACTTTCAAAATTCCAGAACACCTATGCTTTTTCTAAGGAAAGCTGATTTCTATACCATACTTCTTAATCCTGCAATCCCATCAAAATGCATAATTCAAATTTCCCACTTATGTATATATTGTTTCTTAACTTGAAAGTGAGAAAGTGTGAGTGCTCTTCATGGTGTTCAATGGGTGATTCAAAGAGTGCAATGTGTTACAATGTACCAAAGCTAATTATTTTTTTCCAAAAGTAACAATGAATGCTGAAGAAGATGAATTCAATTATTGTCAGCTGAGAGTGAAGAGAGAAAAAAATTAAAGGCATTGAATGAAGTTAGTTCACGTACCACAAAGCTATGTCCCATTCAGTCATCCATCCAAGAAAAATCAGGACAACTCCACCAACAATAAAACTGTCACTTCATGCACTAATCTACTTAACAGTGCGAAGCATTGCTGCAATATACCTCATCTGGGAAACACAGTGCTGTCACAAGGTATCATGGAGATTTCTTCAGTTCTCCAAGACTTTATTGACCTCTGCTCACATGTCTAAGACCCAAATAGGTTTTATTTTCTTCAGAAATAATTTACGCAGCTCATGATCAATAGTAGCAAAAAAAGCATAATTTTTATTAAAAACTAGCAAGGTGAGTTTGAAGAATGTGAATTATTTAGCATGGTCAGACAATGTTTATTCTAATTTCAAATGTCAAGTAATTTATTTATTATTGTGTCCTGATGCCAAACTGAATTATTAATTCTAACATTTCACTGATCCCTCAAACTTCTCACTGGTTGAAATCCTTGAAGTGAAAATTGCTGATGACCAATAAGGCATTCACTATCACCAGTTTGTTGCTGGGACAACCATCACTAACTATGTAAGCAATTTATGGATTCAGTCTGATGACTTGATGTAATTCTTTGAAGGAAAAAATCATTTTCTTATCATGAGCTAGAATTAGACCATTATTTGTCAATGGCATAACAAACAAAATATGATTAGCAATCAATATTTCTTTTAATTGTTTATTGGACTTAAGTTAATGCTTAAATTCCTCTGCAACCTCCACAACAAAGACATTGAAGAAATGGCTAACAGCATTGGCACCACAGAAGGCATAGAAAGCCTATAGGAACAAAATAAGATTTACATTGGTTTTCTGTGAAACTCGTGATCTGAATAAAAATTATTTATGACTCATAGCCCCTGCCAGATAGATCACAAATTAATGATACTTTCAGATAAGGAGTAGTCATTTTCATCTTTCAAATACACCATTGACTGTTTTTACTCCTTATTATCTATGAGGTTAAGAGACCATTATGAACTCAGAATATAATTTGGTTTGCACACATTTATACTTGAATTCTCCAGTTTAGCTTCACGTCTCACTTCTAGTGTTTCACAAATCATTTCGATGACTCCCACTGACAGCAAAACACCATTAATGCTATATATTGGTATAACCCTGCTTCTTTTTCTGACGTTTGCCTGTGCAAACTTCCTCTAAGCTGAATGACTAACACAACATTTTAGCAAGCTGAGGAACTGAGAATTAATCAAACACAATCTAATTAAAACTGTTTTCCTTCACTTAAGCATCATGTTGACACATGTTGGTGTGAAAGTTTGCAATTTGCAAAAACAATATCAATGTTTTGGGCTTTTACCAAATGCAGCACCTGCTGAAGCAGACCTAAATGTAAAAATGTTGATGGTTTTAGTTAACTCCTTCCTGTCAAAGACGACTACAGGCAATTACTGGAAACATTTTAATACTTAATAGTCTGAATTATCTGCTTTTGCCCTGTGTTGTAATCTTCTGTGTTTCTACAAGGTTTGGAGGTATATGTAAGGAAAAGCTTTGCTATTGACTTGAATGATCTATTTCTGTGCTGCAATTTGCTATGGTTTTGTGAGCTGATTGAGACCACAATGAATTATTTAATAGCTGTACTATTCAAACTGTGGTAACACTCACATTCTAAATTTGGAACACTACATGCTCAGTCCTATTTCTGTTTCTTCCTGAAAGGGAATGTTTTCCTTCATCACTACGTGGTTTCTGTGAGATGCTAACTACATTGTTTGATGTTTAAACTGTGTGAGAGATATTAAATGCATTGCAAGTACCTTTGCCATTTTAGTTTTGTTTCAAAAGAAAAAAGAAAAATTTCAATAGAATATCATAAGCTCTATTTCCCTCTGTCTACAAGAAGCTGGTTTTATCATTTATGTCTAGGTGGGGGATATACTGTGCAACTGACTTCAGTGGAAAAGAAAATCAAGTTACTGATTCACTAAATGCCTAGTCTTCCTTCCATCAAAGTTGAACGCTGTGCCTTTAGTATTCATAAGGAACCTACCATCTTGTTCTTACCCTTAACTCAGTATCTGAGATCAATGGTAATGATTTTCAAGTCTGAAGAAAAATTATTGTCTTCTCCCACATCAAAAAACATTCAAACCATTGAATGCTGCAAAGACAAAAAAATTCTATAACTGAGGCAAAAAAAATGGAATAGGAGGAGGAATATGAACTGTAAAGAGCACATATTGAGGAACCATTAGAACTCATTTCCATAGAAACTTTCATACCAACATGGTATTTTGCAGCAAACCTTCAAGTAAGTAAGCCAAAGAAGTCCACTCAAAACAAGTAACTTCTAGTAATTGCCTTTTTAAAGACTGCCCATAGTACCCTTTTAAGAAAAGCAAGTACATAAAAGTCAAACTTTCATCACAGGGAATCAAAAGCAACAGTTAAAAATCAAACCTACATATGTAATAAAGAAGGGAATTCTCTCTTGTGTTTGAGTACTTAAAGGGATGCTGTTGGGATAAATGGAATATTTTATTTCTGTGGTGTGCTATGAAAGCTTTCAATTTGTACTATATATAAATAATTTAGTTTATTCCACATTATAGTCTATTCTTTTACAAATATAGGAACTAGGAGCCAAAGTACAGCATTCAACTCCTTCTCCTTGACTCCAGTTTTTAGAAGTAATCTATTCTTTTATTGTTAAAGCCAGTGCTGCATATTATGTGATTGTTTTTCAGTGAAATGCTTACTTATTAATCTTATATTTTAAAAAAAGTGGGCTGTCAAATGAAGAGAGATTGGTTTAAATGGACCCATATTCATTGAGATTTATAAGGATGAGGTGGATCTTATTGAAACATAAAATTATAACCAGAGCTGAACAGAGTAGATGCAAGGAAGCTGTTTTCCCTCGCTGGGGAATCTAGAACCAAGGATCATGAAGGGCATGGATAGGATGAATAGCCAAGGTCTTTTTCCCAAGGTAGGGGAGTCCAGAATAGAGGGCTCAGGTTTAAGTTGAGAGAAAAAAGGCTTAAAAATGATCTGAGGGATGACTTTTTAAATGTATGGCACAAGCTGTTAAAGGAGGTAGTGGAGGTGGGTACAATCACAACATTTAAAAGACATCTGGATGGGTACATGAATAGGGAGGGTTTAGAGGGAAATAGGTCAAATGCTGGCAAATGGGATTAGATCAGTACAGGATATCTGGTTGGCATGGACAACTTGAACTGAAGGGTCTGAATCTGTGCTGTGAAACTCTATGACTTGATGACTTTAACCAAATTTCAGTCTCAGATCTGACTGTTCAGGAATCATAAATAATCATAAGAATTGGAAGGTCTTGAAGGATTTGAATTCACTCAGTTTAAGAGAGCACCTCCTCTTACTCAAATTACAAATACATTGTGATTCTATGCATAAAACAGATGTGTTATGGTAAAGTTTACTGTATGGCTTTGAATGTTGCTAAGAGTTTTCTCAAATTAGAAGTTACAACAGTGGGTTGTTTGAAATTCTTGACGAAAGCAAAACTGAGACAGTTAGAAGATAAATTGAAGTTTAAAGTAAAAGTAGGATTTTGTAAGGATGAGATGTTTCAAGTGATTATCTAATATTTACAATTGAAAGAAAAGAAGCCTAGACATTGATGTCACAGTTGGATTTAGCAGAGAGACAGCTAGAAATAAGAAAAGGTGGACTTGGAGAAAGGGCAGCTAGAAGAAAACCAGAGGACAATGAAAATTGAGAAATGAGAAACAAAGGAAAATAGATTTTTAAAAAATCTTGAACACAAAAGAGATAGGGAATTCAGAGTTGGCCAAAGAAAAACTTCAGCATAACGACAGAGGAGGAGGGAATATCTTTGAGATGATTCTGATTTCAAGGTTGCAACTAAGAATCTACGCCTAATGCATACATTTACTGGAAGTGTATATTACTCCATTTGATGGGGTGGGTGGACAAATGAAGTGGTCAAACAATTTTTGGATATTAATGATAAAAAGTGTTTTGACAGGTACAGCTATAACTGTGAAGACCAGTTTGGCAGAAGAACAGTCTGTAGAGTGTCAGACTGTCAAAAACTGTCAACTTAGTGCTTATTAGATTGTCTCTTAAGCTTATCAATTAAAAGTAACAAAAAGAGAATCACATGTTTGTAGCTTTTGCAAGGGAGAAAGAAATGCTATTAGATCAGTGGGTTAGATCACTTGCACTTCAGAAAAATTGAGAATGTAACAGAAATTATGGAAATGGAAAAATTCAGAAATAACATTGTTGCAAATGGAAAAACTGTAAATGTAAATTCCAATATGTTAAAAAAAAGTCAATGTCTGGCAGGACAGGAGGGCTGGAGTTGGAGGCTTGGAAGTGGGATAATGTGGGGGGAGGGGGAAATGAGGAAACTGTTGAAATCCACACTAATCCTGTGTGGTTGCAGGGTGCCAAGGTGGAATATGAGGCTTTCTTCCTCCAGGTGTCAGGTAGTAAGAGTTTGATGATGGATCTATCACCTTCTCCCTCACCTCATCTACCTACTGCATTCTTAGCTACCTGGTCCCAACCCCAACCCCTTCTCGTTTATCTCTCCGCCCCCCAGCCCACAAGCCTCATTCCTGATGAAGGGCTTATACCCGAAATGTTGACTCTCCCGCTCCTCAGATGCTACCTGACCTGCTATGCTTTTCCAGCATCACATTTTCGACTCTGATCTTCAGCATCTGCAATCCTCACTTTCTTCTTCTCAAAACTGGATATTGTCCAGGTCCTGCTGTATTTGAACATGGACTGCTTCAGAATCAGAGAAGTCATAAATAATGCTGAACACTGCGCAATCTTCTGCAAACAAAGCCACTCTTGATCTTATGATGGATGGAAGGTGATTGGTGAAGCAACTGAAGGTGGTTTGTCTTATGACACTATCCTGATGAAACTTGCAACAATATCCTGGAGCTGAGATGACTGAACTCCAAAATCCACAGCCACTTTCCTTTGTGCTAGGTACAGCTCTAACCTTTGGAAAGTTTCTGCTTGACTTCTAGGTTTGATGCCACATTTGGTCAAATTGGCCCTGTTGTTAATGGCAGTCACTCTCAGCTCATCACCAGAATGGAACTCTTATTTCATCAAAGCTGTATGAGGTCAGGAACTGAGTAAAACTGCCAGAACTCTGACTGAGTTTCAGCAAGTAGCTTATTGCTAAGCAAATGCTGCTTGATAGCATTGTTGAAGACATATTTAATAAACTTTCACATTTTTTTAACGTACAGGACATATATGCAACAATTTTCCACATTATCGGGTAGATGCCAGTGTTGTAACAGCTAGGCCAGTGGCACAGCAAGTTCTGCAGCACATTTTAAATAGTTGCTGGTATGCTGTCAGGACCTGTAATTTCTACAGTGACCAGTGTCTGCAGTCATTACTTGAAATCACGTGGAATACATTGAATTGGCTGAAGACTGGCATCTGTAAAACTGGGGACCTCTGAAAAAGGTCAGGATGGATGATTCAATCAGTACTTCTGGCTGGGGTAATGCTGGGCCGTGAGATTACAGATTGTGTTGGAATAAAATTCTTCTGTTGATCGCCCTTCCAGCTGTTAGATGCCCACTCTTGAGTTGCAAGGTCTGTTCAAAATCTATCTCACTTTGTGCCAAATGGATACATTTTGTCATGACAATGGAGTGTATCCTCAACTTGACAGTAGACTTTGTCTCCATAAAGTCTGCTCCTATACTATCATGGACAAATGCATCTGTAGCTGGCAAAGTAGTAAGGATGAGGTCAGGTATGTTTTCTGCTGTTGTAGTTCCCTCACCACCTGCCGCAGACCCAGTGTAGCAGCTATCAAGTCACTCTTGGTGGTAGACACCGAAACCCCCCAGCCACTTTACATGTTACAGCCTTGCCACCTTCAGTGCTTCTGCCATGTTTTGTTCAACATGGAGGAGTATTGATTCATCAGCCGAGAAGACAGTACGTGGTAATCAGCAGGCGGTTTCATTACCCATATTTGACCTGATGCTATGCAACTTCACTGGGTTCAAAGTCAATGTTGAGAACTCCGAGGGCAACTCCCTCCTAACTGTGCCACGTCCTCTGCTGGATCTGACTGAGTTAGAGACTGTCAGAAACACAAATAGAAATTGCTGGAAAAGCTCAGCAGGTCTGGTAGCATCTGTGGAGAGAAATCAAGTGAACCTTCCTTGGAATCATTCCAGCGATTGCTAGACCTGCTGAGTTTCTCTAGCACTTTCTGTTTTTAATTAATTTAAAAATAATTCCCTAGTTCCCCTCTTAAATGTTTTATAAATTGCATGTAAGGGTTGATTCCATTGCTTGACTGATTGAGACCAGCTCTTGAACGTTGATAAGGAGAATTTTGAGCAGCTAGACTGTGTTTAGCATAGTCATTTCTGGCGCTTTAGCTGATGCATGGTGGTCCATTTCATTTCATCCCTTTTTTGAGACTTTTCAGCAGTTGATATAACAAATGGCTTCCTTGGATATTTCAGGATCCTGTTGAGAGTCAACTGCATTTCGATGGTCCTGGAATCTCATGGAGGCCAGGCCAGGCCAGGTAACAATGGTAGCTTTTCTTACCTAAAATATTCCAGATTTTTATTGAATTCAAATTCCATAGACAAAACCAGGTAAGTAACTAGGTCATTGCTGGTACATCATAGTTGAGTCAAAATGCTTACCCTTTTTCTTTCTACAGAGACTGCCAGAACTGCTGAGCTTCTCCAGCCCTTTCTGTTTTAATTCACTGAAAAATAATTCCCTAGATTTCCCCCAAATGTTTTAGCAGTGTGTTTTTTGGTGGAGGATAAAAGAATAGCAGAGAGTTTAAATAAATGGCAATATATAGTTAGGGTGAAATGGAATAACGTGGGAGAAGGCTCATGTAGGGCATTAACCTGGCCTCAAAGTTTTGGGAGAATTGGCACTTTATCTGTAATATTATTTTGACTGAGTTTTTTTCTAAATTATAGTAGAAATAAAAGTACACATGTCCGAGGAGGACGTGATACATTTATGAAACAGCTATAGGGGAGAAATTGATGCTGAAAAATCCCTCAAGTTGGATACAACTGCTGGCTATCATGGTATGCACCCTATGCTGTTGTATGCAGATGGTGCATGAATTGCACTAAATTTTCAATCCATCTTAAATATGCAAATCATATTTAATTGTAAAATGTAAACCCTAAAGTGAATCAAAATAATTTTTCAATATTGTAGCACTCACAAACCTCTCATTTTCTGTAAGAAAGCTGCCTATTTGTGCATTTAACTAGAATATATTAGTTTGAGTTCAAGCAGACCCCTTGAAAAGAGAGGGTATCAATTTCAATAGGTTGGTTGGTCAGTTAAGATGATATTAACATGGCTTTTGAAATTTACTTCAAACTCATGTGTGTGCCAGGCTTCCCAGAACTGGCCCATGAAAGCGATGTAAATATGCACTGCTATGACAGGGATTGATGACCCAACAAAGAAATATGCCAAAAAGCAAGGAAACCTCACCAGTGATTTTGTCTGATTCTGTGAAAGGCTTTGTTCACAGTGCTTGTCCTGGGGATTTCACCCTTAAAAGTCTAGAAGGCACTTTCACACTTTGCAAGGTTACTTTTGCAGCCTTAGAAAATTAAGGATTTGTGTCAGCTGTACCTCTTCCTCTGGGTCACAATTTTCCAGTTTGAATCCCACTCCTGCATGAAAATCTGAAACTCCATTGCAGTACTGAGGAAGTGCTACATTGTTGGAGGGGTGTGTCTTTTGGATGAGATGTGAAACTAAGGCCCTGTGTGCCCTCTTGGATGGATATAATAGATCCCATGGCAGTATGAGCAATGGAGCTATTTACAGAATCTTGGCCAATCAACACGAGAAGAAAAGCAAAAATAGTTATCATCGCATCCTGTGTGCAAATTGGTTATTGTGCTTGCATCATTGTTTGAAAAGTATGTACAGGGAATATGAAAAGCATTTTACGAATATAAAATCTCTGGGTTTTTTTTAGCTGATTTCTACTCTGGCACTGCTTATACTGTTTCACTTCAACTTAGTGTGGCTCTCATAATTATTACAGGAATAGCATCAGCAGAACCAGGAATAAAAAGAGCATTGACAGCAAGAGCTGCACCAGCTTGTTCCTTACAAATGTGCTATCTGTCTGGAGAACAGGGATGAACAATGAAGTGTAGCTCACATGGGGCAACGCAACACAGAATGCAAAAGCTTCCTTGAAATATTAGAACACCAGTTTCTGAGGTTACTCAGGATCAAACATCAAATAGTAACACAATTCAAAATAAAGAACTGCAGATGCTGGACTTCTGAAACATAAACTGAAATTGCTGCATGTGTGGAGAGAAAAATAGAGTTAATGTTTCGAGTCCACTGATCCTTCTTCAGAACTCAACAAACTCTGAAGAAGTGTCATTTTAACCCTGTTTTCTCTGTATAGACGCTGCTAGACCAGCAATGTCTGTTTTTGTATCAAATGTTGACAGGCAGGTTGGGCAACTATCTGTGTGGAGTTTGCACATTTTGCCCATGTCTGTGTGGGTTTCTCTAGGTGCTCCGGTTTCCTCCCACAGTCCAAAGATGTGCAAATCAGGTGAATTGGCCATGCTAAATTGTCCATAGTGTTCAGGGATGCATAGCTTAGGTGCATCAGTCAGGGGTAAATGTAGAGCAATAGGGGAATGGCTCTGGGTGGGTTACTCTTTGGAGGGTCGTTTGGGACTTGTTGGGCTGAAGGGCCTGTTTCCACACTGTTGGGGTTATATTCTATTCTACCTACATTTGCAGAATGATCTCATAGATGAAGTGTTTGATGGCTTGTTTGCCAGGGCAAGGCAATTGTGTAAAATTTGCCTCCAATGCCGATCAGAACACTTTTCTTAAATTGTGAATGTAATCTCCCATTATGTGAAAACAGTCTCTAGACATTTGAAAGCAATCTCCCAGTACAAAACCTTTCACCCAATTAGACTTAAATCAGCCATGAGCTTTCTTGTGAGTCAGAATGAGTGGGTGCTTGGCCATATGTCTTGTATTTGGCTTCCCACAGTTACTGAGTGTCACAGATCGAACACAGATATAATGGTAAATGCCCTTAGGTCATTCAGGAGTACTCAGCATCCAGAAAGTCCTCTAGTGGGCAACTAGTCACTACAACTCCAAATACTGTACAACTATATTTGCTGGTGTCTTCAAGTAGCTATGGATATTTCATCCTGCTGCAGTCCATCCTCCTTGAGCTTTTATGCCTTCTTTCTGATGATCAACCACCTGATGAAGGAACAGCACTTCGAAAGCTAGTGCCTACAAATGAACCTGTTGGACTATACCTGGTGTTGTGTGATTTTTAACTTTGTCCACCCCAGTCCAACAATGGCACCTACAAATCATGCCTTCTTTCTAGGTGGCTGCTTGTAGAAAATGAATATCCACTTCAAATGGAGCTGTGACACTCATAGGAAGCTAATAAGTGAGGCCTTGAATAGTCACAAACTTCTGTTGTATCATTCATCACAGGAATAAACAAAAGGGTAACAAGGGAAATGGTGAAAACAAATAATATTTAATTGGCTCAAGAACTGTACATAAACCTAACAAATTAACATAACAAAACACATATCTTAACCATTTATAAATCTTTATTCTTCCTCTTCCTAACACTATGATATAGTGCATCACCTGCGGCTTCAGAAGAAATAGAGTCAGGTTACTTTGATACTGATTGCTGCTGGTACTCTCTAAGCTGTGAAGTTTCCACCATTGACTACCCCATTTGTCCTTTTGTGAGGGCACGACTGTTGGCCTGCATGTGGACATGGATCAAGCTGCCCTCCTAATCAGGCACCTGTATGACCCTTAGACCTCTACTCTGACACCTAAGACAGCCCCACAGCCACAACTCCTATATTCACTTCCCTCTTGTTGGGAAATGCCTGACCATTTCCATAAGCTATTGAAAGGGCAACCTATTCACAGGATTTCCTCTCAGCTAGCTCCAGTCGCAGCAATAGTCATTACCCTCAGTGGTGCTGCTGGCCCACTGCCTCTCCCATTGGCTGGCAGCTCTTGAAAGTGTGGTCAAATACTTAAAATAGAATGGGAACCCCAACAATGACTAATTATTTGCCAGAATTCTTAAAAATATGGTTGGAATCCCACAAAGCTGAGTCTTCCAAGCCTGTACCTAGAAAACCTTCCATGCTGACTATACTCCAGTTATAGTGTGCAAGCCATCAGTGAGGCCTATACGAACTCATCTGATATTCTACCTAGGTCTTTACATGGGTGAAGAGATCAGTGCAAAGGTCTGCAACTTCATGCCATTTGCAGTTGTAATAGGCACCCCAAACTATCTACAAATATGCACGTTGTGGCTGGAACATTTTACGATATATATACTTGGCTTGTACTCTAATTTGTTTATTGATAGACCCATAATTCAATATCTGCCTGTAGTCTCTAACATTGTCGCTCCACTGTTGCCCTTACCTCTGGTCTCTGACCTTGCTCAATTGTGGTGTCTGAAATACCAAGTGAAAGCCCAAATATCTTACTTGCTGCTGTTCCCATTGACACACAAGTATCTGATGCCAACCTGTATGAATCAATTTCAGTCCAAGTATTTAAAAGGATGTTTGATGGATTCTGAATCTGGAAGCACAACTCAAGGAAGTGAGAATATCGTTTAAGATGCATTTAGACAGATAGAATGAACACTAAGGGAATAGAGGGAGTGCAGGCAGATGGGATTAATTTCGAATGACATCATGGCCGACACAGACATGGTGGGCCAAAGGGTGTATTCGTGTGCAGTAGTGTTCTACATTCTATGTAGAACATAGAATGACATTTCACTTTATTTTCATAACACTTCTGTTTAATGTTATATCCTGTAAGGCTCCCCAATGAGATAGATATTTTTAATCAATCTGTTATCACCTGTATATTCCTTATTGATGAGGGGAAAAATCATGGCAGTGAAGTCAAATAGGTGTAGTTGATGAGTGTCAGGAGTATAGTATACGATTATGTTTCAATGACAAAAGTGATTTACTGCCTTGAGCAGTGCAGGAAGAATACCAGCAGTGACAAAGTTAAGTAGATCCTATTATGGGTGTCACAACAGTCACCCTCACTCTGCCTTTTAAATTTGTACACCACATTATTCCTCATGCCAACTTACCTATTGATGAATCCAGACCTCTCTAGCTATACATATTATGTCCCCAATTATCCATCCAGCATGATATACGCCATCATCTCAATGCAATGACACTCCTCTCCCTCATAGTCACCCTCAATACATGTATTCTATCCATATGTCTTGGCATTACTCTTGCTCATTGCTCTTATTTCTTCTTTGCGAGAGAAGGGATCCTGGAATACCAGGGTTAAGCAGCGAATAGAAGTAACCCCCCACCCACTTCACATCCAACAACTGCACAGGGGGCTGTATTGACCATCATTGAGTGATTGTGGAGAAATTGGTGGAGAAACCTGCATATAATACATGAATACACTGGCTGCGTAAAAAGACACTGACAAACACTTTGATCTTATGCCAGATTCGCTCCTACCCACCAGTCCCAAGATAACAGCAACTTAAAAGCCAGCCCAATAACTCCTCCACTATTGAGCTTATGTATGGCACATATGATTGCTACAGAGAGAGAGAAGTATATGAGGTTAGGATATCATGATTACAAAGCTGAACTACACTGAATTTCATGTCAGTCATTGGAAAGATAAAGCAAAGTTGTTAATGTCACTTCCAGTCATAAACTAAATGAGTCCCACTTGCCTGCATTTGGCCCATATCCCTCCAAACTTTTCCTATTTATGTACTAATCCAAGTGTCTATTAAATGTTGTAACTGTACCAGCATCTGTCACTCATTCTGGCAGTTCATTAGTGGGCGGCATGGTGGCACAGTGGTTAGCACTGCTGCCTCACAGCGCCAGAGACCCGGGTTCAATTCCCGCCTCAGGTGACTGACTGTGTGGAGTTTGCACGTTCTCCCTGTGTCTGCGGGGGTTTCCTCTGGGTGCTCCGGTTTCTTCCCACAGTCCAAAGATGTGCGGGTTAGGTGAATTGGCTGTGCTAAATTGCCCGTAGTGTTAGGTAAGGTGCAAGTGTCGGGGTATGGGTGGGTTGCGCTTCGGCGGGTCGGTGTGGACTTGTTGGGCCGAAGGGCCTGTTTCCACACTGTAACTAAAAAAAATTTCACACAAACGCACTGTGTAAAAAAATTGCCCCTCATGTCTTTCCTAAAAGTTTCTCCTCTCACTGTAAAAGTATGCCCTTTAGTTATTCATTTGATCCCCTTGGGAAAAGACACTTACTATTCACCTTATCAATGGCCCTCATGATTTTATAAAATTTTATAAGGTCACCTGTCAACCTCCAATGCTCTGATGAAGAAAGGCCCAGCCTATCCAGCCTGTTTTCATAACTCAAACTCTTAATTTCTGGCAACATCTTGTAAACCCTTCCTGAATTTTCTCCAATGTAATAATATCCTTCCTATAGCAGGACGACCAGAACTGCATACAGTACTCCAAAAGAGGCCTCACCAATGTTCTCTACAACTTCAACATGATGTCCCAAGCCCTATATTCAAACTTCTGAGCAAAAAAGGCAAGCATGCTAAATGCCTTTTTAACCACCCCGTCTACTTATGATGGAAACTTCAAAGAATTTTGTACCTAAATAACTAGATCTTTCTATTTTACAACACTACCCAGGACCCAACCATTAATTGTATAAGTCTTGCCCTTATATGTTTTACCACAACGCAATATTCCAATTAAACTCTATCTGGCACTCCTCAGTCCATTGACCCAATTGATCAAGATCTCTTTGTCATATTAGATAACATTCTTCACTATCCACTATACCATCAATTATAGTGTCATCTGTCAACTTATTAACTATGCCTTCTATATTCTTATACAAATCATTTATATAAACGACAAACAAAAGTGGACCCGGTACCGACTTAATGCCTATGCACTGTTAAAGATTACTTCTGTTTACAATTGTGAAAAGTTACCAAATTTTGGAATATTACCTAAAATACTACCAATTTATAAAATAAATGAATGTGGAATTGTCTTGTTTTACAACTAGAATAAAGTATTAATATTCTTACTCGGTATTATTGCTATCAATAGTACGAAACAATTCATGCATCTCTTCTAAATTCAGGACTCCATCTGTAAAGTAAGCCTTGAATTCATCAAAGGACAGCTTGCCATCATCTGTAAACAAAGAAGATTTAGTTGTTAGATTGTAATAATAGCTCTCATCTTCGTAAATTAAATCATTTTAAAATCTTTTCTCAAGAGCAGTTTAAAATGGTTACGTTGAATCAATATTTAATAGATCATTGATAAGTGCAAAATGATATTAATCTTTCAAAACTAGTGTTTACAGTGACTTGAAACTCACATTTAAAGTATGTTAAATTAATTGATTTTAGAACAATGACTACCATGGATGGAGTTTTCCAAGTAAACCATAGCTTTTAAAAGGGTGGGCTTGGGAACTGAATAAGGTGAGAAGCAAAAATTCAGTTTCCTGGCAGCGGAATACAACGTTATTATTAAGTTCTCAGAATTTAGCTCTCGGGCATGTTGACTTCTCTGAGGTTCATAGTTGGAGACTGACTTTGCATTCATTACCATATCATGAATACTCCCCAATCCCCGAGAATTACTTTCACAGGTACATCTTGCTGGCCGGAAATTGAAAACATGTATGTTTATGAACCCAATTACATCCACGGGATATGTTTCTGTATGATTAGAGTTCTTCATCTAAATTCCAGTCAGCATAGTCTTCTTCAGTTACTTCAATCCTTCACAACAAAGCCATTTCCTTTTGCAGAAACACATACTGTATAAGACAATAAGACACAGGAGCAGAAGTATGTCATTCAACCAATCCATCGTCTCTGCTCCTCTATTCAATGGGAACATGGATAATCTGATAATCCTAAAACCACCTTCGTAAATTTCCTCCACAACTCTTTATTCTCTTAGTGGTTTAAGATCTGTTTATCTCAGCCTTGAATATACTCCAGCTTCTAAAGCCCTCAGCAGTAAATGAATTCCATAGATATACTCCTTTCTAAGAGAAGAAATATTTAGCTCCTCTAGCCTTCCTGCGAAGTGCAGAACTTCACATTTTCCTGTACCTACATCATCTCAATAACCGCCTTTTGTTGTTCATTTACTGTTTTGTCTGTGGGAATCAAATTTTGATTCCAGATCACTTTCAACTCATGCAAACTAGTTGCTCCACCATATGTTTTTATATCTGATTTTCTTTGTCAGTTTCCAGATCTATTCTAAATGTTCCCCACATGCTCTCCTACTGCAACATGCACTTCCATTGAAACATGCTCCATTTGCACCACTTCTTTCCGTACAACTAGATCTAGCAATGCTTTCCTCCTATTGGACTTGAAACATACTGATTACATTCTTCTTGTAATAAACTACAGACTACCTTTCTATTTTGCCCTTTCTACTGTTCTTATCCCAGTTTATTTTAAGGTAACTGAAGTCCCTAGTATCATTATGCTGTAGTTCTTGCAACTTTATGTATCTCAACTCCAAATTTGCCCTCCTCTCTCCTTCCCAATGTTTATCAGTTTACATACTCAGAGCTGAAAATGTGTTGCTGAAAAAGCGCAGCAGGTCAGGCAGCATCCAAGGAACTGGAGAATTGACGTTTTGGGCATGACCCCTTCTTCAGGAATGCCCGAAACATCGATTCTCCTGCTCCTTGGATGCTGCCTGACCTGCTGTGTTTTTCCAGCAACACATTTTCAGCTCTGATCTCCAGCATCTGCAGTCCTCACTTTCACCCAGTTTACATACTCATTAGAGAATACTCTTCCTTCATTACAATCGATGTGGCTCACTCAACTGCAACATGCTTGTCAGAAGTTTAACTGTTTCTCTGATTAATACTGCTAACTTCCTTTTTCTTTCCTCCATCTTCCCTGAATATTTTGCAGCAAGGTATATTAATTTCCCAATCCCCACTCCTACACCATTACCTCACTCATCTCCTGCTCATTTTTGAATCAGACCTCCATTTTCTTTCTGCATTATGGTATAATAAGATTTAAGTAAATGAGGACAATGTAACTGCTGATATGATTTTGACATCAATAATATGGATTACACTAGTCTAGAAAGAGCACATGAAGAGGCAGGTCTCAAACATTATCTGAGAGAGCTATATTTGATAACTTGCTATGAAGTGATGTAAAGAAAAGAATGTTGAAGAGCTTTACTTAGAAATATGGTGCAAGCACTCTCAGGGACAGTGAATATGCGGACTAGCATCTCAATGTTTGGATAGCAGGATTGGCTTCAAGCACAAGGTAAAGGAGAAATTGAGGACTGCAGATGCTGGAGAGTCAGAGCCAAAAAGTGTGACACTGGAAAAGTACAACAAGTCAGGCAGCATCCATGGCGACAAGAGCCAGGACGGGACATAAAAAGTTGTTGGCGGATAGGATCAAGGAAAATCCTAATGCTTTCTATAGGTATATCAGGAATAAAAGAATGACAAGAGTAAGATTAGGGACAATTAAGGATAGTAGTGGGAAGTTGTGCATGGAATCAGAAGAGATAGGGGAAGTGCTAAATGAATATTTTTCATCAGTATTCACATTGGAAAAAGACAATGTTGTTGAGGAGTATACTGAGGTACAGGCTACTAGACTAGATGGGATTGAGGTGCACAAGGAGGAGGTGTTAGCAATTCTGGAAAGTGTGAAAATAGATAAGTCCCCTGAGCCAGATGGGATTTATCCTAGGAATCTCTGGGAAGCCAGGGAAGAGATTGCAGAGCCTTTGTCTTTGGTCTTTATGTCATCATTGTCTACAGGAATAGTTCCGGAAAACTGCAGGATGGTAAATGTTGTTCCCTTATTCAAGAAGGGGAGTAGAGACAACCCTGAAAATTATAGACCAGTTAGCCTTACTTTGGTTGTGGGTAAAGTATGGGAAAAGGTTATAAGAGATATGATATATAATAATCTAGAAAGGAATATGTTGATTAAGGATAGTCAACATGGTTTTGTGAAGGCTAGGTGGTGCCTCACAAACTTTATTGAGTTCTTTGAGAAGGTGACCAAACAGGCAGATGAAGGTAAAGCAGTTGATGTGGTGTATATGAATTTCAATAAGGCATTTGATAAGGTTCCCCATGGTAGGTTATTGCACAAAATACGGCGGCATGGGATTGAGGTTTGAATAAGAAATTGGCTAGCTGAAAGAAGACAGAGGATAGTGGTTGATGGGAAATATTCATCCTAGAGTTCAGTTACTAGTGGTGTATTGTAAGGCTCTGTCTTGGGGCCACTGCTATTTGTCATTTTTATAAATGACCTGGATGAGGGTGTAGAAGGATGGGTTAGTCAATTTGCGGATGACAGTAAGGTTGGTGGAGTTGTGGATAGTACCGAAGAATGTTGTAGGTTACAGAGAGACATGGATAAGCTGCAGAGCTAGACTGAGAGGAGGCAAATGGAGTTTAATGCAGAACAATGTGAGGTGATTCACTTTGGAAGGAGTAACAGGAATGCAGAGTACTGGGTTACTGGTAAAATTCTTGCTTGTGTAGATGAACAGAGAGATCTCCGTGTTCATGTGCATAGATCCCTGAAAGTTGCCACCCAGGTTGATAAGGTTGCTAAAAAGGCATAGGGTGTGTTAGCTTTTATTAGTAGAGGGATTGAATTTCGGAGCCACAAGGTTATGACACAGCTGTACAAAACTCTGGAGCAGCCACACTTGGAGTATTGCGGGCTGTTCTGGTCACCATATTATAGAAAGGATGTGGAAACTTTGGAAAGGGTTCAGAGGAGATTAAATGGGACATTGCCTGGACATTGCCTGGTATGGAGGGAAGATCTTACAAGGAAAGGCTAAGGGATTTGAGGCTGTTTTCATTACAGGGAAGAAGGCTGAGAGGTGACTTAATTGAGACATATAAGATAATCAGAGGGTTAGATATGGTGGATAATGAGAGCTTTTTCCTCAGATGGTGATGGCTAGCACAAGGGGACATAGCTTTAAATTGAGGAGTGATAGATATAGGACAGATGTTAGAGGTAGCTTCTTAACTCAGAGAGTAGTAGGGGCACGGAACAGCCTGTCTGCAATAATAGTACACTCACCAACTTTAAGTGCATTTAAATGGTCATTAGATAGACAAATGGATGAAAATGGAATAGTGTAGGTTAGATGGGCTTCAGATTGGTTTCACAGGTCGGCGCAACATCGAGGTTAAATAGTTATATTGCGCTGTAATATTCTATGTTCTATGTTTTGGGCATAAGCCCTTCATCAGGAATGTGGAGGGGGGAAGGTGACTGAGAGTTAAATAGGGGGGTGGAGGTGGAGTGTCTGTTGCTCTTGATGTGATCTCCTCTACACTGGGGAGACAGGATGTCAACTCACAAAGTGGTTCAGGGAACATCTCTAGGACACACGCATCAGACAACCCCACCTCCCTATGGCCAACCACTTCAATTCCCCCTCCCACTCCCCCAAGGACATACAAGTCTGGGCCTCCTCCACTATCATACCAAACCCATCTGCCATCTTCTGCCTTGGGACCCTCCAACCACACGGCATCAACATCGACTTCATCAGTTTCCAAATCTCCCCTTCCCCCACCTCATTCCAGATCCAACCCTCCAAATCGGCATCACCCTCTTGACCCAACCTACGAGTCCATCTTCCTTCCCACCTATCCGCTCCACCCTCCCCACTGACCTATCACTATTACCTCCCACCTGCATCCACCTGTCTCCATCTCACCGACCTTCCCCCCAGTTCCATCCCCACCCCTCGCTATATCTCTCAGCCCTCGTCCACCTACACATTTCTGATGAAGGGCTTACCTGATGAAATGTCGACTCTCCTACTCCGTGAAGCACAAGATAAAATATGTTGCCAGTAAGGGAGAGGATCTAAAGTTAAAACAATGTGAAGGTCACAGCTGAAAGGGGAAAATTCTGAAACTAGGACAGGGCCTCAGAAGGTACAGCTGAGTAAAAAAACAGGAAAATGACTCTATGACTCTATAAAACCTCAAATGGAGGCCAAGATATCAGAAGAAGTTTAGAAAAATATGCTGAAGAAAGGAAAGAAGTTTTAATTACAGGAGAATAGAATTGGAAGACTTTGACACATAGTTATGAATTAGAATAGAATCATAGAATCCCTACAGTGTTGAAACAGGCCATTTGGCCCATTGAGTCTACACCTACCATTTGAAGAGCATCCCACTCACACGTAGTCCCCAACCCTTTTTCCCATGGTTAATCCACCTAACTCACACATCCCTGGACACTATGGGCAACTTAGCATGGCCAACTCACCTAACCTGCATATCTTTGGGTTGTGGGAGGAAACCAGAGCACCCGGAGGAAACCATGCAGACACGGAGAGAATGTGCAAACTCCACACAGTTAGTTGCAAAAGTGTGGAATTGAACCCTGGCATTGTGAGGTGGCAGAGGTACTAAGCTACTTCGTTGTGAGGTCTGGACTCGCAGGTTCAACACAACAGAATGGCTTCAGCCTTATGAAAGCACAACATCACTATGTCGGTGTGTTTCATATTCTGCAGGTCCAATAACTGATGTTGCTCTTACAAGATAACATTTAAAAGAGTGCACTGCAGAATATGACGCATTGACTTGTACCTGGAGTCTGAAGAGGTAGGGGAGGCCCTAAATGAGTTTTTTTGCTTCAGTATTCACTAGAGAGAGGGGCTTTGTTGATAGTGAGAACTTCGTGGATCAGTTAATAGGCTTGAACAGGCCCTTTGGCCTAATTCAACCATGATGACAAGATTACCTAAACTAAAATAAACGCGTTTGTCTGCATTTGGTTGATATCTGTCTTAACCTTTCCTGTCCATGTGCAAATGTCTTTTAAATGTTGTAATTGGATGTAACATATTGGCATATTCCCTTCTGTATATCAGTTCCATTACGTACATGCCAAAGAAAGGTGTTATATTTGGATCCAATGCATCAAAACCTTTCACTAAAGGGATGCCTAAACTAAATTCCGGCATTTCAGAATCCAAACTTCACAGGAACTACATTTTTTCTCCAGGCTGGATATTGGCAAATAAATCTGAAGGGATCACCACTTTCAGAATATAATTGTATACGGTAAATAGTACCTGAAAGAGTTAACTGGCACCACAGCTGCATCTGTCAGAATTTAAAGATCTGTACCTGGGAGGAACAAACAAGAGTGTTTGCTCAAGTTGTCTCTGAGTTGTACACCAGAATGTTTCAGTATCTGTATTCTAAACTTCATCTTCCCCTTGGCAATTTTTGCTGAAGATTGTCGCAAATGCTTCAGCCTTATCTTTTGCACTGATAAGCTGAGCTCTCCCAAAATTGCCAATCGTGAAGACTCCTCATCCAATGAATTGAGTTTGGTATCAGGATTTTTATGTAACATAAAAATGAAAGATTGGTGGCAGTGAATCTACCCAAGGCATTCCAGATGGTTCCACTGAATCTGATCATGACAGTTACCATGCCAGCAGAGCTGTGTCAGAAAATATAGCACGTCAAGAACAATGAGCATTGTGCCATGTACAGAAATATCCATTGGAAGATATTGCTTCCAGAGACCATCTTTCAGTCGATTTGTCAATCAAAATCTATTTCAGCGCATACGAACAGAACTACAGAAAATAATCTTGGAATATTTTGCTGGAATGTGTATGTATCATCAATAATACTACAGTGATGAACAAAACCAAAGAAGAATACAACCAAAATCCACACTCACTAATAACAGCAGCTCACTGTGAAGCACTTGCTTTCACCAGAAATAAGTGCCAGGTCAGATCAGCACTTCTGGCTCCATCTTTTTATGTAATCTGTCCCATAACAAGCCTACTCCCCGAGATTAAGAAGAACTGTGAACATGGCTCAGATTTGTTATATTTCCTAGCACCATTCATTGCAAACATTTCTCAACAAAGCATTGTCAGTATTTGATATAAATATTCCATATCAGTGGCAGTAGAACATTCCTCCACACATCACATTAATGCCAATGAAGAGTCACATAAACCCAAAATGTTTTATTTGCTCTCTGTCCATAGATGCTACTTGACCTGCTTTGATCTCCAACATTTTTTGTTTTCAGTACTGATTCCAGCGTCTGCAGTAATTTGCTCAGAAATCAAAATATGTTTGATTCAACAGAAGCTTGTATCCAACAATTCATAATATCCTACAAAGAACTAAGGAAAAGTCAATCCTTGACATTGAAGCATCTCAGAAAGGGATAGGAGTGTGCATCACGTAAGATGGCAAAAAAAGCTGCAGTTTGAGCATACACATAATCCAATTATTCCAACATGGAGGATGAAATACTGACTCTGATATTCAATATCACAAAATTCTACAGGTAGCTATTGGTAAATAATTTACAGTGGAAATTGATCACAAATTATTGGAAATGATTTGTTGCAGAAGTGATAAGTGCAACACCAAGCTTTCACAACATCTGTCAAAAGTATCAATCTTGCCAAGTCATCACCTGTCTAAGTTCTCAAACATGACAAATTTCTTGAAAAACAAAACAAAGGAGAATGAAGATAGCCCATGACCAACATACAGGTGCAGAACTATGTACTCTGTTTCGAGTAGAAAGTCAGAGTCAAAGAAGCTGCACAAGAAATGCTGTGCAGAAGTTTCCACAGTCCACAGTTAGCCTAGATTCAATGAGGTCACAACACTGGATGGAGCAACATTAAAGAGAAACATCAATCAACTCTTCCATCTGTTTTCATCTGTTCTTTCAGAGCAACAACAAATAGGCTACATACATTAATAGTCATGGTCCTGTTTTTTGTCTGTTTAAACTGAACAAAATAGGTGACAGAAGTTCGTACTTCAAGGCAATGACTTGAACAACTATTGTTACCTTGCCTGGTTTAAATTTGAACAATGCATGGCAATTAGCTGATGCATTCTTTGTGAAAACATCTATCCCCACCACTTACCAACAAATCAGCACACATAGTTCATACAGTATAACAATAGAAATCATGCTGATAAAATGTTTTGACAAATGTATCTTTTTTCAGCAATACTCAAATTTACTATGTATTACTATTTGTGATGATTTCAATTTAACTGAATCTGTGCTACTGAATATTTGTTACTTTCCAATAACACAAGAAAATACATCAGGCACTACAGAATACAAGTAAAAAGTGAGGTCTGCAGATGCTGGAGATCAGAGCTGAAAATGTGTTGCTGTTGATGGCCCGAAACGTTGAATTTCCTGTTCCTTGGATGCTGCCTAACCTGCTGTGCTTTAACCAGCAACACATTTTCACTACAGAATACAAGCCTTACAGAAAATGAGAAATGTCAGTTCTCAAAAACATCAACTACATTTCTAGGTCACATTATCCAAGAATAAGGCATCATGGTAGATCTAAGAGATCAATGAATTTTCAGTACTGAAGTGCATAAATGATGCACAGTGCTTCTTAGACATAGTGAATCAAATCGGAAAGTGCTGCAACATCTTTACCTGCAAGATTTCTCAAACCCATACAGAGCTATTGAAAAATATTAGCAATGTTATTGGAGTAAGGAACAGACTGCAGCTTTTGAAAGATTTTAGTTTTAGCACATTACAATCAGACGTATTCACTATAGTAGCAACAGACACATCATCCACAGGACTATGACCTGTTCCTAAGCAAGTTCATGAAGACTCGTCTATTTTAGGCTGAGAGCTTAGATAAAGACTAAATGGAAGTATACAATCATAGAGAAAGAAGCATTAGCAATTATGTGGGAAGTAAAATGTTCACAGACTCCTCATAGGTCTGAAATTCCAAGCCAGTAATGGTAGTTAACTGATGCATGCTTCATGGTAACATCTATACCAACCACTTGCCAACCAATCAGCAAACATTGTTCATACAATATAAATATGTAAACTATTCTGATAAAGTCAAAACAAAATGCTAATGTTAACATTAATGTTAACTAAAGAAATCTCAAAAAATGCTTTTACACATACAAGGTTGCAGGTATGATTATGGTAAAGTCTTTTTTTTCCAGTCAAGGCGCAAGTAACAGCAGCCACACTCTCAAACAGCATTGGGTCAGGCAAAGAAGAAGTCACATCTTGAAGTCATATTTTCCTATGGCAACAACCAACACTTCACCTGCAACTACTGAAATAATATCCAATTCGAGAGAAACTTGGGAAGATGATGATGTAACTGATCACGTCACTCTGATATCATGAAGATAAAATACACCTGTCTAGACTTGGCAAATGAAGGGAGAGGTCTTAGACACTATACTGGAGATCTACATTTGATAATCAACAATTTACTATATAAATAAAGGAGTGCTTTATACATAGGAAATTGAAAAGCTATGGTTAGATGGAAGAAGCAAGAAGCTTCAGGAACAGTTTACATACAAAGCCCACAAGCCAAGATACTCCAGACTGGTTTCTCAATGTGCAGTTTACAGTGTTGGCTTAAAGAACAAAATAAAACACCAAAACTGCGAATGTTGGAGATTTGAGACAAAAGTGGAAATTGCTGGCAAAATGTAGCCGGTCTGACAGCATCTATGGAAAAGCAGAGTTAACATTTCAGTTGTCATTTTAAAAATATAGTAGAAAAAAAGAACTGGAAAAGGTTAAAAGCGTAAAAATGTTTACAAACCTTTCAGTTTCTAATCAACAGCTCGATAACAACAGTTCAAAATACATTGAATGGATCACAGATATTAAACAGCTGGTAAAATTAGCATAAAGGATCAAACACAGAAAATATGTTCAAAGCTAATATTTCACAGAAACTTTCAAATGAATGTGGTTCATTTCAATACCATTGATGTAAACCCTTCAGAATTTCTATTACTTGAGGCAGATGTTGACTAATACTACTGGTACAGAAAATAGAACAGCACAGCACAGTACAGGCCCTAAGCCCACGATGTTGTGCTGAGTATTTGTCTTTATCTAAGATCAACCTAACCTACACGCTCTTCCATTTACTGCTTGCCCAGTAGTCACTTAAATGTCCCTAATGTCTCTGACTCTACTACCAGCGCTGGCAGTACATTCCATGCACCCACTATTCTCTGCGTAAAGAACCTACCTCTGACATCTTCCCAATGCCTTCCTCCAATCACTTTAAAATTATGACTCCTCATGACAGTCACTTCTGCCTTGGGGAAAAGTCTATGGCTATCTAATCTATCTGTGCCTCTCATTACCTTGTACACCTCTATCATGTCACCTGTCTTTCTTCTTCTCTCCAGTGTGAAAAGCCCGAGCTTACTCAACCTCTCTTCATAAGACAAGCCCTCCAATCCGGCAGCATCCTGGTAAATCTCCTCTGCACACTCTCTAAAGCATCTACATCCTTCCTATAATGAGGTGACCAGAACTGGGCACAATACTCCAAGTGTAATCTAACCAGAGTTTATTAGAGCTGCAGCAAAACCTTGCAGCTCTTAAACTCAATCCCTGCTTAATGAAAGCCAAAACACCATATGTCTTTTTAACAACACTATCAACTTGGGTGGCAACTTTGAGGGATCTCTGTACATAGACCCCAAGATCCTGTTGTTCTCCACACTGTCAAGAATTCTGTATTCAGTATTCAAATTCAACCTTCCAAAATGAATCACTTCACATTTATCCAGGTTGAATCCACGTACTACTTCTCAGCCCAGTTCTGTATCCTTTTAATGTCTTGTTGTAGTCTGCAACAGCTCTCATCACTATCTACAACACCACCAACCTTTGTGTCATCGGCAAACTTACCAACACACCCTTCCACTTCTTCATCCAAGTTATGCATAAAAACTACAAAGAGCAGATGCCCAATAACAGATTCCTGCAAGACACCACTGGTCATCAACTGCCAGGCAGAATATTTTCCATCTACTACCATTCACTGTCTTCTTTCAACCAGCCAATTCTGTATCTGGACAGCCAAATTCCCCTGTATCCCATACCTCCTAACTTTCTGAATGAGCTTACCGGGGAACCTTATCAAATGTCCTACTGAAATCCATATACACTACATCTACTGCTCAACCTTCATCAAGTTGTCTTATCACATCTTCAAAGAATTAAAAAGGCTTGTGAAGCATGACCTGCCCCTCACAAAGCCATGCGGACTATCTTTGATCAAACTATATTCTTCCAAATATTTATAAATCTGATCTCTCAGAATCCTTTCCAGAACTTTCCTTGTCACAGATGTAAGACTGATTGGTCTGTAATTCCCAGAGATTTCCCTATTTCCTTTCTTGAACAGAGGAGTAACATTCGTCTCTCTCCAACCAGCTGGTACTACTTCCGTGGAGAGTGAGGATACAAAGATCATCCCCAGAGGTGTAGCAATCTCATTCCTCATTTCCTGTAGTAGCTTGGACGTATCTGGTCCGGCCCTGGGGACTTATCTATCATGCTGCTTCCCAGAATTTCCAGCACATCCACTTCCTTAATATCAAGTCATTCAAGCCTATTAACCTAATCCATGGTGTTCTCACTATCAACAAGGTCCCTCTCTCCAGAGCAAAAAACTTATTTAGGGCCTCCCTACCTCTTAAGACTCCAGGTACAAGTTCTGTCCACTATCTCTGATTGGTCATACCCTCTTCCTGATCTTTCTCTTATTCCTCACATACGTGCTGAATGCCTTTGGGTTTTCCCTAACCCTTCCTGCCAAGGCTTTCCCATGTTCCCCCCAGCTCTCCTCATGCCATTTTTGAGTTATTTCCTAGTTACCCTGTACTCCTCTAAAGCTGTGCCAGATCCTTGCTTCCTCAACCTTAAGTAAGCTTCCTTCTTCCTTTTGATGAGAAGCTTCTCTCCTCTTGTTATCCAAGTCTCCTTCACCTTACCATTCTTCGCCTGTCTCAGTGGGACAAAGTTGTCCATCGTTGCTTCTTAAACAGCTTCCACATTTCTATTATTAATTTCTAGCTGAACAGATATTTCTAATTTATACTCCACAGCTCCTGCTAATAGCAGTATAATTTCCCCTCCCCAAATTAAATATTTTCCCATACTGTCTGTTCCTATCCCTCTCCATGGTTATGGGAAAGGTGGCAGTCAGGAGGCTGGAAGAACACAGCAAGCCAGGCAGCATCAAGAGGTGGATATGTCGACTTTTTGTGTGTAACCCTTCTTCAGGACTTCTCCACCTCCTGATGCTGCTTGGTTTGCAGTGTTCTTTCAGCCTCCTGCCTGTCTATTTTGGATTCCAGCAGCTGCAGTTTTTTTTGTCTCTATGGGAAAGGTGAGGCAGTTGTGGTCATTGTCACTAAAATGCTCTCCTGCCGAGAGATCTGACACCTGGCCTGGCTCTTTGCCTAGCATCAAATCCAATTTGGCCTCGTCCCTAGTCGGCCTACGTCCATATTCAGTCAGGAATCCATCCTGGACTGTACAGGACATTGGTTAGGCCACTTTTGGAATATTGCGTACAATTCTGGTCTCCTTCCTTTCAGAAAGATGTTGTGAAACTAGAAAGAGTTCAGAAAAGATTTACAAGGATGTTGCCAGGGTTCGAGGATCTGAGCTACAGGGAGAGGCTGAACAGGCTGGGACTGTTTTTTCCTTGAGCGTCGGAGGCTGAGGGATGACCTTAGAGGTTTACAAGATTATGAGGGGCATGGATAGGATAAATAGACAAAGTCTTTTCCCTGGGGTCAGGGAGTCCATAACTAGAGGGCAAAGATTTAGGGTGAGAGGGGCAAGATATAAAAGAGACCTAAGGGGCAACTTTTTCACGCAGAGGGTGGTATGGGTATGAAATGAGCTGCCAGACAATGTGGTGGAGACTGGTACAATTGCAACATTTAAGAGGCATTTGGATGGGTATATGAATAGGAAGGGTTTGGAGGGATATGGGCTGGGCGCTGGCAGGTGGGACTAGATTGGGTTGGGATATCTGGTCGGCATGGATGGGTTGGACCAAAGGATCTGTTTCCATGCTGTACATCTCTATGACTCTGACTCTATGACACACCTGACAAAATCGGCACTGTCCAGACCATCTGTACTAAGGAAGATCCAATCAATATAGGGCAAGTTGACATCACCCTGTTATAACTCTGTTACATCTGCACCTTTCCAAGATCTGCTGTCTAATCTGTTCTTCCATCTCTCTGCTGCTATTGGGAGGTCGATAGAAAACACCCAATACAGTGACTGTTCCTTTCCTGCTACTGACTTCCACTCATACTACTCAGTAGACAAACCCTGCTCAACAACCTTCTTTTGTGCAGCTGTGCTGCACTCTCCAATTAAAAATGCCACTCTCCTCCTCTTTTACTCCTCCCTCTCCTTTTTAAAAGATCTCAACCCTGGAATATCCAGCAATCATTCCTGCCCCGATGAAATCAATGTCTCCGTTATGGTCACAACATCGTAGTTCCAAGTGCTGATCTATGCTCTAAGTTCATCACTCTTATTCCTACAGACCTTGCATTGAAACAGACACACTTTAAGCCATCCCTTTGCCCTATCAACTGTGTGTTCTTCCTGCCAAACTCTCTGCATTCTATTTCTGCCAATTCAATAACTACTCTTTCCTCTGAACTATAGCGCTGGTTCCCATTCCCCTGCCAACCTAGTTTAAACCCTCCTGAAGTGCTCTAGCAAATCTCCCACTCAGCACATTGGTGCCCCTCCAGCTTAAGTGCAACCCATCCCCCATCCCCCACAGATCCCACCTTCCCCAGAAGATACTCCAGTGATTTACGTATCTGAAGCCCTCCTTCCTGCACCAGCACTGTAGCCACATGTTTAGCTGCACTCACTCCCTGTTGCTCGCCTCACTAGCATGTGGCACTGTTAGTAATCTTGAGAATACTACTCTGGTCATCCTGGTTTTTAGCTTCCAACCTAACTCTCTGAAATCACCTTTTAGATCCTCATCCCTTTTCTTGGCCATGTCGTTGGTGCCAGTGTGCCCCATGACATCTGGCTGCTCACCCTTCTCCTTCAGAATCTTGTAAACTTGATCAAAGACATCCTGGACCCTGGCACCTGAGAGGCAACATACTTTCCAGGAGTCCTATTCGTGACCACAAAATCTCCTGTCCGTTCCTCTAAATATTGACGTCTCCTACCATTGGCATTTTTCTATTCTCTCCCTTTCGTTTCTGAGCCATAGAACCAGGCTCAGTGCCAGAGACCTGGCCACAATGGCCAGTATTTGATCTGTTTATTGGAAAAGAGTTAATGAAACTTTAGATATAGAGGGACAGATATTCATTGAGTTGGTCAAGCCATGGAGGCCTTTAGAAATGGCTTTACGAACCAATTTAACTCTCATTCCAGCAGATCTCATTTTTTTGGCTGTAAAGAGGAAAAGAGCAGGTCCTAAAGCACATGTGCACGAAACCAAAATTCAGCCGAGCCATTTGAAGTTAGCCATCTCTGATACCTCCCTCCCCTTCCTGGACCTCTCCAACTCCATCAACGATGACTGACTCAACACTGACATTTTTTACAAACGCACCGACTCTCTCAGCCAACTGCATTACACCTTTTCCCACCCTACCTCCTGCTAAAATGCTATCCTGTATTCCCAATTCCTCCACCTCTACTGTATCAGCTCCCAGGAGGATCAATTCCACCACAGAACACACCAGATGGCCTCCTTCTTTAAAGACCGCAACTTTCCTTCCCACGTGGTTGAAGATAACCTCAAACGCATCTCATCCACGTCCCGCATCTCTGCCCTTGAACCTCACCCCTCCAACCGCAACAAGGACAGAACCCCCCCCGGACCTCACCTTCCACCCCACCAACCTCCACATAAATCACATCATCCGCCTACATTTCTGCCACCTCCAAACGGATCCCACCATCAGGGATATATTTCCCTCCCACCCCTATTCACTTTCCACAAACACTGTTCCCTGAACAACTGCCTGGTCAAGTCCACACCCCTCTCCCCCCCAAACAGCGCACCCTCCCCTCCTGGCACCTTCCCCTGCCACTGCAGGAATAGCAAAACCTGCACCCATACCTCTTCCTTCACCTCAGTCCAAGGCCCCCAAAGGAACCTTCCATATCCATCAAAGTTTCAACTGCACTTGCACACATGTCATTTATTGTATCCGCTGCTCCCAATGCAGTCTCCTCTGCATTGTGGAGACCAGACGCCTTCTCGCAGAGTGCTTCAGAGAACATCTCTGGGACACTCACACCAATTAACCCCACTATCCCGTGGCCGAACATTTCAACTCCCCCTCCCACTCTGCTGAGGACATGCAGGTCCTGGGCCTCCTCCACCGCCACTCCCTCACCTCCCAACACCTGGAGGAAAAATGCCTCATCATCCGCCTTGGGACCTTTCAACCTCAGGGCATCAATGTGGATTTCACCAGTTTCCTCATTTCCCCTTCCCCCCACCTTAACCCAATTCCAACTTTCCAGCTCAGCATTGTCCTCCTGACCTGTCCCATCTTCCTTCCCACCTATCTGCTTCACCCTCCTCTCTGACTTATCACCTTCACCTGCATTCCCATCCCCCTATTGCACTCTCAGCTACCTTCTCCTCAGCCCCACCCCCTCCCATTCATCTCTCCACCCACGAGACTCCCAGCTTCATTCCTGATGAAGGGCTTTAGCCCAAAACATCAATATTTCCTGGTCCTCGGATGCTGTCTGACCTGCTGTGCTTTTCCGGTACCACTCTAATCTTGACATTTGAAATTAGTGCTGAGTTTAAAGATGCTATTTTTGCTGTGCCAAGAGCTTTCATTTTTCATTTAGCATTCACAATTTTATTGAGGAGACAAAATGTTCTTGGAGAATTGGTGACGTTTGTATGGGTAAGATAATATGGAGGTACTTAAACTGATAAACAAAACAAAATCAAAGAACTGAGGATGATGGAAATCAGAAACAAATATTGGAATTGCTCCTAAAACTCATCAGGTCTGGCAGCATCTGTAGAGAAAAAGCAGACTGAATGTTTCTTCAGGACTACTTGACCAGAAATGTTAACTCTGATTTCTCTTCACAGCTGCCGCCAAACCTGCTGAGATTTTCCAGAAATGTCTGCTTTTCTATTTAAACCCCTAGACCGTTATGGAAGTAAACTGACCTAACTCCACAGAGGCTGGAAGCCCGTTCACAAGTCAACCTTTATTTACGCATGTACAGTCCTTTATTTTAGCACTGCCCAATTCACACTCAGCTCTTAGAGATACAGTATCTGTCAGCCAGGGCTCCCTGATTGGACTAGATTAACAGCCTGATTCAGAGAACACATATTCTATGAGGTCCAGGTGTCTGACCTCATTACAATCACTACAAAAACAAGTTGCAGTTTTTAGTTGAAGAAAAATAGAAGACACCTGCTGCTAAAATGAATTGATTGACAAATCATCGGATAAAGGTTAAAAATATCCATTATGTACTAGTTCCTACAGTTTAGAAAAGATCTCATAGTTGCGTTTTTCCAAGGGCTGTTATTATAATTGAGCCCTTTATGAATACCTGGCTGAACGTCAAAGTTCCAAAATGACTTGTCTCTGCAAGAACCATGTTCACATTTTTGTTGACAGTTTTCAGAGTCTAGTAAAGAATTAATTGTCTTTGATGTGGTTAGCAAAGTTAATTAGCTTTTACAATAGCTTGATCATTTGAGGGGACTTCTGAAAATTGGTTTCATAAATGAGGGATTTTTTAAATACCAAGTGTAAGTGAGAGCTCTCTTAGATTGTTTGAAGTTTAATTTTTACATTGCCATGCAGCTCCTGACATTTGCCAATGATAAATGTGTGAGTGGCTATGGAATTAGTATTGGGTAATGGGTCATGAAGTAGGTGTTGTATGTAAGTTTGAAAGGACTTGAAGTTGTTAATACTTAATTGAGGGCAGTGAGTACTATTCATTGTGGTGATGTCATTTAGACTTGTTAGAGTAAAGCAGAAGTTGATAAGAAGCTAGTATCCTTCTCACAGCCTTTGTAAAATAAAATCTGTAAATAGTTGCAGTAATGCAATAAACTTAATAAACTTAATATTGCTTATTAATCAAAACTCATCTTGTTAGGCCAGAAAGGAATTCTCTTCTATTACTACTACTTCAGCCTTGAAGGAACACACACAGGTAATAAGGAGAGGAATGGAATTGTGGCATTTCTGCTAAAGAAATGGAGTATAAAAGGAGGAAAGTGGTCTTGCAACTGTACAAGCCATTGGTGAAAGCACACCTGCGATATTGTATATAGTTTTGGTCTACTTACTTAAGGAAGGATGTAGTTTCATGGGAGGCAGTTCAGGGAAGGCTCACTATATTAGTTCCAGAAATGAAAGTTTCATTTTATGAGGAGAAATGAACAGGTTAGGCCTATATTCATTAGAATTCAGAAGAATGAAAGGAGATCAAATTAAGATATCTAAGATGCTAAAATAGATTGACAAAGATGTAGAGTTGGATGCTTCCCTTATTGTGGCAATCTAGAATGACAGGACATAGTTTTAGGCTGCAGGATGGCAGATTGAAGACAGAAATGTGAAGGGATAGATTTTCAAAGGTTTGTGAATACTCCAGAGAGCAATGGATGCCACAACACTGAATAAATTTAAGGGGGAGATAAAGACGATAGGTTTGAGGGGCTAAATTGCCTACTCCTGCTATTAGTTCTTACGTTCTTATGTACAATCAGTGGCATGAGGCAAGGGGGTCATGGACGTGGTTTCAGAGAATTAGGGCAATGGAAGTAGAAGGGAGGTTATGAGAGGTCTTGGAAGAGATTTTGAAGATCAGGAGAATGGGTGGCATGAGGGGGAATGGGTCTAAATGGAAGGTTTGAAGTAAGGGCTAAAGCACTGAACACCCTTTTATATAACTTGGCCAAAGTATCAGAGAATGGAGGGAGGCCTTCTAACCAGCCATCCTTGATACTCCCCCACCTCTATCACCAATTCTGAATTGCCTCTGGAGGTAACGGTCTTGACATGAGGAAAGTAGGGCCACTTTAAAGTAAAATAACACAATACAATATTAACAATGAATGCATTCAGAAATCAAAGTTCGCATAAAGTTATTAATTAATTGATAATATCACAAGGATTATTTCAAATGTCACAAACAGAACTAGTTGCATGCTAAACAGCAAAAGCAGCAAGTGACAGACAGAGCTATGTGAGTCCACAACCAATGGATCTGATCTATGCTCTGCAGTGCTACCATATTCAGTTGTGCAAGGTAGTGTACAATTAAACAACTCACTGGAGGAGAAAGCTCAATTAATATCCCCATCCTCAATATTGGAGAAACCCAAAACATCATTGCAAAGATAAAGCTGAAGCATTCACAACAATTTTCAGCCAGAAGTGCTGAGTGAATGATCTCCCTCAGCCTCTTCCAGAAGTCTACCTTCACAGATTCCAGTCTTTAACCGATTTGATTCATTCCACGTGATATCAGGAAATGGTTGGAGGCACTGGAAACTGCAAAAGCCATAGGCCCTGATAGCATTCTGACAATAGTCCTGAAGGCTAGTGCTCCAGAACCTGCCACTCCACTAGCCAAGCCCTTCCAGCTTGGCAACAAGACTGGCATCTACTTAACCATATGGGAAACTGCCAGGTATGTCCTGCCGACAAAAATCAAAACAAATTTAACGCATCAATTACCATCCCATCAGTAATGCAATGTAAGGTGTCATTAACAGTGTTATCAAACAGTATGTGCTCAGCTATAACCAGCTCTTTGATGCTCAGGTTGGATTTTGCCAGGGTCACTCAGCTCCTGACCTCATTACAGCCTTGGTTCAAACACAGACAAAAGAGGTGAAATCCAAAAGTGAGGTGAGAATGACAGGCTTTACCATCCAGGCCACATGTGACCGATTGCAAGGAGTCCAGCAAAACTGGAATCAATGGGTGTAAGAAAAAACTCTCTACTGGATGGAGTCATACCCTTGCACTTAGGAAGATATCGCCAGTTATTGGGGGTCAGTCATCTTAGCTCCAGGATATCTCTGCAGGAGTTCCTCAGGGTATCTTCCTAGGCCCAACCATCTTCAGCTGCTTCATCAGTGACCTTCCCTCCATCAGAAGGTCAGAAGTGGGGTGTTTGCTAATGATTCACAATATTCAGCACCATTCACAACACCTCAGTTTTTGAAGTAGTCCATGTTAAAGTGTATCAAGACCTGCTCAATATCCAGGCTTGGACTGAAAACTGGCAAGTAACATTCTCACCATATGAATGTCAAACAATAACCATTTTCAATAAGTGGCATACCTTGACATTCAATGGTGCTCCAACTGAATCGCCCAGTATCAATATCCTCAGGGTTACTATTGAGCAGAAATTGAACTAGACTCATCATATAAATTCAGTGGCTAAGAGAACAGGTCAGAGGCTAGATACACTGCAGTGGGTAATACACCTCCTGACTCTTCAAAAGCTGTCCACCATCTACAAGGGAAAAGTTAGGAATGTAATAGAATACTCCCCATTTGCCTGGATGAATGCAGCTCCAACAACACTCAAGAAGCTTGACACCATCCAGACAAAGCAACCTGCTTGATTGGCACTAATACACAAACATTCAATCACTCAATTGCAGACACTCCACAGCAACAATATGTACTATCTCCAAGACACATTGCAGAAATTCACCAACGATCCTTATAAACAGCATATTCCAAATTCATGACCACTTCTATTTAGATGGACAAGGGTAGCAGGACAAGGAACAACACTACCTGCAAGTTCCCATCCAAGCCATTCACCATCCTGACTTGGAAATGTATTGTCCTTTCTTCACTGTCTCTGGGTAAAAGTCCTGCAATTCCTTCCCTCCAGGCATAATGGGTAAACCTACAGTGCATTGTCTTTAGTGGTTCAAGAAGGCAGATCACCATCTTCATCTTTACCACACTGACAACCCATGAATGATACGTTTTGAGAATTACTTGGTTACAAAATGTATTGATCACTAAAGTGTGCTCTGTTAATTTTAGGTGTGAATCTATTTCATATTATTTGTTTCCAAGATCAACATATTTCAGATTTTCTTCTGCATGTGGTAACATTTTGATCTAAGGGAGCAAAACTGCTTTTCTATGTGAGCAGATTTTTGTGCTGAGGATTATAAAGGTACCTGCTAAATGCTTCACTAACTGCATGACAGATAACAAAATGTGGTCATGACAAGCAAGGTATTTCTAGTAATTGCCTCAGTTAATGTATGCCACTAAATTCATATTGTCATGAGAAGTTGCATCCTGGGAAGCAGAAATGAATAGGTACCTTCAATTAGAAAACAGTAGGGAATAAAGGATTCAGTTGCTCTTGTGAAACATAATGGCAAGAAAGTGGCAGTTGCAATCATGGGGCACCAGTGTGTTGAGAAGAATAGTAGTTACGTGAATGGATTTATCTTGATAGGGAATGCTAAGTGCTCAAATGCAACTGCCATTTGAGAGAAATAGTTGTACAGTGAAGCACCTGAGTCTAAACAGCAGATGCTGCAAATTTACAGATTAATGGGGCATGGAAGAGCTGTTCCAGAAGGTTAAAAAGTGATATGACTCTGTTGAAGAAGGTCTGATGTGAGCAACAGTGGCTGTTGTGTCTTGCTATTGCTAAGGCCATGTGGAGAGTAAGAAAAAATACAAGTTTCCTTTCCTCTTCTATTTTTCATAATTTCCCTTAGTCTTAAATGGCTGTGGATTTCCAGCAACTTTTCCAAACTTGGGAAGCATGAAGATTGCTTAATGTTATACTTTAGTGAAGTGATTACTGTCAGTAAATAGGGCTCAGTAAAAATTTAAGAGTCTAGATATCCTTGACATATGATTGTAATGACATGGCATCTGGGGAAGAGTAACTTGATTTATAGAATTATAGATGTAGCATGCAAAAATGGGACCTATTCATTTTTATTGTGATCCAGCTGATGATATCCTGTAGGTCTACATATCCTGGCAAAGAGTTTATTTAATTTGCCTCAGTGAATGATTCATACATCAACCTTTGTGGGAAATACTGTCACTAGGATTCCCATTTTTCCTGTCATTACATTCTACCCTTAGTCATATTTCCAGAAGTATTGGCATTTTACAATTAGAAGGATTCTTCCTCCTTTACAATGTTTGCCTTCCACATAGCTGTTCAAGCTTAACTATCAACGTAGCATGTAATGGTAATTGCTTGACTAAGCAAGAAACAAAGACTGTAAAATGTTATTTAATTTAGGTCAAATCTGTGGCAATGATTATGAACAATAATTATCATTATTAACCATAATTTTCTTGTTAGATTCTATAACAAAATTTATAAACTTATGAATGTGTGAATAAAATGATCCAGAATTTATTAAACATTATTTTCAGGTAGCTGTATTCTGTTAAGTACCATTAGTATGGTTTCAATCAAAGGATCATGGATTTTACAAATTCAAATTAGTTGCCTTCCCCAAACTTGCCCAGCACTTATATGAAGCATGAAGTGATGAGATAGCAATCCACTTTCATCACACTAATCTCCAATATTACAGAAAGTGAGTAAGTGTGGAGTCTGCTCACTTGCCTGCAATTTTAATATAACCAATAGACAAGCTATTGCATTTGTTAAAGACTGGTCTACAGTACAATCTTGATTATCTGAACATCAATTATCCAAATTTTGGATTATCTGAACAAGATCTCAAGTCCCGATGCTTGGATAAACTGTGTTATCCAAACATTTGATTATCCGAACATTTGATTATTCGAACATTTGATTATTCGAACATGTCCATGTCATTCGGATAGTCAAGGTTGCTCTGTCTTTGCAAAGTTTTGTTGCCCACTCCATTTCTCAGGTGTTGGATGGGGAAATGTTGGAGGATTATTTACACAAGGTAAGAAAGGCAGCGTGAAGATGGATGGAAAGGTCTGTCATAGTTGCTTTGAGGATGCCATAGCATATAAATGAAGATTGAGAGGACAAGTGGCCTTTAAATTGGTAGCTGTGATCAACTTCCAGTTCATGACTCCATCTCTCTCTCTTTCCTCTCATCCAGGCCTAGATACCCAATGGGTTGCAGAGTCCCCTTTCACAAAATGACTTGCCTATCTTTCTGCCAGACATCTGATATTTGAGTCATCCTGCCAAGACCACAGTGCCTGCAACAAGGAGACCACTAACCTTCTATTCCACCTCCCTCACAGAGGTAAGAACCGTAAAATCTAACTCCAGTTTTGAATATTATTTTCCAGACCTGAGACTTTTGATTCACTGATTCTGGTAATATCATTCATTGGTCAGGGATCCTTCGCAGATGAGGTTGACTCTCTTCCACTCCCAGAGTGAATCCGTACCTACTGTACACACCAATGTGGCTTCCACAGTCTCTGTTACGCTTGAGGCAGAAGGTGGTCATGGGAAGGGGTGGGTGGGGCATTGGTGTGGCAGTGCACTCCTTTCGCTACTCTCACCTGGCTTCCACTTTTTCTCAACGGCAAGAAACAAGGTGCTCAACGTCTTCCTGGATGTACCTCCTCCACTTTGGCCAGTCTTGGGCCAATGATTTCCAGGTCTTTGTGGCAATGCCGCACTTTGCCAGTGAGGCCTTGAAGGTATCACTGAAGTGCTTCCTCTGTCCATTTGGGGCTTGTCTGCTGTTTCAAAGTTGAGAGTAGAGCACCTGCTTGGGGAGTCTCGTGTTGGTCATGCAGACGACATGCTCAGCTTATCGTTGCCAATCAAAGATGGTCAGTGCCTCAATGCGGGTATTTTGGCCTGGTCAAGCATGCTGGTGTTGGTGCGTCTTTCTTCCCAGCAGATTCACAGGATCTTGCACAGGCAGCATTCGTGGTACTGCTCCAGAGCCTTGAGGTGTCTGCTATGGACAGCCCATGTCTCAGAGCCATATAGGAGGGCAGGAACCATCATAGCTCTGTAAACTAATATATTCTGGATTTGCCCAGCATAGTTATTCAGAGTGAGTTCCCAAGTGGGATTAGGCCTCCAAAGATAGGGCAAGTGGTTTTAGACTATACATTGTCACTCCTATTTCAAATTGATTTATTTTTGTCCATAACAAGAACATCAGATCCAGGAAATGATTGCGAAACAGTAACATAGCAGGAAATCTACTCTTCTGTGAAGTGTGCTGAGAGTTGTCCTGAATGGCACCTTCCACACTCATGAACTGAATGGACTGTGTGGAAAGGGAAGGTAGCTAGGATGTATTGGCCTATCTTCTGAAAACTGGACACAGAGAGAGTCAAATTTTACTGGCTTTACATAATTTGTAAAAGCATTTTCCCAGAAAAATATGACAGAATGCATTCCACAATGAGCTTCCTGTCAACTGATGATACATTATATTTGACCACAAAGTATATTGATGGCCTTATAATTCTTTCCTAGCTTCATAACCATATCCATAGTACTGCATGCTAAATATTCTAGCTGAAAATTAATGTTTAAAATGTTGCTGTAATTATATTTATGAAAATATGCTGTCAAAAATAGTACTTAGATAAAACATTAATGCACACAGCGCTTATTCACTTACATGTCCTGAGATGTAGGATTGTCACTTGAGGATGACTGGATATACACTTTGCAATATTATTTTGTGATTTCAGTGTGCATTGGTGAACAAGAAGGTGAACCAGAAGTAATTGTTTTAAATCTCTTTTGCAATGCATCCAAAGGTTGAATTTTCCCATATTCAGGCTGAATGTCAATTTTGGGAAGGTTCACAGACAGTTTTCCTCCAAGAGCCCTGACAACTTTTCTCATGCAATCTCCATCTCTCACATTATTAATTATGCATCCTGCCTCCGTGGCACCACGCTTATACTACTGTGCACTCAGCAGCAGCAGAAGAACTAATTCATGCTGGGACTTGGAGGCACTCATGATGCACATGCCATATTTAATCTTATCTGTACAACATTTCAAACACTGTGAGTCAGGAAGTGCCCTTAGTGTGTATCTGTGTAATTCCAAATATATGCTGAGAAAGACAAGTTACTGTACTTCTTAACAGACAGGGACCTGGAGATCCTAAGATAAAGCGTGGTGGACAGGAAGGCCATCAACTTTTCCCCAGGACAAGGTGAGGAGACAACAGCACTAGATGCTTCCAGTCACAATGTGATGTCCACAGTGTGGAGCAATGTGCACCAATGACGCAGGCAGATTAATGACCTTCTGTGCTCTGCAAGTTCTGTATAATTCTGCGACAGCAGTCACTTTGCGCTGAGATTCAAGGTCTACCACTCTCACTATTGTATGCAGCATCTTCTCTCAATGGCTCACTCACCCATCCCCCAATTAAGTATCCCTTCTTGCAAGGTCTGTGAAGGTTTGTAGCTCAGGTTGAGCTTTAGGGTGTCGATTTCCTCGCTGAGCTGTAGGTTTGATATCCAGACGTTTCATTACCTGGCTAAGTAACATCATCAGTGGTGACCTCCAAGTGAAGTGAAGCTGTTGTCTCCTGCTTTCTATTTATATGTTTGTCCTGGATGGGTTCCTGGGGTTTGTGGTGATGTCATTTCCTGTTTGTTTTCTGAGGGGTTGATAGATGGTATCTAGATCTATGTGTTTGTTTATGGTGTTGTGGTTGGAGTGCCAGACCTCTAGGATTTCTCTGGCATGTCTTTGCTTAGCCTGTCCCAGGATAGATGTGTTGTCCCAGTCAAAATGGTGTTGTTTTTCATCTGTGTGTAGGGCTACGAGGGAGAGAGGGCTCGTGTCTTTTTGTGGCTAGCTGTTGTTCGTGTATCCTGGTCTCTAACTTTCTTCCTGTTTGTCCTACGTAGTGTTTGTGGCACTCCTTGCATGGAATTTTGTAGTCGACATTTATTTTGTCCATGGGTTGTACTGGGTCTTTTAAGTTTGTTAGTTTTTGTTTGAGAGTGTTGGTGGGTTTGTGTGCTACCAGGATTCCGAGGGGTCTTAGTAGTCTGGCTTTCAATTCTGAAACTTATTTGATGTATGGTTAGGTGGTTAGAGTTTCTGGCTGTGTTTGGTCTGCTTGTCGTGGTTTGTTCTTGAGGAATCTGTGGAATGTATTTTTTGAGTGTCCATTCATCTTGAATATGAACCACCTATACACCTATACACATGGACAAAACCAACGTCGTCTACAAAATTCCATGCAAGGACTGCCACAAACACTACGTAGGACAAACAGGAAGAAGGTTAGACACCAGGATACACGAACACCAGCTAGCCATAAAAAGACACGACCCTCTTTCCCTCGTAGCCCTACACACGGAAGAATAAAAAACACCAATGCGACTGGGACAACACATCTATCCTGGGACAGGCTAAGCAAAGACATGCCAGAGAATTTCTAGAGGCCTGGCACTCCAACCACACGCCATAAACAAACACATAGATCTACAACCCCTCAGAAAATGAACAGGAAATGACATCACCACAAACCCCAGGAACTCCATCCAGGACAAACATATAAATAGAAAGCAGGAGACAACAGCTTTGCTTCACTTGGAGGTCACCACTGATGATGTTACCTAGCCAGGTAATGAAATGTCTGGATATCAAACCTACAGCTCAGCGAGCAAACCTACACCCTAAGTATCTCTTCCTTCTCTCCCACTCAGAATGCCTCAGCACTTTTCCCGATTAAGGATGGACAAGATCCTGACTGATCTACGTGCAGATCTCCAACTGGCTTAGTGGTAATCCCCTGACTGGTTGGACTCAGCTTTCAAGACTAACTGAGTCCAACATCTTGGACTTGACCTTGGACAATTCTCTTGAGTGACTGGTAGCACTGCTTAATTCTCCCTTGAGGGGATTAAGGATGACTCCCATTAGATTTTCAGATATGGTCATTTGCTTGGAGTACATGCAGTGATTGCTGGGTAAGCTACTGGCAAATGCTGTAAGTGTGGCACAGATGTACAATGGTGCCATATAGCGATATGTCCACCCTCCTGACTGATCAGTCCTGGCAAACATGAAAGTCCATGAGCACCAGTTACAAGCAGCCTTCATCCACAGATATCAGCATCTGAGATTTGCTAACTCCTTAGGATCTTCATGGTAGTTCTTCTATCTACTTGCAGGATATTTAAAAAATGCTGATATATTGCACATTTATTCAACTAAATAGCCATGTCAGAAAGTGGATGGGGGCTAGTTCTCATTTCAAGAGAGGGTTGCTGTCAATCAAGGTTCCTGGCACCATTACTCACAGGCACAGTCCACACGGATAGTTGAGCGATTTGGTCAGGGCCATTCGTCCACTTGATCATTGTTAGGGGATATGTCTGGCTTCAGTCCAGGGAATGGAAATCTGCCAGTCTTCCAACGCCATCACAAGCAGACAGGCAAATCACATATCATCAGTTAGGGAGCTGCAAAGACATTGTTCGGGTATCTGTTTAGGGACTGCTCATCAAGGCCGGTCATGGGGCTGGAGCAAATACATTCCAAGGGGGTCCATGCATTGAGGAGTGTGCAAATAGGGCTGTAGGGACTACAGAAGGATCAATGCAAAAACAGATGAGACTATCAAGGTTCATTGAGGGGGACAAAGTAGTGGCATTTGTTGAGATTGGGATATGGGGACAAGGTAATTAGGGGATCCTTAAGGCATAAGAGAGGTTTCTAGATCAGCATCAGAGGGCTATGGGAGTAGGGTATTGGCAGTGGATGCCACTGGAACCTTCATGGGGCACCATGGTTATCCAGATGGGAATCAGGAAGGTGTAATGTCAGGACTGCAGAGGCAAGGAGGAAAATGAGAGGTTAAGTTCAATGTGGTTGATCTCCATATAAAGGATGGTGGGAATGATTTGTTGGGGCAGGGCGAAGTAAAGAAGGCAGGAAGGGTATGGGATGCTTGACTACCAGTTCTGATAGTATCCATCCCAGGCTGTATTCTCTGCCTTCACCTGCTGTTCTCTAGATGTAAAATATAACTGGAAAATTGATTGGGACAACTCCATAGTGGTCAGAACCAGTGTCAGTTTGATGGCGAAAGCACGGGATCCATATCGGCTGGATGCTGGGACATTAAAGGAACAAATACATGAAGTGTGCATTTGCAAACTATAGCAACATGTGACTTGCAGTAATTCTTTTGCCCATTTTCAATGCATGCAGAGTGAACATGCTTAAGTTTTAAATGCTTTAAAAGGAAACCTGTGCATCAGTGTCTGCAAGATGAACATTGTCCTCTCAAAGATGGAGGTTGAAAATAGGTCAATGCTGACCAAAAGCATCTCATTAGTTGTGAAACCAGTAAGGCTATTGTGGGAGCAGAGGACTATCACTTCACTACACGGAACTTTACTGAATTAGAAGTTTCAAAGTTGATATGAGTCTGAGTTAGGAAGGGGGTTGAAGTGTAGCCTTTTTAATATTTGATTTGATTTATTATTGTCACATACTTAGGTTCAATGAAAAGTTTTATTTTGCATGCAATACAGATCATTTGGGTAATAGATCAAACCAAAGAATACAATTTTATGGCTTCAGAGAAGGTGCACGAAGAGCAAGATCAATATTAAATTTAAAACTTGAGAGGTCCATTCAGAACTGAAAATGTGTTGCTGGTTAAAGCACAGCAGGTTAGGCAGCATCCAAGGAACAGGAAATTCGATGTTTCGGGCCAGAGCCCTTCATCAGGATGAGGGGCTCTGGCCCGAAACATCGAATTTCCTGTTCCTTGGATGCTGCCTAACCTGCTGTGCTTTAACCAGCAACACATTTTCAGCTCTGATCTCCAGCATCTGCAGACCTCACTTTTTACAGGTCCATTCAGAAGTCTAGCAACACCAGGGAAGAAGCTGTTCTTGAATCTGTTGGTACGTGTGTATAAGCTTTTGTCTCTTCTGCTTGAAAGAAGAAGTTGGAAGAGATTATAACTTGGGTAGGGAGATCTTTGATTATGTTGGCTACCTTCCTGAGGCAGTGAGAAGTATAGGTGGAGTCAATGGATAGAAGGCTGGCTTGTGTGATGGACTGCACTGTGTTCACAACTCTTTGTTATGTAATGTATAACAATGTAATATAATATCAGTCATTGCTGGTGATGGCAGGGAATGCAGCTTGCAGTGGACACTATCAGCATTGGTGGCCAGGTACCTTCACCAGGTTAGTGCACATGCTGCAACCAGGGCCATGGTACAGCAGGCGTTATGGCTAGTTAAGATGTGCTTCTACAGCTTCATCTGGGAGGGGTAGGCCCTCCAGTATAGACAGTGTGCACATCATTGTGGTATGCTGTGCTATGCATCATTGAAGAAAGGCAGAAGGGGATGTGCTGGGCTTTAAGGAAGTGGGTGAATGGGCAGTTTTTGAGGAGGAGGATGAGGACATTGCAGAGGTGGAGGCTCTGCTACACTGACCAATACAAACCAGACAGGACCTGATTGACACCAGGTTCCAGTGGTTGACAGCTGGGTACAGCAGTGTCAAATAGTCATTGGTCATGATGCCAGCATTTGTTTTGCATTGTGGGGGTGTCTCTGGTCATTTTGTTTGGATTTGCTTTTGCAGGTGTAAATAAAAGCTCACTTTGGGAATGTTCCAATTGCCTGTCTGTATGTGATGTTCCTTTACTGGACAATGACAACCTGTGGATGTTCAATGGACACTTGGGACACAATATTGGTGACTTAGAGAAGGTGCTGAAATGGAATTTTCCTTGTGGTTAAACACCAGAGAATGGGTTGTGTGGGTGATGGAGTGTCCTGCCATGTAGTTTGTGCTGTAAGCAGCATTGCTTTATGCTCGCAACACCATTGCATTGCTAGTGAGGGACAATGCCAGTGCTTATCTGGTTGCACAACAACCCTTCAAAGATGGTGCAGGCACAAGGGATTTCAGTCTTTCAGAGGACAATGGTGAACAATGAGTTTTTTTCAGGAAAAATCGGGGAAAGCTGGGTCTGGAATCAGGTGAGTGTGACAACATGGGGAGGAGCAGATAGTTAATGAGGCAAATGTAGTAAAATACAGCAAGAGAGCACATTCTGGCAGAAAAAAACCTCCAAAAAGCTTGATGCAACTGACTCTTAGTCAAATAAACATAAGATTCAGTCAACTGTGTTATGCTGCCTCATGACACTAAAAATGCTGCATCTAGTTTTGTTCAGACATAATCATGTTGCCTTGATACATTAGCAAGTTGCATCATGTTGTGTTGAGACCCTGTTGTCAAGGTTATTGAGCTGGGTTATTCCTGAGGCAACTAAACTGCTACTTAAATCAGAGAATACTCTTTTATTATTTAACGTGGATAGAAAATAGAAATTAAAAACGAGGCACAATGATCAGAAAGTTCAATGATAACTTCACTAACAAGAAAAAAGCATCTTTATAAGGAGCTAAATGAAAGCAGCAAGTGGTATTGTTTAAAATAAGTGATTCACCATAAGTACCGCAAGCTGCGTCAACCTTTCAATGTGAAACGGGAAAGGTTCCAGTGGATTGGAAAACTGCAGATTGTATCACTGCTATTCAAGAAAGATGGAAAGGATGGTTCAGTTAGCCAAACATCCATCACTGAGAGACTATTGGAATCCATTATTATGGAAGTAGTAGAAAAGATTTAGAAAACGATAATACAATCAAACAGAGTCAACATGATTATTTGAGAGGGAACAATATTTAACAAATTTATTAAAGTTCTTTCAGCATGTATTAAGCAAGGTGGATAAAGAGAATATGTTACAAATCGTTACAGATAGTATTTGGATTTCCAAAACAATATCAATAAGCTGTGACATAAAAGCTACTCCACAAGTTAAGAGCTTGTGATGTTGGAGTGATAAATGAGCATGAATTGATGATTAGCCAACAGGAATTAACTAACAGAGTCTGGACAAATGAGTAATTTTCAACTTGATAGATTGTAAGTGGTTGGAATTCCACAGAGTAGAGATGTGCAGTACGGATAGTTTGAATGTGATTGAATGATATAATCATGTGTACCTAACTTGGTGTGTGAACTATGCAAATATGATTAGGTGAAGATGGGGTGAGTAAATGAGTAACTGTAATGGAAGCTTGTTATCTATCTAAACTGCATAATTTTCTTCCATGCCTGCACGAATAAACATTTTAACAACGAAACCTGAGTTTCGTCCAGTTGAAGAAGACATAAAGGGTTATTCTCACCGTTTCACTGTATAGTAACTGTTGTATATTCACTGATTTGTTGTATATTTGATATCAGATTTACCACAGAACAGATAGTTGACAGAAATTATGTTAGTTTTAAGTCTATAGAAAGTTTATTTACATTGCTTTAAAATATTTCAACAATCATAACATGTCTACACATGATCACAAATCTGGCTTCTCAGGTATTTCTCGAAGCTCTATTTACTTTAGCCCTCAGAATCTTAACCTAGGCATAATTAATATAGCACAGTGAATACTGATCAGACAACATACTTATACAATCAAACACAGATCAATTAAACCATTGAATACCACAGGAATAAAATTTACTAATGGTGCAATAATAAACAGGAAAGCAAATGCTGGGAATGATAGAAAAAGTCTGTAAAGAGATCTAGATGGGTCAAGTGAGTAGACAAAACTTTTGGAAGATGGAGTATAGTATGGGTAATTGTCAAGTTTCCTATATGACAAGAAAATTGAAAAGCAGAATATTATTTAAATGAAGAAACAGTAGAAAACTGCAGTCCAGTGGATTGAGGACCCTTATGCATGAAACATAAATCAATGCATAAGTGCAGCAAGTAATTCAGAATGCAAATGGATTGTTGGACTTTTACGACAAAGGTGATAGAGGATAAAAGTGGCAAAATTTTACTTTAACAGCATAGGGCATGAGTGAGTCCACCTCTCGCTACTGTGTACAGTTTTGCTTTACTTATGTACTTGAATAGGAAAGTGTTCAGAGCTACTTTATTAAGTTTTCTCATGGGATTAAAGGGTTGTCTTATGAAGAAAGGCTATGCAGGGTGGGCCTACACTTATTGAATTTTGGAAGATTGAGATGAGATCTTATTGAAACATAAATATCCTGAAGCAACTTCAAAAGATCAAAATGAAAGGATATTTTACCTTGTTAAGAATGTAGAACTAAGGCACACAGTTTAAAACTAACATGCCTCCAATTTAAGAAAATGTTCTTCTCTTAGACAGTCTCTAGCCTTTGGAATTCTCTTCCCCAAACAGCAGTGGAGACTGGGTCACTGACTATATTCAAGGCTGAATTGGATGTACTTTTGCTGAAAAGAGACTCACTCATTATGAGATACAGATGGGAAAGTGGAGTTAAGGCCACAATCAGATCAGTTATGATTTAAGCCAGTTTTGAGATGATTTGTAGCTCAGGTTGAGGTTCTGGATGTAGGTTTGCTCGCTGAGCTGCAAGGTTCATTTCCAGATGTTTCTTCACCATACTAGGTAACATCTTCAGTGGGCCTCAGGCGAAGCACTGTACATGATTCCTGCTTTCTGTTTATTTGTTTGGGTTTCTTTGGATTGGTGTTATCAATTCTTGTGGTGATGACATTCCCTGTTCTTTTTCTCAGGGGATGGTAGATGGGGTCTAACTTGATGTGTTTATTGATAGAGTTCCATTTGGAATGCCATGCTTCTAGGAATTTTCATGGGTGTCTCTGATTGGCTTGTCCTAAATGGATATATTGTTCCAGTTGAAGTGGTATCCTTCCTTACCTGTATGTAAGGATACTAGTGAGAGAGGGTCATGTCGTTTTGTGGCTAGTTGGTGTTCATGTATCCTGGTGTCTAGTTTTCTGCCTGTTTTTCCAATGTAGTGTTTGTTACATTTCTTGCCTGGTACATTGTCAATGACATTAGTTTTGTTTGATATCTGTATAGGGTCTTTCAAGCTCATTAGCTGCTGTTTTAATGTGTTGGTGTGTTTACAGGCTACCATGATGCCAAAGGGTCTGAGTAGTCTGGCAATCATTTCAGAGATGTCATTGATGTAGGGCAGAGTGGCTAGGGTTTCTGGCCGTGTTTTGTCTGCTTGTTTGGGTTTGTTGCTGAGAAATCGGCGGACTAGCTTAATTGGGTATCCATTCTTTTTGAATACACTGTGTAGGTGATTTTCCTTTGCTCTGCATAATTACTCATTGAAGTAATGTTCTAATGCAGCTTCAATTATGGATGCTGGGATGATTGCTTCTGTAGTTCAATATTTGGTCTGTATGTGTTGTTTTCCTGTAGACGCTGGTTTGAAGTTGCCCATTGGCTGCTCGCTCTACTGTAATATCTAGGAATGCCAGTTTGTTGTTGTTTTCCTCCTCTTTCAAGAATTTTATGCGAATAAGGGTATTATTGATGGTCTTGAAGGTTTCCTCTAATTTGTTTCATTTCGTGATGACAAAGGTGTTATCTACGTATTCGAACAAGCGGCTCTGCCAATCATCCAACCCAAACTTTGGGTCTGCTATGTGGATGATACCACTGAAGAACAGGAAATGACATCACCACAGGAAATGACACACCAACCCAAAGAAAAGCAAACATATAAATAGAAAGCAGGAATCATGTACAGTGCTTCGGCTGAGGCCCACTGAAGATGCTACCTAGTAGGGTGATGAAACATCTGAAAATGAACCTTCCAGCTCAAAGAGCAAACCTACATTCAGTTATGATCTTATTAAATAATTGAGTAGGCTTGACGGACTCCTGGTCTTATTTCTTATGATCCAATACATTTTGGAAATTGAAGGATATTGGATCTAGAGGCTTCACTAAATGGCATAATTTCTGCAAGCCCTCTGTTTGTGAAATCCAATTTGTAAATGATTTGCAACAAACTCTCTTTAGGGTTAAATCAAAAGTATGGTTTGGTCATTCATCCCAAGCACATGGAGATACACAAACACAAACACACATACACAGAAGACAGATAAAATGTACACAAAGAAGAAAGAAAGAAGGAAAGGATTTCCAATTAAAAATTGCTTTTAAAACAAAGCAAGTATATAGACATCAATTTGTATGGTTTTTGTCTGAGTCCTGAGTCCTGATGAAGGGCTTTTGCCAAAACATTGATTTTTCTGCTCCTCAGATGCTGCCTGACCTGCTGTGCTTTTCCAGCACCACTCTAATCTAGACTCTGATCTCTAACATCTGCAGTCCTCACTGTCGCCTCCTGAAATTCGGTGTCCAGTGACGATTCATTTCTATAGGATCTTGGATTTAAGCAGATACAGTTGGCTGAAGTTGAAGAATTTCTTTTAAAATTAATGTAGACCAGAAATATGATGTTTGGGGACTTACACTTTGTCCACTTTTCAGGCACATTTGTATTTTCTTCTGGAACTGGGTTTCATAGCTAAGCGTGGAATTGGTTATGAAATCACCATTTAGATTCTTAGCAGACTATGAAGCTGTCAGTAAAATAATCTTTTAGCATATTGAGGTGAGTGTTCATAAATATATAACTAAAGAATTTTCAAAGAGCAAAGGAGTTTTGGTTATGTAATGAATCAGTTCAATTGAGTTCCAATTTACGGCAAGGATGTACATATTCAGTAAATAGGAACTACTATCCTTATAGCTAGAGATCTGGTATTCACCTTAGACGGTAAAAAGGGCTATTTGAACCTTCACATGTATAATGGGTCAGATTTCTATGCACCTGGTCAAAACTCATTGATCCTTGCAATAGACTGATGGTGAGCTATTGGCACCATTGTAGGCATAATGAGTTGTGATAGCTTGTTTTGATTGCCACTGTTGTTTTCAGCTTTTTGACTCAAAGTCCATATACGCAATGGTCTGATATATCAGGAGGGTGAAATCTGTGCTCTATTCTAGTAACTGCTGATTGGAACTTTCCAGAAATTATAGTTCACTTATTTTAGTGATAGCTATGTTTTAGTCCAATTCAGTGCATTTTAAAATTCAAACAATGAAGTATAGCTGTTAATACTATACTTGAAAAGTGGATCTCTCTCTCCCTGTCATGTGGACATTAACTCTACCCTACTAGTTACATCCTCAAAGAACTCTAATAAAACAAGTCCATTTAACACCTTTACCATTCACCTCCCCCACCATGAATGCACAATGGCAGTATGGTGTGCAATCTACAAGATGCACTGTAACACCTTTGTTGTTATTTCACTGTCCCCATGTCAAAAATTCACTTGCTAATAGCATTATGCAAGTACCTATCCCTCCACGGAAGGCAGCGATTCAAGAGGGAAACCTTCCAAAGGGCTGTTAGGGATATGGCACAGTGGTAATGTCCGAGTGGTAGAGACCAGGTTCAATTCCCACCTGCTTCAGAGGTATGTAATAATATCTCTGAACAAGTTGATTAGTAAAATAGGTTAAATTCTGACTAACCAGTGGTGTTGATAGAGGGTTATTAAAAGAAAACATAATTTTTCTTTTGTGAAAGCACACTGACTTTGCCTGAGCATACTGCACTAACTGCATTGTTAAAACTTCCTTAATAATAGATTCAAGATTTTCCTAACAATTGTCAGATAAAAAATGCACAATTCTCTGTTTTCTCTGTCCATCTTTTCTTGAATGAGTGCAATATTTTTGAACTTCCAAATCATTTGGACCTTTCTAGAATTAGGTAATTTCAGAAAATTGTATTCAGTATGTAAAGCAAAATATATTAAGGTGAGATTGATAGTTTTTTTAGTTTCTAAGGAATTTGACAGATATTGAGATCAGATCAAGGATTAGCCATTATCTTATTAATTGACTGAATAGGGTCAAAGTACATAAGTTCCATTCTTGCTCCTATTTCTTATGCTTTCATTTTGTATATGGACCACATATCTCCTAATGTACAAGTGCATCTAGTTTTACACTACTTAAAAACTATGTGGATTTATCTTTTTTGTCCCAAAAGGATTATTTACACATACATGTGTAGATATCCATCTGCTCCAGTTTTGCAAGCTCAATTAATCTAACAATGGCTTTTTAATAATTTACGTTCCATAAATGCTTCCTACAACAAAACCTACTTTTGTGTTTTCAGCAAATCTGGAAATGGGATGGTCTACTGCTCTATGATATAAATAGTTGAGGCCTCAGATCCTTGTGGGAACCATGGTCACTTCCATCAGGTCAAAGTACATACCGGTTACCTCCACTTTCTGTCTCCTACCACCTGACCAGGTCAACAACCTGCTTTCAATTTTATGAGCTGTAATGTTAGCTGACCATCTATTCTGTAGAGGAGTACCTTTGTTACAATGGCCTAAATTTTAACATCGCTGATCTGGTTGCTATTTAAAATAGGTATTTAAATGGAGTGGACACTTTGTCATTCCAATCTGACCAAGTATGATTTAAAACTGCAGGCAACAATATTGTCTATTTTAGCCTTTGGACACTTACTGGTGATTTTAACTTGAAGCCTGAACAGGAAAACAAGGTTTCCTTCATCAGGCTAAAATAGTCAGGAAGAGCAGCCTGGTCCAGGAAAGCATATGTAATTGATTTTTGTCTGTCTTCTTGAGTGCCAGGAAGGACAGGAGTTCTACTCTGAATCCCACAAGGAATCATCTGGCATTTCTTTCCCCATGCTTGTCTCCAACTGCCACTTGGAAACAGCTTGGTGAAAGCTTTTATAATTGGTTTGGAATTATTATGGTTAACACTTCCCAATTTTCATAAAGCTTCATATTTTCTCTACTTCTCTTATTGCTGTTCTTTGAGATGCACTCACCAAACCTTTTTGCTATCTTGAAAAGCAGGTCTCCATTCCTCCAGCCATCACCCTCCCACCCCTCTCCCATCTCATTCTTTAAACATTTGTGCTGTAATAAAGAACAATTTAGCACTGGTGTTAATAAGATTTTATGGTGTAACATTGCAGAAACCAAGAAGTCAAATTGAAACAAATTCTTATCAAGAATGCAACCTGTGGGATGTTAGAACATTTGTTACGTTTTGTAGAGCTTTATGTTTTTGTACAAATAATGGGGAACAAACAAAATCTATTTCAAAGTGTAATCAGTCTTACCATTTTTGTCTGCTCGCCGTAAAATCTGAAATAAATCAGAGATTAATAAAAGTTACATTAGTTTCACACCCAGAAGAAACAGCCTTGGTGAAGTAACACAATATTCAGAAGCTGTCAGCCTTGGTTTGTTTTGTTGCCAATATTCATGAGATGAGACTCATAATGTTATTCATAGTTCTTGCAAATGAGTCATCTGTTTCAAACAACTGATCTAATATGGGTAATATCTGAATGTTTTAGCTTATGACAGGTTAAAATTTTTAAAAGATGTACTGAGATATAATTAAATGAAGAAATGAGATGTTTTAAGTACTTTTATTTATTCTGTTCAACATTTTAACGTAATTTAATCTACTTAGAATTTGATTGCTCGTTGTAATCTTTGGCAGACAAATAGTCAGCTGAGAAGTTATAAGAATGCCTTATTCAACTTTTAATAAAACAACTTTTTTTTCCTAATAAACTCAAAAACACTACTGCAAATGAATTAATGTTCAAAATTATAAACAATAATTTAGAAAGCAGAGTGCTGGTAGATCTGATACAAAATGAATACTGGATGTTTTGTAGCCACACATGGGAGTTACATGCTCTTTTAGAAAATTGTAGTCAACTTATGTTTTGAAAACAATACCACAACTTGTATTTAAATAACAATTACTGTCATTAGTACTTTACTTGCGTAGCTTAAACTAATTTAATACTCCCCTTATTTGATATCTTTAACCATTTTATATACTCTGAATCCTCTTCTATATATAAACAAAATGGCTTAAGAGGCCTAAATTCATGATGGACCTGAAACAGGGGAAAATTTGCTAACATGCTCTGGTGTCATGTCAAGTGGACTTGGAGACCACGTCTCCATGCTTGACCAGCATGAAATAGTCAAAATGTCTCGACTACTCACAACAATGGAAAATTTTCCTAAAAGGAGGCTGAAAATGGAATGTCATAGGTGTCAATTAAAGGCAAAACCTCTTAACGAGGTAAGTGGGGCACTGGTAGAGATTGGTGCAATTATAGCATTTCAAAGGCTCAGGACAGGTATATGAATTGTAAGGATTTAGTGAGGTAGGGAACTAGGTCAGATCGGAATGTCTGGTTGGCATGGGTGAGTTGGACCAAACAGTCTGTTTCCATGCTGTGTGAGTTCTGAGTTCAAGGAACACCAATTGAGCAATCAATTGAACCCTGTTGAAATGACAGACAGAAGGCCAACCTGCTTTCCAGATGTGGTTTTGGAGATGGTGGAGGAGGTCACCTGGATGTGGGATCTCACTTTTTCACTCAGTTAGCTATGTAGAAACAATGGGCAATAAATCAATAGCAGAAGAACCTGGCTGCAATGCTTAAACAACTTCAGTAACCTGACAATGGCTACTGTGTAAACATGCTTTCTGACTGTCAATACAATGACTGCCTATTTAAAGTTAAGATCCGTAAATCTGGTGCCTTTGTTACTAGATTGACCAAATTACCTCTCTACTTAATCAGGCTTATTTTAATATTGAAACCGTGCTCCGTCAAGTGGAATTTTAGGACAAGCGTAGCGATGACACGTTGTAAATGGTTGTTTCACGCTAGAAAATGTGGCGGAAAGATATGGTCCCGATACGCCAAGGCTGTTGCCTCTTCCTAACTGAGAGCCTTAAACTGAGGCTCAACGCTTCTCTCCAAGTTTCTCCAGCCTCTGGAGGCGTCTCTTGTACCTTGGCTACCGGATCAAATGGTGCACTCGACAATAACACTGTGTGGAGTGTCACTGAAACAAGCTTCACTAATGATGCTATTAACTTGCTGTCTGTCAGAGCACGGTTTTCGTGGTTCATGTTAAACTTGCCTCTTTTAGTTTTACCTTCAGAATATCAATTAGAAAGAAACTTATCGTAATTATGTAGCAGCGTAGAAACAATTCCAAAACTATTGTTTTAATATGAATGTACTTTTAATTCAATTCCAAATGCTTGTTTTATTTGTGTGTGTGTCGGGGGGGGGGGGGGGGGGGTATTTTACTTGCTCACATTTCGATCTAGGGAACAGAGACGAGGACCACACAAGATTCCATCTAATCGGATTGAATCCTTCGATCCTAAATCGGGGCACTATGCAAAACTATCGCATTAAAGATTTGCAACCATCTTTCTCACATCGTACAGGTCATTTCAGTTGAAATCATTTTTCTCCAACTGTATTTCTTTAATAAAGCAGAACTGTAGCTTTAATGTCGCTGATTTTTTTTTTGAAATGCAGTTAAACGCTCAAAAAACACACTGAAACGGCATCTACACAGATCCAAGTGCAAGCAAACAAGCAAAACAAATCAAAGAACCTTCCAATTATTCAGCATTCTCAACAATAGAAAACGACACCACCATATAACTGAAGTATCCCTTTATCATTTCACTGACTCCAAAGATTCTACCACAGAGCATTCATTATTAACATGTTTGAAAATCTACTTCTTTCCCTAAAACGTGATGCACGTTTTCCTTCTCGCTTCTCCACATGCTCGCCCGCCGATTATGAGTTGTTAAATCGCATAACACGTCTCTGTTCCTCCTAGTCTAGTGAAATAAAGTACGGCTCGCTTCGGCTATACTTGTTGGCATTTCAGTTCGGGTTAGTTAGGAACAACCATTATATTGTACGGAATCTTATTTGCTACTCACATCGCGGAAGATCGACATGCCTTTCTTCAGCTGTAGGGGCGAATTGTTTTCACAATTAGATGCTTCTGAAGAAGAAGGAAGTGTTTCCGGAGAAGCCATGGACTAGTAGGTTTGTCCTTTAAAAAGAAAACAAACTCAATGGTGTTTCAGTCCGATTGAGCTTGAATGAAATATGAAGAGCAGCGTGTGTTGTGAGAAGCTCGCTCTCTCTGCTGTTGTTGCTTTTACTGCCGCTGGCCGCTGCAGATCCTGACCGGAGCGATTCTCTCATTGACACACACTCACTCAGAAGTCGCTCATAAGCATCACCTCGGGCATAAGACGAGAGCACTGATTTGACTGGCTCCACGCTACCTCTGCTTAAAAATCCACCGTACAGCTGGCTGGACACGTTATTATCACAGCATGGATCTCACGCCTCTCTGTCTCTTTGATTGTATTTCTCTCCATCCTTCTTAGCTCTGTATCCCTCCTCCTGCGTGTCTCTACATCTCCTCCAAGTCCCAGTTTTCGCTCCTTACTCTAGTTTCTCCTTTTCTAATTTGTGCCCTTTTTCCAAATTTTAAAACCTGTTTTCTTTATCTTTTCTGTGGTTTGCTTTCTCTCCCTCTATTGTTTTCTGTCGCTTAAGATGAGTTTTGACTATAGATAATCCTATAAAACGAGCGATTTGTCCATTATGCCCAATCTACCTCAGTTTTATTCAATGTAAATGGCAACGCGAAGAGATGGATAATCAATATTCCGCATTCCACACGAGCCAACATCAAAATTATCCCCTTCCTCCTTTCTGGTTTACTCATATTTCTTTTTGAATTGCTTTTTTGAGTTGTTGTCTGATTTGTTCTTTCTATCATTCTGTTTCTCTATCGTGTTTTCTTTAACAATTGTAATCTGCAAAATAAATTCGATACTGCCAATCTGTTATTGCTAACTAATAATATCTAGTGGCTTGTAATAAATATAGCTGTCGGATATAATATCTAACTTAATCTGAGGTATCATAAGCGAGTCAATGTCATTACCCAGCGAGCTGAACAGTCTCTCGGCAATGCTACAAATTGTATGTATAGAGTCGTGCTTCGGCTTTCAAAGATATATCAGATCAAAGCTACGATGCATAACGGGAAAAGCAAAATTCAAAATGTGATGTTCGAACAAAAGGTTATTGACCTAAATCTCTCCTGACAGATGGTACTTGGCCCCATGGGTTTCTGGTATTTTCTGTTTTGATTTTCTATTTTAAAAAACAGCAATTGTATTTGTGATTTTTGATCAGATGTGTACAAACTTACTTTAGGTGTGAATTTGACACGATGGCAAGTCATAATGATATCACATTTAGGAGAAGTGGTTCTGTGATGTAACTAGATCATTTGATAAGAATAGTGGCCAAATTTGATTTATATAAAATACAAGTCAAAACAATAAAATTCTTTATAAATGTATCAAATGAAACCAGCCCAGCTCCTTCCATGGGATATTTGCTGACTCAAAATCTTACATCCTCAATTCGAGGTAACATTTTTTCAATCATTAAAAAAGTTTTATTTAAGATTTCTATTTCATTCACAGCACTCCTGTATCCTAATGATTGAATTAAATAGTCAAAGATAGTTTGATGACAGATTAGACATTCCTATGATGAGGAAAGAAGAGTATCTACTATCAAAAGACTTTAGTCTGGATTTTCCAATGGCCAAATAGATCATGGTTTCTGCAGCATCAATGGACCTTACACTGGGGACTTGAAAGAATCCTCATTGTAGCAAACTCCAATAGAATTGTCCAGGAAATTGAAGATTCAGCTGGGCAATTCTTACAAGACTTCCAAATAATCTAAATTAGAAAATTCAGAGGTTTCTAATGACTATTGAATATGCAATGTAACTCTTGACTTTTCAACTGACGCCTAACTCACCTCACACAACTCCAATACACTTCTTCCAGACCTCTTGTACTCTTCCAAACCCTGATCCAACATTCTCCCAGGACCCACCATCACTCATCCCACCCACTAGCCAACATACCTAACATTCCTATCTATGCCCAGGTCCAAACACCTCCCTCCATCCTACTCCTTTGGGACACGACCACCACCTGCACCCCATCTCCAGCTCTGGATGCAACAACCCACCACTACAAGAGCCAACATCCACTGTCCCACCACTGGTTCCAACACCCCCTACATCAATTCTGGATCCAACTACAGTTCCCCAACCACCAAATCTGAGTCCCTTCCTTAGCACCCGGATCTCCCTCCACACCCACTGCTCTGGATCTGACATCCACCAGCCCCATCCATTGCTCCAGACCTGACCCCCCTCTTTACTGCTGGACCTGACACGTCCCATACTGCCTGACAAAGACCCCCTTCCCCTATTCCAGCCCCAACCATGGAACCTGACAACCTTTCTAATCCCCACTCCCACATCTCCCGGAACATGACACTCTCATGCTGGGTGTGACAGCACCCCCTAACCACACTCTGGGACAAAACCACAACACCATTCACCTCTGATATCTGCCTCCCACCCTAACCATCTGAAACACTCCATCTCTTACCATTGCCACCTTTCAACTTGATACCATACTGACCTGGTACTGTACCCACTTAGCACCAACATATACCCAGGCATCCAACCCCTACCCATTGGACACATTATCTACATGCATACCTTTGTAAGTGGCATGCTATGTCTCAGCACCCTATAATTTGCAAACATCCCTACATCCACCTGGTATCTTAACTGCCCGGCACCAGATTATCCTGGCTCACTACCCCGGCCCTCCTGACACTTCACCGACAAGGCACCCTATCCTCTACCCGCATTCCTTACCTTTCATCTATCCAGCTAGCACAATATCCTTAATGCACCCTAACCTCACAAAGCTTACAAACTTAATTTTTCGCAAAAGTTGTTAAACCGACTATCAATGTCTGATGCTGGACCTTTAAATTGCAGAATATGACAACTGATTACTGTGAAAAAGTATTGTGTCTTTCCCCACTTGCTCGAAGCTGCAGGGATCTGTTAGTACTATATGGATGTACTAGTCTGCATTTCAGAAGAAACCCTGGTCATAATCTCCTGTCAGAAGTATAAAACTCTTTCTTAAAGTCAAAAAAGAAAGAGTGGAGTAGCAATTTGCATGAGATTTCAATTCTTTAGAAAGTCTGGCCAGGCTGTGTCATTTAAAAGTACAATTCATTCAAAATCAGTGATATCGGTGTAAAAAACCACAAATCTTCAAGTACAACACCGCTTGCACAATTGAGTTCTCTCTTTTTATGTACTAGCTTAGAATAAGCTCATGAGATTCTCATGGTGCCCAGATAACTGATCATGCCTCTTGATCAAATGAATCCTCACTGTGATTTTCATTAATTATGTCCATCTGCCGGCCTTCCAAGGTAAGGTTACATTAATTTGTTCGGGTGCACAGACTCTGAAAAACACCTTTTCAAAGACAGTACTTGACTAAGTAGTGGGTCAATGTACAACAATAAAATTGGTAAAAGCTGCTGCTGAGATTTTTAAGGTCATCTTCAGCTACTTACTGTGAGGACTGGTCACTCTGATTAAGATTGATGATTTTTAACTTATGCATACAACTTGGAATAAATCTGAATTAGTATTTTGCAGGAACTTATTGCATATGTAATATTAATTTTCCATAAAAGTTTCAATCAAACGTATATGTAATTAAAATCAACACTCCAATGTCATTATAAAGCCAGCGAGAATAAAAAATGAGAAGATGGATTAATCTGTTGTTTCACATAATGATGAAATTTAAACAGGGAGGGGTGTATTTAGTTGAATCCAAAATGTGGTTCTTTCAATTTTGTTTTAATGGGAAGTTTCCATAGTCATTTATGAGTCCTCGCCTTCTCAAAGAGCAGTAAAATCCTTATTATTGTTTAGCGATTTTGTTGACAGTGGAAAATATTTGTAATTTAAAATAGCATTGTTGTTTGGGTATGGCTGATACGGCATGGCTGATACTGGATCATGGAGATGTAACCGCCTAGTTATTCCTTTTGATAATATCAGTCGACAAATACTTGACATGTTTGTATGACATTCCTTCATATAACATTTCATTTGAAATGTTAACTGCTTACATCTGTGATACAGAATGTGACACGCAAATATATGTGATTAACACCTAAAATACCACGAGAAGCTTCTTTTTTTAAATAGCTCTGTTACACAATGGTGCCCCCTTCAGGGTTAAATAAAGAATATGATAATATTGGCAGACTCATAGAATGAAGCAGATATTTAAAAAATAGTTCAATCCAATCTTAATTTTCACAAACATTAGTATTCTAATAACTTCATCACTAGCATTAAGCATGTCAGGAAGTAGCATTCAGAGATTAAAATTTTGAAATTCTACTTTTGAATTTAATGCCTGACTCTTCATACTGTCTAGGAAGAACCTCTTCCCTAGATCTATCACATCATCATGATCTATATAAACAATGACCACTGGATTCTCCACTTTCTACTGCAAGCTCATGTCTCCTTCTGAGCAGATATCTCAAACCATGGCATTTGGCAGGTAAACCAGCTGTCTGGACTCTGTTCTTTGCTGCATAGAATGGTGTCTCACTGTATTATCACATACTACTACCCTTGTTGGCCTCCTTTTTAATTATAACGCTATAGTCAATTTCCACATTCAGCTTACAGGACCTTGCATCACTATGCAGCACTCATTCAATCAGGCTGAGAGATCCTCAAGCCTGTTGGGGCAATTGCAGATACTGACATTCCTGCACTCCTATCCTCTGAGTTCCTTACTTGTCTCACTCACAATTACATGCTCCTGTTCCTGACAGTTAGGGGCAGCATGGTAGCTCAGTGGTTAGCACTGCTGTCTCACAGCACCAGGGACCTGGGTTTGTTTCCACCCATAGATGACAGTGTGGAGTTTGTACCTTTTCCTCATGTCTGCATGGGTTTCCTCCAGGTGCTTCAGTTTCCTCCCACAGACCAAAGATCTGCAGATTGGGTGGATTGGCCATGCTAAATTGCCCTGTAGTGTCCAGGGATGTGTAGATTACATGGATTAACCATAGTAAATGCAGGGTTACGGGATAAAGTAGTGTGATGGTTCTGGGTGGGTCAGTCTTCGGAGGATAGGTGTAGTCTCAACAGGCTTAATGGTGTCACCTATCCTAATTGGCGTGACTGATTTCTGATACAAAGAGTCCAGGTAACCTACCTCTCCATGATGTGTTGCAGTATCTGTAGTTTAATTTCCAACTCATAAACCCTGAACCAAAGCTGCTCAAATCTCAAAGAACTTTGAAAGTTGCATTACAGATAGACAGGGTGGTAAAGAAGGCATTTGGCATGTTTGCCTTCATTGCTCATGCCTTTGAGTACAGGAGTTGAGACATCATGCTGCGATTGTACTGAATGTTAGTGAGGCCACTTCTGGGTACCATCTACAGTTCTAGTCACCCTACTATAGGAAGGATCTTATTATATTGCAGAAGTGCAGAAAAAATTTACAAGGATGTTCCTGGTACTGGGGAGTTTGAGTTATAAGGAGAGGCTAGATTGGCTGGGACTTTTCTCACAGGAGCATAGGGTGTTTAGGGGTGAGCTTACAGCCATTCATAAAATCATGACAGGCACAGATAAGGTGACTAGCAAAGGTGTTTTACCAATGGAAGGGGGTGGGGTGGTGGTTCAAAATGTGAGGGCTTATTTTTAAGGTGAGGGGAGAAAGATTTAAAAAGGATCTGAGAGGCAACCTTTTTACACATAGAATGGTTTGAATGTAGAATGAACTGCCAGAAGAAGTGGGAGCTGCAGGCACAGTTACAATATTTAAAAGATATTTGGACAGGTATATGAATAGGAAAGGTTTTGAGGGATATGGACCAAACACAGGCAAATGGGACTAGTTTAGTTTGGGAAACTTGGTTGGTATGGATGAGTTGGACTGAAGGGTCGGTTTCTATGCTGTATGACTCTATGACCTACTGCAAATGCGTTTGCCATGGAACACAATGATGTCCATACGCTGCAGCCTTGATACATCACCTGATCAACATCCTGAATGAATTCTAATTAGTTAATTATATCATTAGCTTACTTATGTTGATTTTAGAGACCTTACTAACATTATCACCAATTTGCATACTATATTAAAATTGAAGAGTAGAGAAGACATTAACTACTTACCATACAGCTAGTACCAGTCTGATCTCTGGTGGGGTGGCTGGCCTGCAATGCAGAATGATGCCAACAGCATGGGTTTAATTCCTGCACCTGATGAGGTTACTGTGAAGGTCACCTTCTCAACCTTGCCGCTAGCCACAGATGTAAAGAGCCTCAGGTTAAACTACCATCAGTCGTTTCTCTTTAATGAGAGTGTGTCAATAAGCAGCAAGACATCGCTTGGCCAGTGGTGAAAGCCATCACCTGTGAGATCCTTCATGTATGCCCAGACTCTGTATGCCACCGCACATTGCCCTAAGTGGCTGTGGGGGTCCAGAGACTGTCACACATCTCCTGTTGGAAGGTGCTTTTGTAAAAGAAGCAAAATACCAGAAACAATAATGGCAAAAGCAGCCCTGTTGACCCTGCAAGACCCTTCTTACTAAGATCTGAGGGCTAGTGCCAACATTAGGAGATCTGTCTCATGGACTCGTCAAATAACAGCATGATACAGTCATATTCACAGAATTATACCTTACTGACAATGTCTCAGACACCAGCATCACCATCCCTGGATAAGATCTATCCGGAGGCATTCCTGAAGAAGGGCTCATCCCGAAACATCGAGGATTCCTGAAGAAGGGCTCATGCCCGAAACGTCGATTCTCCTGCTCCTTGGATGCTACCTGACCTGCTGCGCCTTTCCAGCAACACATTTTCAGTCAAGATCTATCCCACCAGCAGGACAGACCCTCAAGAGGTGACAGCAGAGTGGCATACAATCAGGAGTTGTCAGAGGAGTCCTCAATGTTGACTTTGGAACCCATGAAGTCTCAGGTTAAGAATGAACAAGGAAACCTCCTGCTGATTACCACATACCATTATCCCTTGGCTGAAATGCTTGCCACTTGATTGGAGGGGTACAGCTGTAATACATTCAAGAAGCTTGATCCTTCCGGGACAAAGGAATAGTGCCAGAAGACTGGAGGATAGCAAATGTGGTTCCCTTGTTCAAGAAGGGGAGTAGGGATAACCCTAGTAACTATAGGCCGGTGAGTCTCACTTCTATTGTGGGCAAAGTCTTAGAGAAAATTGTAAGGGATAGGATTTATGAACATTTGGATAGGAATAATGTGATCAAGGATAGTCAGCATGGTTTTGTGAAGGGCAGGTCGTGCCTCACAAATCTTATTGAATTCTTTGAGAAGGTGACTAAGGAGGTGGATGAGGGTAAAGCGGTAGGTATGGTGTATATGGATTTTAGTAAGGCGTTTGATAAGGTTCCCCATGGTAGGCTACTGCAAAAATATACGGAGGTATGGCATTGAAGGTGCATTAGAGGTTGGATTAGGAATTGGCTGGCTGGAAGAAGACAGGGGGTATTAGTTGATGGTCAAGTTCATCTTGGAGTGCAGTTACTAGCGGTGTTCCGCAAGGATCTGTTTTGGGACCATTGCTGTTTGTCATTTTTATAAATGACCTGGAGGAGGGGCTAGAAGGTTGGGTGAGCAGGTTTGTGGATGATACGAAAGTGGAGTTGTTGTCAGTGAGGAAGGATGTGGCAGGTTACAGTGGGATATAGATAAGCTGCAGAGCTGGGCAGAAAGGTGGCAAATGGAGTTCAATGTAGGTAAGTGTGAAGTGATTCACTTTGGTAAGAGTAACAAAAAGATGGAGTACTGGGCTAATGGTCGGATACTTGGTAGCGTGGATGAGCAGAGGGATCTTGGTGTCCATGTACACAGATCTCTGAAAGTTGCCACTCAGGTAAATAGTGCTGTGAAGAAGGCATATGGCGTACTGGCTTTTATTGGTAGAAGAATTGAGTTCCGGAGTCCTGAGGTCATGTTGCAGTTGTATAAGACTCTGGTGCGGCCGCATCTGGAGTGTGGTGTGCAGTTTTGGTCGCCATATTATAGGAAGGATGTGGAGGCACTGGAACGGGTGCAGAGGAGGTCTACCAGGATATTGCCTGGTATGGTAGGAAGATCGTATGAGGAAAGGCTGAGGCACTTAGGGCTGTTTTCATTGGAGAAAAGAAGGTTTAGAGGTCACTTGATAGAGGTGTACAAGATGATTAGGGGTTTAGATAGGGTTGACAATGAGAACCTTTTTCCACGTATGGCGTCAGCTATTATGAGGGAGCATAACTTTAAGTTAAGGGGAGGTAGGTATAGGACTGATGTTAGGGGTAGATTCTTTACTCAGCGAGTCGTGAGTTCATGGAATGCCCTGCCAGTAGCAGTGGTGGACTCTCCCTCTTTATGGGCATTTAAACGGGCATTGGATAGGCATATGGAGGATAGTGGGCTAGTGTAGGTTAGGTGGGCTTGGGTCGGCGCAACATCGAGGGGCAAAGGGCCTGTACTGCGCTGTAGTTTTCTATGTTCTATGTTCTAAAGCAGCCTTCTCAATTTGTATCACACCCACAACATTCACTCTATCCTCCACAGATGCTCAGTAGTAGCAGTGAGTACTATTTATAGGCTGCACTGCAGAAATCCACCAACGATCCTTTAACTGCATTTTTCAAACCCATGATCACTTCCATCTAGAAGTAAAGGCAGTAGATACATGGGTCCACTACCACCTTCAAATTCCCTTCCAAGCATTCACCATCCTGACCTGGAAATATCTTGCTGTTCCTTCACTGGAATTCACTCCCTAGGGCATTGCTGGTGTACCTACAGCACAAGGACTGCAGCAATTCAAGAAGGCAATTCAACTCGGTTTCTCAAGGGTAACTAGGGATTGGCAATAAATCCTGGGCAGTCAGCAATACTAAGGTCCCATGAGTGAATAAATAAAAATAAAAATGAATTACAACTGAAGGTCAGAAGCTAGAAATTCTGCAAAGTGTAATTCATCTCCTGACATCCTAAAGCCTGTCAACTATCTAAAATACAGAAATTTGAAGTGTGATGAAATATCCTCAACCTGCCCGATTATGTAGCATTAACAGCAATGGACAACCTCAACACCATCCAGGAGAAGCTTGCTTTCCACCACCTTATATATTCACTTCTTCTATCACCGATGCACAGCATTGTGTTCAATCTGTAATTTGCACTATAGCAACTCACCAAGTTTCCTTTAATAACAAAATGGATGATCTATTCATTCATTCATGATGAAGGGCTTTTGCCCAAAACACCAATTTTCCTGCTCCTCGGACGCTGCCTAACCTGCTGCACTTTTCCAGCACCACTCTAATTTTGACTCTGATCTCCAACATCTGTAGTCCTCATTTTCATCTATTAGCTCATGCCTAGTCAATGAATAAAAAAAATACAGCTGCTGTGCAACTACAAGCTGCAGTTTATGCAGGGTATGCAATATTGGTAGATGGGCAAATTACTTCAAAAATAATTATTTTTGTCACATAGAGGCATGGATTAATCAAGACCAGTCAGTATGAATTTGTTAAGGACTATGGTTCTGATGTATCAACTCCCAGTGAATTTTTTGAGGAAGTCATTGGAGAGTCAATGAAAATGACATCACTGATATAACCTACAGACATGTCAGGGAAGCTTTTAAAATGTTCCACATGATGCACTGTTGAGAACATTACAAGCTTATGGGATCTGAGGGAAAGTGCCATATTTCCCTGAAAAAAATCATAGTTGGCTTAGTGACACAAAGCAACACATAAAGTCTGACATATGCCTTTGTACTGGGAATGATATTTTCAGAAGCTTTCCACAGGATTCTGGATCCATTGTAGTTTGTGGTTCATATCACTAAATTAGACTTACATATATGGCCATAAGTTTTGTTTACACTTCAAGGCTAAGGTGACCAATATTCATAAACTGGACTGGATGCTCCAGATGATTGTGGTTTGGCTGAGTTCCTTTCATTGCACTTGTTTTCAAACCAGATACATCAATTCAGGGCAGTCTTCTCCCTTGAAGTCGATGTCAAAGCTCTGAAGTGAAGCTTTCAAACTGTCCTTGTAGAATTTCCTTTGATCCTACATGACAACGCACTCCATACTCAAATTCTCAATAGAAGATTCACTTTGACAAATAAATATCAGGTATTCTGCTTGCAAGACCAGCCCAATTCAGATGTGATTATCTCCATATGGTGCAGATCCTTGGCAAAAAATGAGGTCTGCAGATGCTGGAGATCACAGTTGAAAATGTGTTGCTGGTTAAAGCACAGCAGGTCAGGGAGCATCCAAGGAATAGGTAATTCGACGTTTCGGGCATAAGGCCTTCATCAGGAATAGATGAAGGGCTTATGCCCGAAACGTCGACTTTCCTAATCCTTGGATGCTGCCTGACCAGATCCTTGGCAGCCAACTTGGGTGAACACCTCAGTGTCTGGTGTTTTGTCATGCCATCTGATCTTCAGAAATTGTTGAAGAGAGCTAAAGTGAAAATGGAAAATGGAGCATCTTGATATTACACCTGTGCGCAATCCAAGTTTCATATGTATGGAAGAGAATGGGCAAGACTATTAGAGTACAGAGCAGTGATTCCCAACCTTTTCATTATCGAGGCACACTTCAACGAGATATTAATTCTACAACACACATATTTCCTTTTCAGCTGAATGCTCATAAACATTGCAATTACTTTTGCTACGGTTATGACCTTACCAGAGAGAACTGCAACATAGTGCATAAAGCAAGCTAAAAAAGGATCAAATGCATAAATGTTTCAAATTCACCAGGAAAAAAACATTGTTTTCAATTGTGAGCACGGATACATTTCAAAATCTGCTTTATTAAACTATTTCTAACAATGCTTGGCCCTAAAACTATGTCACACACTCCACTCAGTTCAGATTTCTGAATCTAGCAGATGACATTTCATATTTGTGACAGTATTTTTAAAAATCAAATTTTTATTAAAATAAATTCAATGGATCAGAGCAAAACGTGAAGTATGTGATTTGCAATTTGCTGGGAAACCTGAACCTGCTGTTGCCCCCTCAGAGACTCTTGATTCAGGGAGGAATTGATGAGAGGGCAGCCTGCAAATCTCGCTCGCCTAACAATCTTTCTGATTTATCCTTCATAGAGGCTGCACCATCAGTGCAAATGTTCCAACACATGGTCCAGATAGTCATGATTACGAGATGCCGGTGTTGGACTGGGGTGCACAAAGTTAAAAATCACACAACACCAGGTTATAGTCCAACAAGCTAATTGGAAGTACTAGCTTTCGGAGCACTGGTCCTTCATCAGGTGGATAACCATCTGACGAAGGAGCAGCTCTTCGAAAGCTAGTGCTTTCAATTAAACCTGTTGGACTATAACCTGGTGTTGTGTGATTTTTTAACACGGTCCAGGTAACTTTGTTTTCCTTCAAGTATGTGTTACCCAAAATAGTTGTTCACCAGTTGCATGATTTGGCAACTCCTTGCAAAATAAAAAATTCTCCTGATTGGTTTTTCCCTTAACAAACTGAAAATTGGCCAGCAGCTGGCAGTGTCTGCTTACATTGAAGGATTGGTCACTTTGCAAAGCAAATTTCTGATTAGTAGCTAACTTCTCTTGAAGCAGCTCCTTGATATCAGCTAACATATCATTAATTCGTTGTTAAACTGCATTATCAGAGACTGTAATTTTGTCATTCTCTTTACTTGCAACATCACACCAACAATTTTTCTTACCTGAAGGCATGATTATGGTTTCAGCAATGGTATGGGGCTTCTTTGATTTTGCTATAAGCTCAGACGCCAGCTAAGTATCAACTTGATTTTTATCCAATATCTTCACATAGTCTATCAGATTGCTGGTCATTTGCATGTTTTGTTCTCAAAGTACTGATTGTCTTTGTTCACGAGAGATGGATGTTTTGTTTGCAAATGGCATTTAACTTACTTGGTACCATTACAGTATTTGAAAACGTCTCTTTTTGCATGATACCTTCAGGTAAGGGGCAAGTGGTATTTCCTGTCCATAAAAATCTAAACACTGGATTCACAACTCTCTGAGAGAAGAAATTCCTCCCTCATCTCTGTCATAACTGGGTGACCTTTCATATTAGGAACATGTTGTTTGTTCCAAGACACTCATTGAGGGAGAAACAACCTCTCTGCACCTAAACTACCAATCACAGAATTCCTACAGTGTACAAACAGTCCACACCAAACCTCTGAAGAGCATCCCACCCAGATCCACCCCACAATCCTATCCCTGTAATCCTGCATTTCCCATGGTTAACCCACCTAGCCTGCACATCTCTGGACTCTATGGGCAATATAGCATCACTTAGTTTGCACATCTTTGAACTGTGGGAGGAACTAGAGCACCCAGAGGAAATCTATACAGACAAAGGGAGAATGTGCAAACAGCACACAGACAGTTGCCCAAGGCTAGAATCAAACTCGGGTGCCTAGTGCTGTGAGACAGCAGTGCCACTCACTGAGCCACCGTGCTATACCCTAACAGCCTTTTATGTTTCAATAAGATCACCTCATCCTGAAAATGCCCTCATTATTCCACTCTCCATCTTCCAATGCTTAGCCAATCCTCTATCCATGACAATATACTACTTCCAGCGCTTTCTCTTTTAATTAGTTTCAATTTCTTTCTATAACACTAGTTATTTGATTTGGCAGGATATTGGTCTCAGGATAGTTTAAGTGAAGCCTGTCCAATTGGAATAACTCTCTTCTGCCCCAGTGGTGTGAATGTCCCATGAACTGAAATTCGCCCACACTGGTCTTTGAGCATTTAACTCTTTGACTTTATTTACACAATCCCAGTTTGCTATGAATTCAGGTAGAAAGGGAGTCAAGCTGAAAGGATCGAACTTTAGCAGCTAAATTTTAAAAGCCTTCTTTCTAGTCCTAACAATTTCATTGATACCAACGATGCTAACTGGATCCCCCTCATCCCATTACAAGTTATTTTCAAGCAACACAGACTTCAGGGCTCATGTTGTGGTTGCAGAAAACAGGATGTATCTCTTATTTATACTGCCCCCCAACCACCTTCCCACAACCACATTCCTATTTCTTCCCTTCCCGGTCTCCAACGTGAATGGCTCTCTTTACCATGGTGTCATGGTCATCTTGCTTATCTTCTCTTAATGCTCCATGCTCATCCACACAGGTTGCAAGAGCTTCTTACTACTAGAATTTTCCAAAGACTGAGGCTCCTCGATACCTTTTCCATGGTCTTCATACCTGCTTCATCTGCAGTCAAATCCCATTTTTCCGATCACAGATCAAACTTGACCAGTACAATCTCCTTCCCTGATATGGTGCAACACCTGCAGCTTGAACTCCAGCTCCTAAATTTGGATATGACAATCCTCAAGCTGCACACTCTTACTGCAAACATGTTTGATGTGGATCAGCTTGTTGTCCAATAGCTTTCACATGCAGCAACATAATGCTGTCCTACCATAACTATTGCATTGACTTAATTTATGAATGAATTATTCTAGGTTTGTTCCGCTTTATACTTTACTGCAATTACATTTTTTAATCAACAAAAATCACCAATATCCATCTTCTACTCATGCAGCTATTTTTATAACAAAAGAGAAGGAAAACATTGGGACCAAAAGTGCTTACTTTTACTTTAAAGGCTAGAAATATTCACTAATCCTATTCACCATTAAGCTTCTTGCCCTGCACTCACATCACGTTGTGGTTCACACTATCAACCTATCACTAGCTTCACGGCAGTTCAGCTTCTTGATCCACACCTTTTATCCTCTCCTTATCTCTCATTCTGAAACATTTCCTTCTTGCAATAAACCTTAGTTGAAGCACCCCGACCCTATGTGCACCAATGAGGCCAGAGCTGCTTCTTGACCTATTGTCTCTTTAGGGTATCAACTGATATGATGTATAAAGAGCCATTCAAACGAAAATCTAGTACAATTTAGGCTTTATTAGTACTCAAATTACTGAAAATATACCAGCGTTCAATCAATTCTTAAAAACCTTGGATTTAAATCACTTGTAGCTTATCGCTCATTACACTAAATCACAACACTCATGGCTTGGACTTAGATATTATCCATGTGAGGTGAATCAGCCAGGTTCATTCTGATGGTTTGTAATCTTCTGATCTCTTGGTCTTCCTTCTGCATTGGCTGTTACTGGGTTGTTGCAAATGATGCACCTGACATTCCTTCTTTTACACGTTTTCATTCAATCTTTTTGCCAACGACTATCATGATTCTAAGATTATCCATCTAAGGGCCATGAAACAGGACATATCAGTTACAATGTCAGTTTCCTACCAGCCCTTAATTTAACAACCTTTGCAACCACAAAGGATGAGCAATCACGAGCATCAAGCTTCTGCTTAGTCAGCAGTCTAGTTCTAATTCTCCTTTTTACAGTAACCTGATTTATACATGAGGTTGGTTGGCTTCCTTTCCCATCTTCCTTTGTAGAGGTTTGGCTGTTGGCCATACCGTTACGGGCTACAGAGGAGTAAGCAAGGAGTTTAGCACATAACATGGTTGAGGAACAATGACAGATATTTTAAAAAATAGTTAATGATTCACAGCAAAGATATATCTCAGTCAGGAAGAAAGATTCCAGGAAAGGGATAAATCAACCATTGTTAACCAAGGAAGTTAAAGGTAGTGTTAAATGATATTAAAAAAACACAACGTAGCAAAGATTAGTGAAAAACTAGAGGGCTGGGAAAGTTTTACGAGTCAAGATTTTTTAAGAGTAAAAAAATGACTAAAAATAAGCTAAATAGGGAGAAAATAAACTATGAGTTCAAAGAGCAAGTAATATAAATATAGACAATAAGAAATTCTTTAACTATATCAAAAGGAACAGAGCAGCCAAAGGGATCATAAGGCCTCCTAGACAATTAAGCTGCAGAAATAATAACAATATTGAACCAGAGGAGTCAAATAAATATTTTATATTAGATTTCATTTTACATGACATGCAAGATAAAGGTAAAGTTACCTTATTCCAACAAGGCTAAAACAAGGGGCAAAGGTAAGGAGAAAAAAATTAAACAACTATCATTTGACAATAAGTACTGGGAAATTAATTGGGATCAAGGTTGTAAGTACCCTATCCTTGTTGGGTGACATCCTAAGATATTATAGTAAGTAGCTACATAGACAATGGATGCACAGTCGGAGTCTTTAAAGAATTATTAGATTCTGGAGAAATGTTAGAGGATCGGAAAATTGCCAATGTGACACCCTTATTCAAAAATAGAAAGAGATAAAACTCAGTTTGCTTGACATCCATCTATAGGAAAATGTTAGTCTGTTGAAAGGATACAATAGCAGAACATTTAGAAACACATAATAAAATCAAGAAGACTCAGAATAGCTTTGTGAAGGAGAAATGATGCCTGATGAATTTATTAGAATTCTTTGAGAAGGTAACAAGCAGGATAGATAAAAGGGGTCCTATAGATGTAATAAATTGGGATTTCTAAAACGCATTTGATGAGATATTGCACATAAGGATACCAAATAAAACTCGAGCACGTGGTGTTCCAGGTAATATTGTTACTATGGATAAAGGTTTGAACAAAGGGGACATTTTCAAGACATTATGCTGTAACTAGTGGAATCGTGGACTGCTGCCACAATTATTTACAATATATATTAATGAACAAGATAAGGAAGTGAATTTAACATGCTTGTGGATGAAAACAAAAATACAAGTGTAGGAAGCTAATGATGATGACACAAAAAATTTACAGAGGGATATAGACATGTTTTGTGAGTTGCAAAGACTTGGTAGATGGACTATAATATGGGAAAATGTGAGGTTCTACATATAAGCAGGAAGATTAGAGAAGCTGAGTATTATATGGAGAAGGACTGCAGAAAGCTGCTGCACATAGGTATTTGGGGGTCCTTATGCATGAATCAGAAAATTATCACATGCAAGTTCAGCAGGTAATAGGGAAGGCAAATAGAATGTTGGCCTTTATTTCAAAGAGAATGGAGTATAAAAATTGTGAAGTCTTACTAAAATTAATCAATGCACTAGTCAGACTGCGCCTGGAATGCTGTGAACAGTTTGGTCTCCTTATCCAAGGGATGATTATACTGGAATTGGAGTCAGTGCAGAGAATGTTTGCTAAGTTGGTCTCATGTATGAAAGGATTTTATTTTGAGGAGAGATTCAGTAGGTTGCGTTTATACTCACTGAAGTTTAGAAAAATGAGAGGCAACCATATTGAAAGATATAAGGTTTTTAGGAGGCTTGACAGGGCAGATAAAAGGACGTTGTTTCATCTTGTGGGAGAAACTAGGACCAGAGAGTATAATCTCAAAGGAAGTGGGTCATATATTTATGACAGAGCTGAGGAGAATATTTAATTTCTCTCAAAGTGTGATGTATCACGTTTTATATGACGAGCATTCAATTGTTCAACCTTTTTTTTAAACATATTTATATAACTTCTTACTCTATAGTACTGTTTAGCTTTCTCTTGTACTCTAGTTTTTCCCTTCATTAATTTTTGGTCATTGCTTTTTTATATTCTGTCTAATCTTGAGTAGCCACCTATTTTACAGAATTATACGTTTTCTTTCAGTTTTGATACTCTGATTAACAATACAAATTAACCACAAAAGGTAGGATTTTGATGCTCTCTGGTATATTTACTGTGCCTTCAGAAATATTCCTTTAAACATCTTCTGTTGCATCTCTATCGACCTATCAATTAATCTGATTTGACAACTGCTAGAGACAACCCTGCTTTCATGTCTCATAGTTGTTCCTACTTAAATTTTTAAAATATAGTTTTGAACCTGCTCCAATTATAGAATCACTCATTCTAATTTGTCGTATAATATCAGGTTTAGTATAGCCTGTCCTCTGGTCAGCGCCAGAACAGGCTGTTGTAAGAAATTATTCTATTCTACATAAACCACATCAATGCTACCCTTACTTATGTGATGTTTTCAATCAATATATAAATTAAAAACTACCAAGATTATTGTTGTGCCTTTCTGAGAAGCTCACATTATTTCTTCCTTTATACTTCACCCTATCATTTAGTTACTGTTAGACAGGCTGTGCAGCATTCACACAAGTAACTTCTTGCCTTTATTATTCTTCAACTCAACCCAAAACATTTCCACATTCTGAATTCCTGAACTTAGAGCAACCCGAACTATTGTGCTAATATCAGCATTAAAAAATTTACTTTGATTTTCAAGCTTTGAAAGTTTAACTTTATCACATCTCTGTTTAATGTCAATTTCTCCAGAGCAATGGATTTCTCTGCATATGACCTCTGGAATTTTTCTGAAATATTTTCATTTTCAGTTGCAAGTTTCTGTGCTTTCTCTAATATCTTCCTGGAGATCAATAACAACACTTCTTGTTTTTGAATTTATTATATTTGTTTTCATTCTGTTTGTGTACTGCTCCTCAAATTCTGCCAATAGCTCACTTGTGTTGGAATGTGAGATTTGGAGGTATTCAATTCCTTTCATAATCTATCAGGTATATGGTGTAAATATTTGACTGCCTTAAGAACCCATTGTGTTTCAGTCCCTAACGGCTCATTTTGCAGATTATATTCTGGCTCGATGTGCTCAAAGTCCTATTCTTTTGCCAAAAAATGTTTTACCAATTGCAGGTCCTTATCTCTTGGCTGTGGAATCATACTCTCTGTATCTGTCTCCTTGCTTCGGATACATGTACGGACGTGATGGCTTCAGTGGAGCTACAAGAGAAATGCACCTCACTATTAACACTGTCTTCAAGGGTCATAATAAAAACAAGGAAATCTTATTTTGTGGAATGCTTGACATCAGTAGCGCCTTCATTCTCATGTATCCATTTTCTAACGGAGCAAATGTAGGTTTGAGACCTAGTATATGGCATGATTGCCATTTTGCCTCAGGTCTGTTGAATATAGAATCTGTTGAAGAGTAAATAGAAGATCCATAACATTTACCTGTGAAGTTTTACTCACAGCATAATGAAAAAATTCCAATGTTGTTTGCTACTGGTAATGAAAAGAGGCTCAGAAGTAGTTCAGCTTTTTTACTTAATAAAGAGCAAAGATGATCAGGAATAACATTCCATGTGTCAGTGATTTCTCTCCCATTGCTGCTAAGAAGAGCAGTCATCTGCTCTAGTACATGTCCTGAGATATATTTTAGACATTGAGCTGCATGTTAGATGTTTGAAGAAGCTCAGTTCTAAGGCTTTTTACAGAGAGCAAAAGATACTGTTGTTTCAGTGTTCCAAATAGAATCAGTGACCTTCAAATTAACAGTAATGTCAGCAAAAAAAGAATTTATCTGGTATGCCTGTGAGATCAGTGGAATCTGAACTGTCTTGCACCTTCGTTTCCTCTTGTTCTGGTCCTCAGCATCCTCTAATCTTGCATATACACAGAACATGGTGAAACAGGCTGTATTGTAACACCCAAGCCCTTGCTGACGGGGTTCATTATTGCTACCATGCAAAGCCAGAGTAATGGTACTTGGTGCACTCTGATTCTTTCCATACTTCTCGTACATGTGATATGCCCTTTTGTTTCCAATCTCAATTCTGACTTTGGAGTATCAGTAGAACAATTCAGAAAGCTAAGTACTGTGAGCTCATAGTTGTTCATCACATATTACTTTCCAGTTGACCTTTTATTCTCTGACTTTTGCTGCCTGTAACAGGATGATTCTAATCATTCAACTGTTGTAAACCTACTGCTGCATACTGACTGTCTGACTGCTAGAGTAAAACCAAGAACTTTAGATGCTGGAAATCTAAAACAAAAACAGGAATTGCTGGAAAAAACTCAGCATGTCTAAAGATATATGTAGAGAGAAAAAGGAGTCAATGTTTCGGACCTAGTGACTCTTCATCAAAACCAGTAGTAGCTAGGAAAAGGTGGGAAATATGCTGAAGGTGGAGGTGAGTGTGTTTGTGGTAGGTGGAGATGGAGCACAGAGAGAGAGAGAGAGAGAACAGCAGTTAGGCAAACAAAGGGATGGATAATGGTATACCAAGGAATGAAAAAAACAGATAATGGGGACCATAAGTGGGTGAGACTATCTGACTGATTGTTTTCAGAGTTTGTATTTTCATTTTGATGGTCAGTACTTGAACAGATTTCTTGTGCTAAAATTAACAGTGAGACTACACTAGTGATTGCAGCGGATATCAACCACTACTTAGATATATCCTACATGTTTATTGTTCTTTGTTTACTTCCGGCTGGAGGTTCAAAGGGGACTCTTGAAACAGATCAGGCAACTTTCTGGGGCACCTGTAAAGAAAATGAGGGATATTCTGGCCAAAGGACAAAACAGGTGGTCAGAAGGGACTATGTTAGTAAGAAATATCTGTTTTCAAATATGAATCCAGTGTTTGGGCCAGTTATTGACTAACACAATCTGAAAATGCCCTGCAACCCTAATCAGAAACTGTCGAATAATGGCCAAAAAAAGCCTTCATCATCAATGATGCCTATTTATGTCAGGCCATATGGACCATAGATTGTAGTATGCAATGTGCCAGAACACTTTTTCCTACTTTTCCTATATAGTTTAATAAAGGTTCTTAGTTGAAAAGATAGTTGCAGCATCACCTTAGAACACTAGTACAATATGATAGTGTAAAAAGATTTTGGAATTGGTTACCTAAATTAGTTGGCCATTTGTAAATAATTTTTAGACAGTTTATTAATTTAATTAGGAAGTAATAATTAGGGTAATTAAACAATTAAACAAAAGAAGTACATGATACGTGAGAATTGTAGATGGCTCACTGACACAGAGAAAGAACAAGCAGTTGACATAGAATGTGTTAATCTCAGTAAAGTTGTGAAGGCAGCTTCCTACTCCTGAGCCAATGTTAGGGAACTCTTCCCTGAGTCTTTCTCACTGTCTTTGGGTGCATCTTCTATTTGAAGAAGAAGACTGCATCCTGGTGAACACTGGCACCTGATGAAGATTGCCTCTGATCCTAGCACTTGTCAGTTGCCCTATTTCTAGGAGTTATTTGGGTGGAATTGAGAAATAAGAAAAGGATGTTCACCTTATTGAGTTTGTACTATAGGCTGCCCAATAGTCAGCGTGAAATTGAGAAACAAGTTTGTAGGGAGATCTCAGATATCTGTAAGAATGGCATGGTTGTAATAGTGGGGATTTTAACTTTCCAAAAAAAGACTGGGACTGTCATAATGTAAAGGGCTTGGATGCAGAGGAATTTGTTAAGTGCATCCAAGAACATTTTCTTATTCAGTATGTGGATGTACCTTCTTGAGAAGGAGCAAAACATGACCTTCTCTTGGGAAATAAGACAGTGCAAGGGGCTGAAGTGTCGAGGGGAGCACTTTGGGACCAATGATCATAATTCTATTAGTTTTAAAATAACTATAAAAAAGGATAGACCTGATCTAAAAGTTAAAGTTCTAAATTGGAATAAGGCCAATTTTGATAGTATTAGGCAAGAACTTTCAAAGGTTGATTCGGAGAGGCTATTCGCAGTAAAGGGATGGTTGGAAAGTGGGCAGCCTTCAAAAATGAGGTAGTGAGATCTAGAGGCACTATGGTCCTGTTACTGTGAAGGCAGATAGGGAATGCTGGATGACTAAAGAAATTTTGGGCTCTACTCAAGGAAAACAAGTATGGTAGGTATAGACAGCTGAGATCGAGTGAATTTCTCAAGGACTTTAAGGGCAGTAGGAGTATATTCAAGAGGGAAATCAGGATGGCAAAAAGGGGATATGAGATAGCTTTGGAAAATATGGTTAAGGAAAATCCAAAGCTATTCTACAAATACATTAAGGGTAAAAGAGTAACTAGGGAGAGAACATAGCCTCTTAAAGATCAACAAGGCCACCTATGTGCGGAACTACAGGAGTTGGGTGAGATACTAACTGAGTATTTTGCATCAGTATTTACTGTAGAGAAGGATATGGAAGTTAGAGAACTTGGAAAATAAACAATGATACCTTAAAAAGTGTCTATATTACAGATGAGGAGGTGTTGGACATCTTAGGATGCTTAAAGGTGGATAAATCCTTGGGATCTGATCAGGTGTATCCTTGAACTTTGTGGGAAACTAAGGAAGTGATTGCTGGGCCCGATGCTGAGATATTTGTAACATTGATAGCCATGGGTGCGATGCTGGAAGATTAGAGGGTGGCTAATGTGGTGCCATTATTTACAAAAGGTGGTAAGGAAAAGCCAGGGAACCATAGAATGGTGAGGCTGATGTCAATGGTGGGTAAATTGTTGGAGTGGACTATAAGTGACAGGATTTACATGTATTTGGAAAGGCGAGGACTAATTACAGATAGTCATCATAGCTTTGTACATGGGAAATCATATCCCATTAACTTGATTAAGTTTTGAAGAAGTGACAAAGAAGGTTGCTAAAGGTAGAGTGTTGTCTAAAGGGACTTCAGCAAGGAGATCAACAAGATTCCACATCGTAGACTGATTAACAAGGTTAGATTACATGGAATCCAGGGACAGTATGGATACAAAACTAGCTTGAAGGTACAAGACAGAGAGTGGTGATGGAGGGTTGTTTTCAGTCTGAAGGCCTGTGACCAGTTGTGTGTCATAAGGATTGGTGCTGGGTCCGTTGCTTTTTGTCATTTATATAAATGATTTAGATGTGAATACAGGATGAATGGTTATTAAATTTGCAGGTGACACCAAAATTGATGGTGTACTGGACAGTGAAAAAGGTTATCTCAGAGTACAATGGGACCTTGATCAGGTGGGCCAAGGAGTGGCAGACAGAGTTCAACTTAGAAAAGTGTGAGAAACTGCATTATGGTAAGGCAAATTAGGGCAGGACTTACATGTTTAATAGTAGGCTCTGGGGAGTGTTGCCACACAAGACACTTTGGGGTGCAGGTTCTTAATTCCTTGAAGGTGGAGTTGCAAGTCAGCAGGGTAGTGATGAAGGAGTTTGGTATGCTTGCCTTTATTATTCAATGCATTGAGTATAAGAGTTGGGATGTCATGTTGCAGATGTTCAAGACATTGGTTAATTCACTTTTGAAATACTGTATTCAATTCTGGTCTCCCCTGTTAAAGCTGAGAGGGTGCAGAAGACATTTATGAGGATGTTGCGGGATTAGATGGTTTGAGCTATATGGAGAAGCTGAATATGCTGAGGCTATTTACCATAAGCATCAGAGGCTAAGTGGTGACCTTATAGAGGTTTAAGTAATCATGAAGGGCATGGATTGGGTGAATAGCCAAGGTCTTTTATTCAAGGCAAGGGAGTGGAAAACTAGAGGGCATAGGTTTAAGATGAGAGGGGAAAGATTTAAAAGGGACTGAAGAGGCATTTTTTTCAAGCAGGCGGTGGTGCTTAAATGAAATGAGCTGCCAGAGAAAGTGGTAGAGCTTGGTACAATTACAATAGTTAAAATGTTTCTGGATGGCTACATAAATAGAAAGGGTTTGGAGGGATATGGGCCAAGTGCAGGCAAATAGAACTAGGTTAATTTTGGATATCTGGTTGATATGGATGAGTTGGTTTGAAGGGTCTGTTTCAGTGCTGTACAACTCTACAATTTTCTGACTCAAAGTGAATGCTTAGAAACTTTCTAGTATAGGCAGGAAAGACTAATCAAAAGGTCGACTGAAACGTTACTACTTGATGAACAGCCATAAGCACAGCCAGTTAACTTCTTTCATTGTTCACTTGATGCACCAAGGTTAAAATAGAGATAGGGAACAAAAGAACTCATGGAAAGCCCATTGTCAGAACCACCAGCTGGACATGGTCCATGATCTCCCTCACCCAAATGAAAAAGTGACAAGAGATCACAATGATCAGTTCCTGTGCATGGATCAGAGGATGCTGAGGACTGAAACTAATCTCCAGGGGGTAGATCTCAGACCCATAGAACATCAAAGCCATAAGAGACAAATTCTATTTTTTGACAATACAGTTAATGGGAAGGTAACTAGTTTTATTTGGAACGCTGAAACGGCAGTATCGTTTGGGTTTTGCTGCGTATCTTAAACATGAGTTTCTTCAACCATCTAACATGCATCTTCAGTATCTAGGATCTATCCCAAAACATGTGCTAGTGGAGATGACTGCTCTTCTCACTTTCAATGGGAGTTAAATCACTGATATTTGGTATATTTTTACTGATCATCTTTTTTTTTTATTGTATGAAGGAATATTATCCACCTCTGAAACTCTTTTCACCAGTGATGGAAGAGGAACTGGAGTTTTGTCATCATGCTGTGGCAAAGCCTTCACAGGTGTTTTAGCAGTGGACATTTCTGGTGATGCGGTAGTGTCCCTCGCCCTGAACCAAGAGTTCCAGGTTCAAGCCCTACCTACTTCAGAGGTGTGTTGTAACATTTCTGAAAAGGTTGTTTAAAGGTATCTATTCAAGGGACTCTTGTTGTATAGTGGTACTGTCCTTATGTTTGGACCAGAAGGCCTGGATTCCAGATTCAGAGAATTGTCATATGCCTGAAGAGGTTTATTGTACATATCTTAATATCTTGCTGTAAACATAGCTGGAAGTTATTTTTCCAGTTAAAACTTTACAGGCGTTTAGTTTAATGCCAAAAATATGCAGAGAAAATCACCCCTAATTGCTAATAGAAATGTGTGTTGAAATCATAGTTTAGTCGTGTGGCATCTAATAATAATTTCAATAAGGTTTTAGTCATATCTGTATGTTTTAAATAAGTAATGTTTCAAGAAGTGTTACTTTGCAGATCTCTGCTACTTTTAGTGTGTCCTAAGCTTTGAATATATTCTTGTTTCTCTAGCATGCTGACGTGGTGTCAACATTACTAAACAAAAGATATCTCATTTCAAAAATAACAAGAATGGTGTACCACTGCAGGCTATGCAACAAAGCAAGGCTATGTTGTAACTTGCCACAGAGTGAAAAGTCAATAAAGTTGTCAGCCAAGACGTCATTTAAAAAGCTGGTAATAATTCCATGCATTCTATTCCTCATAATGTCTAGTCTCTAACAGGGGTTCTGAAGTCCATTGGCTCTAACCTACCCACACTACGTTGCACAATTCAAATACTTGATTTCACGCATTCTATCCTTTGTAAACTTGAGGTCATCCGAAGCTCCACTGTCAGTGTCTTATTAGCAATAATAATCAAATATCACTCATGTGCTATCTGACCTGCATTGCCTCTCATTTAAAAATTTTCATAGTTGTTTCAAATTCCTCCATAGTCATGCCCCTCTCTATCTCTGTAATCTCCTCCAACCGACATTCTCTCTAAGTGGCACAGCATGTAGTTATAGAGTGGTTCTACATACTGATGCATTGACTTCCAGTTCAGGACTTTCTGCTCCACACAGAGGTCCACATAGTAAGAAAAAGTATCTAGAGGGAATGTAGCCTCCCCCATTAGAGGTCATGTGTACTCCTTAAATTCTGGCATCTTGTACATTCCCTTTTTTAATTGCTCCACCATTAGTTGTTGCGTTTTCAATTATCTAGGTCCAAAGCTCAGATAAATCCTTGCTAAATCCTTCTGTATTTCATTTTGCTCCTTGAAGACACTTTCAATTACCTCTCTCTTTTACCAAGCTTTTGGTCATCTGACCCAATATAATTATTAAGCTCGATGTCATACTTTGTTTTATAGTGTTCCTGTGAGGTGCCTGAAAGGTGCTATGTAAGTCATGTTGTACACTACATCTTTCCTCAGCACAACAAATGCTCCCAGCTGGGAAGGAGCCACAGAGGAATAATTCACTATGCTATTTTACTCGACCATGTTTTCATATGGACTTGTTAGTTCTGAGGAAGGCTCACTGGACTTGAAATGTTAACTCCATTTTCTCTGCACAGTTGCAGCCAGATCTGTTGAGCCTCTCCAGCAATTTCTGTTTCGGTTTGTAGCCAACACTGTAATGTGAAAGTAGCATCATTGCTATTCTATCCTCATAGAAGAAACTATTGTATTTTGTGCAAAGCTATCTGACAAGGGCAAGCTTTCATCTGGGCCGTGATGCCCTTCAAATACTATGTCACTGATACCAACATATCTTACAGTCACAAAATAACCAGAGTTAGAAATACAGAAAGTTGAGTCCCTATAAAGGATTTATATTCCGACACTCCTTCAATATGTATACTGAAACGGGCCGTCCTTACATCTGATCCACTCACCAGCGCAAATCTGCAATGTTTACCGTTATAATTGCTCCTTGTGGTTTCTCACTGCAGAAGCTGGCTGCTTGACAGCTCTCAAAATTCATACCATTTCATGTGCTCACTTTGGATACCATGTTTCATGTGCAAGTTTTAACTTTTTTTCGCAACTAAAAAAATGATAATAGAGCTCACATAGTTATGGCAAGAATAAGGATACCATGTCATTACAAATGCAGTTCTTGAAACAACATTTGAGCTCAATCAAACTCATCAGGTTTAGTAATATCCTCTAAAACAGGAAATTTGCTCTAACTAGTCTGATCATGTGACATCAGATCAACAACAATATAATGTAGTTAACTGCTCTCTGACGTGGCTGAGTAAACAATTCAAGGTCAATAGATGCTGGCCTTGTCTATTATCATATGAAAGAATAATAGTTAACATTTCAGATTAGTGCATTTTTATCAGAGGAACCCCCTATATTTCTCTCGGCTTTTGCTGCCAGACCTGCATAGTATTTCCAGCATTTTCTGTTTTTACTCCTAACCATTTAACTTTGCCATTGTTGTTTTGACACTGAGGTCAGGGGTTGTTTTTAGTGCCGAGTCCATGTCCTGGTTGTGGCATTTTATTATTTTTAGGCGTATTACAATTCCAAATACAATGTGCAAATGATTTCAAATACCTAAAGTATAATTTTTAAGGAGCTGCACTGGACGATAATATTTTATGAGTTAGAAATATATAAAACGTACAATATTGTCTTAGTTGGAATGCGGGGGAGTACGAGCATGTCGTATCATTGGACGCAAAACGTTGACTGCTTTCTCTCCACGGATACCGCCAGACTTGCTGAGTTTCTCCACCACTGAAAACAACAAGTGCTAGAGATCAGAGCGGGTCAGGCAGCGTCCATGGAGAGAGATCAAGTTAACATTTCCAAATGTCATTTAGGCTCGAAACGTTGGCTTACTCTCTCTCTCTCCGTGGATGCTGCCTGACCCGCTGCGATCTCCAGCATTTGTTGTTTTCAGTTCAGTTTCCAGCCTCAGCACTAATTTGCTCCCACGTTGAGTGTCTCCAGCAATTCCAGATTTTTGTTCCAGATTTCCAGCAATTCTCAGTTACTGGACTTTATTTTAATGCTTTATTGCTGCTGTTGTTGCATTTGTTTATCTTTCATGAGTGAGAAGGTCATGCATCCGAGGGAATCGATTTCTGAACAGGGGAATTCCGTCGTTCATGGGAGTCGGAGCGAAAGCCCCCTCTCGCGCGGCGGATGGAAGAGAGCCAAACTTAATTTTTTTGAAAAGTGTGCGCGTGCGGTGACGCGCAGCGGTTTGAGTGGGCGGGCGCGCGGACGGCGGTTGTGGCGGCGGGGAATGGAGGCTGGCGCCAGCGCGAGGCGGCCCCACTGCAGCTCAGAAGGTGCACCGTGAGGCTCGCGGTTCCTGGAGCCCGGGTCCTCCCGGGAGGGAGGTCGTGGTGGTGGTGGTGGAGGAGGAGGAGCTGCTGCTGCTGCTACTACTATTGCTGCACTGTGCGCCTGTCAGTGTTTCTCTCCCTCCTGAGGAACCATGAGACAGGACGTGGCAGCAGAAAACCATCTCCTACTCCCCAGCTACTGCAGCTGCTTCCGCTGCACAGACACCGGGATCGTCTGAGGGAGGAAGGAAATAGAAACATCCTTTTATTTTCCCTCTATCGTTTTGTCTCACAACCGCTCGGCCTTACGGGAACATCCTCATCCCCCTTCTTTCTCTCCTCCCCCTTCTTTCTCTCCTCCCCCCTCCCCCCTTAATGGGGTAACCGCTGCAGCAGCAGTCGGCCAACATTTTTAACCCTCTGCCGCTCGCTTCTGTTCGCCCCCGGTCTGCGGTGCGACCTCCCTCCCCCTAAATATATGAAACTATCTATCAGAAGGAACCCAAATTTTACGATTTGCGAGGTCCTTTTCTTTTCCCCTCTATTGCACCAATTCCTGAAGAGAGAGAAAATGTTTGCAGTTTGTTTTATTTTGGATGAATAGATCGTTGGCGTGTTTTATTTTAATTTTTTTTGTGGTTGGCCGGTAGACTGGATTTTCCTCTCACCCCCCGTGACCCGGACATGTGGAACTCTGGCAGTGGCCCCCTGCAGATACTGAGCAAAGTGTTGAAGAAGTTGAGCAAAGGTCAGCACTGGGCGCTGAGCCGGGGTTTGCAGAGACCCTGCCCCAACTCGCTGCTGCTGGCCCAGGGGGAGGCGGCTTCCTACGAGGAGAGGGTGCAGGTGAAGCCCGAGCTGAGCCTGCAAGAGCAGGGGCTGGAGAGCGAGCTGCCCATCCTGGGGGACCCCAAGGGCACCTGCCTGAATGGCTGCTGCCTGAAGAGCTTCCTGCTGGTCTGCCTGCTGACCCTGGTCTGCTTCTCCTCGCTGGCGCTGCTGCGGCGCTACCTGAAGGAACTGCTGCTGTGGGTGGAGGGCTTGGACAGCTTGGTCGGGGCATTGCTCTTCGTCGTGGGCTTCATCGCCGTCTCTTTCCCCTGCAGCTGGGGCTACATCGTGCTGAACGTGGCCGCCGGCTACCTGTACGGCTTCGTGCTGGGCTTGGGACTGGTGGTGGTCGGGGTGCTGATCGGGACTTTCATCGCTCACCTGCTCTGCAAGCGGCTGCTGGCGGCGTGGGTCACCGCCAAAGTCCGGGCCAACGAGCAGCTCAGCGCCGTGGTCCGGGTGGTGGAAGGAGGCAGCGGATTGAAGGTGGTGGCTTTGGCCAGACTCACCCCCATTCCCTTCGGGCTGCAGAATGCAGTGTTTTCGGTGAGTGTCCCTACGTAAAAGTCGTTATTCGGAGCACGTATGACAGAGTACTTAGACCTGTAGCATCACTATGACAATTGTGTTACCCAAAGAGAAACTACTGCAAACTTATTCAAAACAACTCATTCCTCAGAAGTATTCAACGCATGTCTTGGCATATTACTCCCCCCACCCCCACCCCAGTCTAGACAGGAATACGTCTTGCTGTCTGGTTTAAAATCAGAATCTAAGTAGCAGTTTTAGTTTAATGAGAGACTATTTTCCGGATATAGTGTCTAGGGAATGAGTGCATGGATAAATTAGCGCATCCCAAGTTGCGCTTTGACTTTCAATTACAGTGCTTCTCAGATAATTCTGAAACTCTTTGGCTTCTAATATCAAACAAGTGGGCGGCATGGAAGAGTATTTGTTTAATTTCCATGGAGACTTCTTGGTTCCTCCAGACTGAAAATTACTGCTGTTGCTTAGAGAATGTGAGTAGTTGTACACTTAACATGGTACTGCTCAAAATTAAATTTAATTCAGACTTGTAAAACTGATACTTCAGACAGTTTTCCATTAGCTCATGATTCTTTATTCATGAGGAAATCAAACATGACCATCCAGAATCCATATACAATTATTTTTCACCCATTGTTGGCACATATGATATACTCTTAAAAGATGAAACCTGTACTTTATTTTGGTCACTTCATTTTACACACTGTGCATCTTACAAGTCTTCCAACAAATGGTCAGTAACAGGATACTGTAATTGTGTTCAGTTCTGGTTGCCAAACTTAAGAAGGATGAGGAGTTCCTTGGGAGGGCATAAAATTATGCAGAATGACATGGATAAGTGAATTTAGCTATGATGTTAGGTGGAGAAGCTAGAGTTGTTCTTTGGAGTAAAGAGGGGATTGAGGGGAATCTGTAAGAGATGTGCAAAATTGACAGGTTTTGGTAAGGTAGACAGATGGGCTGTTCCCAATATCTAATGGTTCAAGAATTAGAGGGCATATTTATGGTTTTGAGCAAGAGTTAGAAAGGGGGAATAGGAGGAGGAACATATTTTGTAATGCAGACACTGGCACTGACTTGAAACAAAAATAGAAATTGCTGGAGAAACCAAGCAGGTACTCTTGACTAGTGACTCTTCATCAGAATCTGATGAAGTTGGCTATTGCAAGGACGGTAGGAGTGATTCCAAAAGCAAATTAGATTGGAAGTTGAGGAAAATATACCTGCAAGATTTTGTGAATTGAAAGAAAGAATGGCACTAACTGGATAGCTCTTCCGAGATCTGGTGTGGTCCTGGGTCAAATTGCTCTCGTGTTAAGATGACCCTAAACTACCTGGTGAAGCAACTCTGAAATAAATAGTATTTGCCGCTGCGTTGGCTTAGCTAAAAATTTGGATTGCATCAGTAGGTAGTTCTGCACTTCTGCATATCCACTCTTTGTGCTTTGCATCTGATGCAGCACAGCTGTAATAGATGCAGAAAATGTAAAAAGTACTCCTAAGTCTGGCAATATCTATAGAGAGTCAACATTTGTCTCATTAACCTGAAATGTAAACTTTGTTTGACTTCACACATGGTTCTGTCTAATGTTTACACCCATTTATATTTCTGATTTCCAGTATTTAGTATTTCACTTTTGCAGTATAATTGTGGTCTCTGCAAAGTCTCATTTAAAAGCATTCTAGAAACAGTTTCAGCATATGGAAAAAACTGATGGGAAAATACAGAGCAAGTGGGCATAATTTTTAAATTACATCTGTGCCACTTCTCTCTCAGGCGTGTGGAAATCTAGATCACTTAACTTTAAAATATAGATTCTTATTGACAATTTCAAGATTTTTGAAATGATTTTTGTTTGTCAAGGATACTGAGGAATGTGAGCATTGGTGATTTAATAGAGTTGAGGTACAGGTTGGTCCAGATTTTGTGGTGGAGCTGGTTCAAGGGCCTGAATGGCTTATCTTACTAATACAATGTAATTGATGGATATTTGATTTAAATGTCCCAAATGATTTTGACCTTGCTGTGTAATACATATGCAGTTTTGGACTCCTTATGAGGAAGGATGCTTGTGCTATAGAGAGAGTGCAGTGAAGATGTACTGGCTGTTTCCTGGTATAAAGGAATTGATGTATGTAGTGGCTGAATTGGTTAGGATAATATTCACTGGACCTTGGAAGAAGGAAGGGAACCTCTGAGAAACTTATAAAATTTTACAAGGACTGGATGATGTAGATGCAAGAAGAATGTTCCAGAAGGTGGGGGAGTCCAGAACCAGATGTTATAGTCTAAGAATACTGGGTAAACCATTTCAGACTGAGGTGAGGAGAAATTTCTTCACCCAAAAAGTAGTAGATGGTAAAAATTGTATGATTTCAAAAAGCAGTTGGATATAACATTTGGGGCTAAAGAGATTAGATTAGATTACCTACAGTATGGAAGCAGGCCATTTGGCCCAACAATTCCACGCCAGCCCTCTGAAGAGTAACCCATTCAAGACCTGTTCCCTACCCTCTATTTACCCCTGAGTATGCCTAATTCACCTGACCTGCGCATTTTTGGATTGTGGGAAGAAACCCACGTAGACACAGACTCCACACAGACAGTCACCCGAGGTTGCAACAGCAGTGCTAATCACTGAGCCACCATGGTGCCCCAGGTCGAAGGATATGGGGGGGAAAACAGGAGCAGGCAGTTGAGTTGCATAATTGGTGATGATCATAACGAATGGTGTAGCAAACTGGAAGAGCTGAATGCCCTCCTCCTGGTCCTATTTTCTGTATTGGAAATTAATTTGAATGCCTGAATCACAGTAAGATCTGTCCAGTAGGAAGTGATACATTTTTTGGAAGCAAGGGTTAGTTGTTCAGGGAGATGTATCAAAATGAATGTTTCATTAGTCAATGAACATGTCGTTGTCATCTGTGTTCAACGTAAATGATTTTGAAAATGAGAGGAACAAAGTGAAATTTGCTGTAAAACCAACTTGGGAGAACTCTGCAGGCATCTCAGAATGTAGACCTTGACCTGTAGGCCTTGGGGATTAGGCTGATGTAATTTAATGGGACCAAATATCAGTTGAGACTGTCAGATGAGTAATAATGCAATGTAAAACGCTATGTCTGAGTGAAATTTGTGTGGTATTTTAAATTTAAGCGCCTAAATTGTATGAAAGATGTTGGAATAATTTTATTCATTCATATGATGCAGACATAATTTATTGCTCATTACAATTACCCTTAAAATAGGTTGTGTGCCTCTTATGGACTGCTGAAGTCCATGTTGTGATGTTGCTCTCAGTGCTGTTACAGAGGGAGTTCTATGATTTTGACCTAGTGACAGTGAGGGAATGGTACTTTATTTCCAAGCTATGATATCTGCTTTGGAAAGGATCTTTGGGTTAGTGATCAGTGTTTCCTTTATCCTTCCTGCCTGGGTGACTATGCAGCAGTCTATCACGTGCCATGCACTACTTGATGGTGAACTTAGTTCAGTTACCACCCTTGCTCATAAGAAAAGAACTGACACGCTGAAAAAGTAGAAATCGAGAATCAAACCTGACATCAATAACACGGATTTACAACAAAAATTCACTTGTCATGAAGCTATGCCAGAGGTTAGCTCAAAATGTGTTGCTGGAAAAGCGCAGCAGGTCAGGCAGCATCCAAGGAACAGGCGTTTCAGGCATAAGGCCTTCTTCAGGAATGCCCGGAACGTCGAATCTCCTGTTCCTTGGATGCTGCCTGACCTGCTGCGCTTTTCCAGCAACACATTTTCAGCTCTGATCTCCAGCATCTGCAGACCTCACTTTCTCCTATGCCAGAAGTTAGCCTGCTTGCTGACCTCTTGCTTCTCTTCCAATTGGTGCAACTCTAATCCTCTTGCTTGCTTCCTCCCTCCTCCTCTTTGCTCATCACCCATCCCTTCACTTAACACAATGGCGGTATGGTGAGCAGGATATGCCAGTAAGGTTTAATTTTTTAATAATTTAGTTAATAATTTTTTTATAATTGTAAAGTGGCATGGTTGCCACTGATTAATAGTAATGTTTATGGCATTCCCACCACGAAAGTTTGGTGGGAGTTGTGAATAAAAAGAAAAACTGTCATTCCTACTAAAAAAATTAGTCCTTTAAACGTATTGTCTTTTTAATGAATTGGCATGCTATCTGATTTGCTCAGTGGACATCTTGGAAATGGACTGATTTCTGCTCTGTACTGTACTGCTGCAATAAACATGAGATTTATTTTCAGTTTTCTTCTTTAAACTGGGAAGACTTTGGTGGGAAGTTTGCAAATGGTGAATAATTTGCAGCAAAACATAAAACTGCTCCATAGGGAGCAGTGATTTACAAAACAGTTTGGTAAGAGCAGGTGTCAAATACCTAGGGATTAATGTAACCTCATTGTTGGAGAAATTGAACCTATGCGGTGCGTTCTTATCCTGAAAACATAGGTTGACTGTCTCCATCTTTGTAGGACTACATAAACTTGAATCTCAATATTATGTATTTATCTTTAAAATTATGTAGAGTTGACTGATCCTGTTTTTGTGTGTGTGTGTGTATTGGAAATTTGCTAATCTGTTCAGTGGCTTTGTGAAAAAAAGATAAAGCGTGTCTGGGCATTATGAAGCTTTTAAAGAAACAATTTATTTAAGCATACAGTAATTATAAAATATACTGGAGTTTTGAGAAACAGTATCATGGACACAGGCAGAATATGTTGGAGCTGAAAATAAAATGAATATGCTAGAATTACTACATGGATCAGGTGACACCAGAGGAAAATAGTTAATGAGGTTGATGCTTTGTCATCATTTTTATGACCTGTAATGTTTGACAGCAGTTCATTAACCTGCAATGTTAACTTTGTTGTACTTTCCATATTGATGAGAAAAATAGTGGCTCACACTGGCACAGAAAGTTGACACTGCTGATGATTCAGTAGGTGCCGATAGTCAGAGGTCTGCACAGAGTCTGCCCTTACAAACATGTGCGGTGCTACTAACACCCAGTTCTGCTGTTTGGCTTTCCCGCTTCACCATGCTTGCTACCTTCCGATTATTTTGCTCCAGATGCTTCACTACCTCCTTCCCATTCACTGCTTTGCTCCCAGGCACAGTGAACAATGAGATAGCATGGCAATAAATGATTGGGAGTGAGGGAATGAGGAAATCATGATCCGAAGGTTGGAATCAATTTAAAACATCTGCAAATTACTCATTTTATTCCTTTTTATTGCAGGCATCTCGCTGCTGTGTTTGGCAGTGATCTCACCAGTGCTGTAAATGTGCCTCCTGCAGTTGCAGTGGTAATAGATACAACCAGTAGTGGTAATCAGTTGGATTTGAAAGCTGTGGCTGTGATGGGAGAGCCTCTTCTTTTTTCAGGATGCTCTTTTATAGCTAACCCATAGCTTTAGAATTGTTAATTGATGGTGTATTTCACTACATAAAAGTATCCCCACTATAGAATTGCAAGTATTTTCTGTAGGGCTACTGCTGGCACTTAAAATGTAAATTGGAATAATGTAGGAAATGGGGTAGGGGAGTGAGAGAGTGGTGAATGTTTCTTGTTGTGCTGCTGGGAATGGCACCTCATTCACCTGATTTTGTTCATTACTTCTATTTCACTCCGCTGAAGATGTCTGGTAGGTTTAAGGTGAGAGAGGAAAGATTTTAAAAAGGACCTGATGGGTAACCTTTTCATGTAGAGGGTGTAGGTATATGGAATAAGCTGACAGAGGAAGTGATGGTGGTGGGGACATTTAAAAGGCTTCCGGATGGGTTCATGAAGAGGCAGGGTTTCGAGGGATATGGGCCAATGCTGGCAAATGGGACTAGGTCAGATTGGAATGTTTGGTCAGCGAGGACAAGTTGGACTGAAGGAGCTCTTTCCATACTCTCTGACTGTAGCACTGTGAAGTATTTCCAGCATAGAAGTTGAAATGGGCAATGTTCATAAATTCAAATTTGCTACGATGCCAAAGGAGGCCATTGCACTGGCTGACCAATGAGGTTTACTGCTTAGTGTCACCACCTGCCTTCTCCTTATACTTTTCCATGTTGTCACTCAAATAATCATCTGCCCTCTTGAGTGCCACAATTGTGCCAATTGATAGCTTCACCAGTGCATTCCAAACCTAAGCTTCTCATTTTATGAAAAAGTTCTTTCTCACAGCACGTTTGCTACATATGTGAATCACATTAAATTTGCCACCTGTTGTTCTCCATTGTTTCATAAGCAGGAACCACGGTAGCTCAGTGGTAAGCTCTGCTGCTTCACAGTACCAGAATCCTGGGTTCGATTCCTGCCTGTCTGCTTGGAGTTTACACATTCTCCCCGTGTCTGCGTGGGTTGCCTCCAGATGCTCCGGTTTCCTCCCACAATCCAAAGATGTTCAGGTCAGGTGAATTGGCCACTATAAATAGCCCACAGTGTTAGGTGCGTTAGTCAGGGGTAAATAAAGGGCAGGGGAATGGGTCTGGGTGGGTTTCTCTTCGGAGGGGTGGTGTAGACTTGTTGGGCCGACGGGCCTGTTTCCACACTGTAGAGAATCTAATCTAACCTATTCTGCCCTGACTCCTCATGTTTTTGAGGACTTCTGTCAGATCTTCTCTTAGATCTTAATGTTCTCCCTTCCGTGGAAAACTCCCTGTTCTTGAATTACTTTCACTAGAAAGTATTGGATCCAGTGTTTCCAGCTTTAAAATATTAGTGAGAGATAAAACAAATAAGTAAGATTATTATTATGCAGCTACAAAAGGGAGACACAAATGTTAGTACAAGGCACCCAGAGATTGGCTTGAAAGATGTTACAAGCGGGAATGATGTCCACATTCTGATGCAAGAGTACAAGTAATGTTACTGTTATTCTTCAGAGAAGGTAAGTCAGTGCTACTTGCAAATAATTATGACAAAGTTGGTAATGTATTTGTTCCATTGGACTTGACGATAGAGTAACTTGTTAATGTAGCAGAACCAGTAAGACAATTGGATTATTAAACAGGCATTGGTGGAAATGGAAATATCTAATGGAAATAAATTTAGTTTGTGCAGTTTGTTACAATATGACGAGATTGCAGGTAAAGTTCCCCAATTTGTTAGTTTCAGATGGGATGCTCCAAGCTGTTAAGCTTCTTGGATGTGGAGGCATGAACAGGTTCCCCATCTCACTTCACAATCCTGTCAATTGATTACAACAAGCTTAGTTTTAAAATTATCCCTACTCTGTTGGATATCTTTTCTCCCAAGACCACATGAATATATGTTTTAAAAGATGTCAATTTAACCATGATTTCTTTGAATTAACAAATTTATTCATTATTAAATATAGGAGAATAAATAATATTACACAGATGTGCATAGATTTGAAATTATGTCCAAAAAATTAGTTACTAAAAAAAAACTCATATCCATAGTGGCCCGTGAATTAATTATAAAGAGTGGATGTCTAAACATTGTAGCTGTTGCAGTGGCGGTTATTGGTAGGGTTGATGTTAGTAGTTGAGCAGTTTGTTATTGAAAGTAAACAAAAAAAACAGTTGTTTTGAACAAGGGACTCTAGACCCAAAACGTTAACTCTGATTTCTCTCTAGATGTTGCCAGTTTTTCCAGCAATTTGTTTTTGTTTCTGATTTTTAAAATTCTTGATTTTGTTGGCTGATTTGAAGTTTCTTTGTTCCTGTTTCATAGAATCCCTACAGTGTGGCAGTAGGCCAATCAGACCATTGAGTCCACACCGACCCTCTGATAAGCATCCTACCCCCATCCTATCCCTGCAACTCCCATGGCTAATTGAGCTCACTTGCACAGGCTTGGATGCTATGGACAATTTAATATGGCCAGTCCACCTTACCTGTACATCTTTGAACTGTGAGAAGAAACAAGAGGACCTGGAGAAAACCCACACAGAGCGGGGTAGTGTGTGCAAACTCAACACAGACAGTCGCCTGTGGTGGAATTGAACCCGGGTCCCTGGGACTGTGAGGCATCAGTGATAACCACTGAGCCATTGCGTTGCCCATTCCTTTCTTAATTATAATTTTCTGGCAATGCTAGTTATGTTGATTTGAGTTTTCCAGGCATTGTTTCCTGAGCTGTTTATTTACATCTTTTATTGCAAAACTCTTTGGATAATTTTCATTTATTTTCATCAAACGATAACTCTGAACTTAATTGATGTTGATTGTGAATGTATGTGAAATGAATATAATTAGAAGTAGAGTTGGGTAGATCAAAACATTGCCTTCAGGATTAGAATTTCATTTGTACGTTCAGAATGAGATGAGTAGTATATCTGGTTGAAATACAATTTTAATGCTTTGAGGGTCCGCAATAGCTGTTGCATGGTTGTTATAAGGAAACTTCTCATGAAGTTGAAGTGATTCTGAATTATTTGGAGAGTAAAAACCATTATGAAAACCTAATGAAGCTACCACTGGTACAAATTATGTTTATGTCATGTCCAAAAGTTAACTACAAGTTATGTGCCAGTGTGTTATATTCCACCTTAATCTTTTTTAGACATTCTAGCTAAGAAATGCTTATTTATGACTATTTTCCAATTAGTTTTATATTTTTATAATTTTTATTCATTCTTGTGGGATGTGGTATCTCTTTTTGGCCAGCTTATTGCCCACCTCTAGTTGCTTTTGACAAGGTGGTGGTGAGTTGCTGTCTTGACCTGCTGCAGTCCACCTGCTGTGGATTGGCCCACAATGCCATTAGGGAAGGAATTCCAGGATTTTGCCCCAGCGACAGGGAAGAAACGGCGATATGTTTCCAAGTTAGAATTGTGCATGGGCTTGGAGAGGAGCTTGAAGTTGGTAGTGTACCCATGCATCTGCTGTCTTTGTCCTTCGAGATGAAAGCGATCATAGGTTTGGAAGGTGCTATCTGAGGATCTTTGAATTTCTGCGGTGCATCTTGTCAGTAGTGCACACTTCTGCTGAGTGTTGATGGAGGAGTGAGTGGATGCTTGTTGGAGCTGTACCCATACAGGCAAGTGGGGAATATTCAATGACAGTCTGGATTTCTGCCTTGTAGATAATGGGCAGGCTTTGGCAGATCAGGAGGTGAGTTACTCGCCACAGTATACCTAACCTCTGACTTGTTTTTGTAGCCACTGTGTTTATGTAATGAGCCCAGTTGAGTTTCTGGTCAGTGGTATGCCCTTGAATATTAATGATAGTAACACCATTGAATGTCAAGAGGCAGTGGTTAGATTGTCTTTTGTTGGTGATGATCAGCACCGGACATATGTTTAGTGCAAATGTTACTTGTCACTTGTCAGCTCAAATCAGGATATTGTCCAGGTCTTGTTGCATTTGAACATGGCCTGCTTTAGTGTCTGAGGAGAAGTGAATGGTGCTGAATATTGTGCAATCATTGGCAAGCATCCCACTTCTGACATTATGATGGAGGGAAGACCATTGAAGCAGCTGATGATGTTTGGGCTGAGGACACTACCCTGAAACTGCTGTAGAGATATCCTGGAGCTGAGATGACTGACCTCTAACTACCACAAATCTTCCTACATTCCAGTTAAGACTCCAATCAGTGGAGAGTTTGCCCCCAATGCCCATTGATTTTGCTAGGGTTCCTTGATGCCACACTGGGTTGAATGTAGCCTTAATGTCAAGGGCTGTCACTTTCACCTCACTTCTGAAATTTAACTCTTCTGTCCATGTTTGAATGGAGGCTATAATGAGCTCTGAAACTGTCCCTGGTGGAACCCAAACTGGGTGTTATTGAGCAGGTTATTGATGAGCAGGTGCAGCTTGATAGCACTGTTGATGACACCTATGATCACTTTATTGATGATCAACAGTAGAGTGTTGGGGTGGTCATTGGCCAGATTGGATTTGTCCAGACTTTTATGTACAGGTCATACCTCGGCAGTTTCCCTCATTGTTGGGTAAATGCCACTGCTGTAACTACGCTGGAACAGCTTGGAAAGGGAGCAGAAAGTTCTGGAGCAAATGTTGTCAGGGCCCATAGCCTTTGCAGTACCCATTATCTCCAACTGTTTCTTGATATCACATGGAGTGAATCGAATTGGCTAAAAACTGGTATCTGTAATGCTACGGATCAGTGGAGGAGGCTGCGATGGATTATCCACTTGGCATTTTTTGGATGAAGATTGCTGTGTATGCTTCAGCGTTACCTTTTGCAGTGATGTGCTGGTCTTTCCCATCACTGAGGATGGGGATATTTGTGGCGCTGCCACCTTTTAGTGAGCTGTTTAATTGTCAACTAGATTTGGTAGAAGAGCTTGGATCTGATCTGTTGGTTTTGGGATTATTTAGTTCTGACTATCACTTGTTGCTTATGCAAGTACTTCTGTTTGGTAGCCTCACCAAGTTGTTACCTTATTTTTTTACATATACCTGCTGCTGCTCCTCCAGACAGCCCTCCTGCAGTCTACATTTTTTTTTGTTAAAATTGCTTTTGCAGATACTGCATTCTACATGTCTCCCAGTTGGTTAGTGTTCTCCTGACTCTCTGGAATTGCTGGAGAATGATCACACTAACAACAATTTAGTGTCAGTTCATATATGAGGAGAAACACTTGGCAAACTATGACTTGATTTACAGAATTTAGGAACATTTTTGAGCAATGTGTGTGTTCAGATGCTAGCCCTATCAAAAGAGAAATAAAACATAAATTAGGTAAATTTAACATCTATAAAATTGTCCAGTAAAGTACAATTAGTACTTGCATTCAACCCTACTATATTCTTCTGTACACTTGAGGCTTCAGTGAGGATTGTTCAAAGCAAATAGCACAACTCACAGAACACCGAATGCGGGAGCAAAAAATGACCTTAAGTCTGTAATTTCTGGATTGATGTTTAAAAATCATCAAAGCTATCAAATTCTCAAAAACATCTGTCAGGTGACAAAGTACAGTGTTTTTTTTTGTCCTTCCCTCCCATATGCTATATGATGTAGCCTGCATACAACTCTGATTTCACTGTATGATTGACACACAATTTTATATCCTGTGGACTGGAGCAGCCAGTCATTTAATTGCAAACAATCATTGCTAACTAAACTGATGAACAAAGTATTGGATAAACGCATTACCAAAGATAGTTTTACATCAACCAGACCTTAGCAATCCTAGCCCTATCAAGGCATCCTTGCTAACTCCTGAGGACTAGTGTCCAGTTGGGAAGAGTTCCCTCTCACATTTGGGAAACAATAGCCTGATATTGTAGATATTCTTATTTTTGAGATATAAATAATGTTGACAATGCTGATTTTTTTTTAGCTCTTGTTCTATCATTTGCCGGTATGGGTGCAGCTCCAAAATAACTTGAAGCTTGACCACTACCCAGGATAAAGAAGCACGCTTGACTGGCACCACATCCACTCCCTCCATCACTGATGCTCAGCAGCAGCGGTGTGCACTGTCTTCAAGTTGCATTGCAGAGATTCACCAAGGCTGTTTACGTTGCACTTTGCAAACTTACGACTACTCCCACCTGGAAGCACAAGAGCAGCAGATATCTAGGAACACCACTACCTGCCAATTCCCATCCAAGCCATTCACTGTGGTGACTTGGAAATATATCACTGTTCCTTCAGTGTTGCTAGGTCAAATCCATGGAATTCCCTGCCCTAAGGGCATTGTGCGTCAATCAACAGCACATGGACTGCAGCGGTTCAATAAGGTAGCTCCCCCTCTCAAAAGCAACTAAGGATCAGCAATAAATGTTGGCCAATCAGCGATACCCACACCCCACGGTGAATTAAACGAAAAGTCAATTAATACAACGTACTATTTTGAACTGGTCACTGAGGAGTCAAAAGTAGATGTTCCTGTAAATTCAAAAAAAATATAAAATGGGTGAAAAATTCTAAAGGGGTGCAGGAACAGACGGATCTCAGTGTATATGTGCATACATCTTTGAAAGCAGCAGGATAGGTGGAGGGAATAGTACACAGTGTACAGTTCCCTACTTTATTATGGGCTTAGAGTACAAGAGCAAAAAGGTGATGCTGAATGTGTGCACTTGTTAGACCTCAGCTAGAGTGTTGTCTACAAATATAGGTGTCACACTTTAGGGAAGAAAAGAATGCATTGGAGAAAATGCAGAAGCAATTTACTAGAAAGGTACCAGGAATGAGAAACTTCAACTATGAGGATAGATTGAAAAAGTTAGGACTGTTCTCCCTGTGGAAAAGACAACTGAAAGAAAATCTGAAGTTTTCAGAGTCATGAAAGGGTAAAGTAGATAGGGTGACACTTCTGTTTGTAAAAAAAAAACATGAATCCGAGGCCATGGATGTGCTGTGCACATGAAGTGAAGATGATGTATTAAAAACAAAATTATGGTCACCTTCAGCTAAGTAGTTAGGTAATGCAATGTATTGCTTGGAGATGTGGTGGTGGCAGGTTCAATTGAGGCATTGAAAAAGCATTAGATTATTTTTTGGTTAGTAATGATGTGCATGGAAATGGGGAGAGGTCAGGAGATTGGCAGTCTGAATCGGCTAATGCAGGCATGATGGGTCAAAAGACATCCTATGGCACTGTAATTCTGCGATTACCTGTTATTGAGAGTACACTTATAAGTTTGTTTGAGATGAACTCGTATTGGATAAATCAGTTTTTAGCGGCAAATCCCACATGGTAGAGAGATCTACAAAGTAACTATTATTGAACTTTTATTCTGAGCCTTTAACTTGCTGAGTTAGATTCTTGCTTCATCGATCTGTCAACACCAGGAATAAAAATATTTGAGCAATGTAATTTCAATTAACTCATGTGATGTGCTGAAACAATTGGCATTAAGTCTCTGGTCCTATTAGCGGTGATCCTGAATCTCTAGCCATAATGCACAAGCTGTCTATTATTATCTCATTTGAAAGGACTATTTGTTAGCATTTAACAAAAACCCGGTTCTGTTTTACTTCATTTGGCCACTTGCTGCTGCCTCCATGAACAAACATATGCACGTTCCACTGTAAAAAGTTGATACACGTGAACTGTCTGTAGTAGTTTTCTTTCAGCCAGATAATTCTGAAGGGCTGTCTTTAAATGAGTGTTGCTATTTTTTTTGGTGTTTTCAGACTTGCAGGGACATATCAAATATTTGGATGTACCATTATTACTTTGAAGTTTAAAGTGATGTTTGAATGACTATAATTTTTAAGTGGGGCACATTCCACAGCAGTGCAGCACCTTCACATTGTGGAAGTAGTTCTATGATAAGAAAAAGAATTGTGTTGTGTCATGGGAGTCAAAATAGAGCCCCTGGTTCTTTCAGTCTGTTCCACCATTCAACATCATCATGGCTGAATTGATAGTTCTCAACTCCACTTTCCTGTCTTTTCCCCATAACCCTTGATCCCCTTACTGATTTAAGAATCTGTCTCAGCCTTGAATATTTTAAATGATCTAGCCTTGACACACCCTCTGTTGTTAAGAATTCCTCAGATTTACAACTCTCTAATAGAAGAAATTACTATTCATCTTTGTCCTATCTGGGTAATTCTTTGCACTGAGATTACGCCCTCTAGTCCTCGACACACTCAGAAGTGGAAACAACCTTTCTAAATTTCCCATGTAACAATACCCCATAACAATCTTGTGTTTCAGTAAGGACTGTCATTCTTAACTCCGTTTACTCATCCATAGCTGACAACCTTACATTGTGTCCCCAGACAGTTAGCTTTTAATATTTGGATTGCTGTTCCTTTCTATACATGTTTCCAGGATACGTTGCTGAACATGGGTGCAAATTATATCCAAAGTGAATATTTAATTGAGGTTTGTCATGGAAATAATGAAACAGCTGCTTAATTTGAGCATCTGATAGAGATATGTTATAATAGTTGGAATATCATTGAAACTGGATGGAAAAAAAGAGAACAGCTGTTGTGATCAGAGTCAGCTGTGGTAATGGAATATTTTGCAATCCAAATCTATAAACAATCAACAAGTTCTTAGTTCTTACAGTTGCCAATAATCACTGAGCCCAAGACTGGGTAAAATTGAAGTGAAGTTTATCCTGTATTGATCAAATATGCAGTGTTAGAGTTTGGATTGGTGGCTTTATAGGCAGGTTACAAGCCATTTATCATAGCACTTTTTAAACTACCAGCCAGTAGGACTTTGGTCTGTGGATATCTACAGACCATACCACTGAATACAGGATGATATCACAGAGACATGTGTTTCTTTTGGTTCATAGAATATGAACATTGAGTGAAGACTAACATTTGTTTTTGAGAAAGGTGATGGTGAGCAGCTAAGTATACTGCAATGAACTTACAACAGTTAGAGGGTTGCAGAATTTTGACCTTGCAACAATGAAGGGATGGTGAAATGCTGGCATAATTGGGATTCTGTAATTTGAAGGGTAACATGTCAGGTGGGAGTGTTACTATGTGCCTGCTGTCCTTGTTCTAGGTGGTAGAAGTTGTGTATTTGGAGGGTTATGCTGCAGAATCCTTAAAACGGCAGTGCATCTTGTAGATAACTTGCTCAGCAGTCTAACCGTGGCATCTATCCTTGATTCATTTGGATGCTTGAAATAGCTAGAGTACAGGAGGAATTTATTCAACATGCAGTATCTATGTTGGCTTTCAGCAAGAACATTTGGCTAGTCTTGTTGTCTCCAATTTCTGCAGCCTTGCAATCTGCTTTCTTTTCAGATGCTAAGCCAATCCCCTTTTGAAAGCTGCCATTGAATCTGCTTCCATCCCACATGCGTCCAATGTATTCCAGTCCTGACCATTTGCTGAGTGAAGACATTTTTCTTCATGTTGTCATTGGATCTTTTTCCAGTTTTCTGCTCTTGAACCTTCTTGAATCTTCAGTGTCGTCTTTGTAGACCAGTCATGCTTTTGAATATTCCCATCCAAACTCCTGTCAGCCTTTTCTTTGGATAAAAGCAGTTTGCTTGTCTCTAATCTACTTAAATAACTGGAAGAAAAAAATCCCCAATTTGATGCAACTGTTTGTTCCTTGAAATAATTGTATGGTTTTGCTCTTGCAGATTACAGATTTATCTCTCCCAAATTACCTTGTTGCATCTTCAGTTGGATTGCTCCCCACTCAACTTTTGAATTCTTACCTGGGAACGACACTACGTACAATGGAAGATGTTATTGCTGAGCAGAGTGTCAGTGGATATTTAATATTCAGTTTGCAGGTAAGCTGTTTTGCTTGCATTATATTCTCATTAGCAATGAAAATTCTTTTGATATTATGGTATTATGCAAAGAGGGGATTATAAAATTAATGCTACTTTGCATAAATGCCATACTACATGTAGTCATGCTGTATACAAAAATTAGTGTGGCATATTAGGGGTCATTTAAGTAAGAATCTGTGTCTAAGAAAGAAGAATAATCTCTGATCTGATTGCCCCACATTGTTGACCAGATTTCAATCTTCTCTTTACCTGTTCCATCCTTTTCATTTTTAGAGAATTTTGTTTTGTTTCATTTTGCCAGAAGAACCCTGGCTTGCCATCATTTTTCTAATACTTTTACAAAGCATTATATGCATCTAGGGTCAAAACATCTTCAAACAAAATATACTAGAAGCATTATATAAATACAAGTTGTTACTCCAGCATTGGGTTCTGTTCATGTCTCATAATTCCTCTAGATTTGGAAGAAAACAGTTTTGCAAACAGTATTTTAGACTAGAACTGTGTATTCTGCAGAATATACTTTGCGTAGGACCATAGAAGTGAGTACAAAACCAGTCTATTGATCCATTGTCTCTTAGGATTTCCAAAAAATAGGACACCATCTTCTGCTTGAGATTTTTTTTCCAAGCACCTTTTTGAATTTTACAGTTGTCTTTGCTTCCTACTACTTGTTGTAAAACATTTTCCAGAACACTTTTTGACATTTGACATTTTTCAGAATTATTAATCAATTTAATCTGATAGCTGTATCCCTATTATGCATTAGTATTATTCTGCCTTTTCATTGGTCCCTTGTCTACTGTTTTATAGTCCCTGAGAGTTTAAAGGATTAAAGTTTATCTCCATTTTGTTCAGTGCTTTTGAACTCTCACAATTGTGTCTAAGACTTTAGTGTTGATGACTGTCCTTCTCCCTGAATGTAAAATTGGCAGGAGATTTTTGCATAGCATAATAGAATATTTTGGGATTCATCCTGTAAGTGACTGAGGTCCTAACACTTCTCCTTGTAACACTTTGTTATTCATGATCTACCATGGTGGTTACATCTCAAAAAAAACCTAGTTGTAATTGTATTGATTTTGATCATACTATAATTTTCAAAGTGCATCCTTTGAACTTTTTTAATAAGATTACTAATCAGGAAATTGCTGCAATGTCTGGCTAACTGCTCTGCATTTCCCTGTTTACTTCCCTCCTCCTTTACTGAATAGTGGAGTTACTTTTCCTCCCTTTCAATCTCTTTCCACTTCTGGAATATGAATAATTTTGAAAAGCCATAACCAGTATATCCATTATCTCCATGGTGCTATTTTTTCAGAGCCCTATTAGCTACGTCATTAGGTTTTGCAGTTTTATAAGATTTAATTTTCTCACTTATTAGCTCTTTGACTCCATATTTCTTGTATGTAAGCTGCACACAGCATGTTGGTTCACAGTCTCTGTCATTTCTTCATTTGTTTGTGCCTCTAACAGGCCAATACATACTTTACTGATCCTTTTATATACCTATCGGTATATCTATCTCTTAACCATATTCTTAATTTTAGGGTGGCACGGTGGCTCAGTGGTTAGCACTGCTGCTTCACAGCGCCAGGAACCCGGGTTCCATTCCCGCCTTGGGCAATTGTCTGTGTGGAGTTTGCACATTCTCCCCATGTTTGCTTCGGTTTTCTCCCACATTCCAAAGATGTGCAGGTTAGGTGAATTGGCTATGCTAAGTTGCCTATAGTGTTAGGTGCATTAGCCAGGGGTGAATGTAGGGGAATGGATCTGGGTGGGCTGCTCTTAGGAGGGTTGGTACGGACTTGTTGGGCCGAAAGGCCTGTTTCCACCTTGTAGGGAATCTAATCTATATGGCTACATCACTCATTCTATTCTGTTCTTTTTTGTTTTTTATTAACTTTTAGGTCTTTCACTTCGGAAACATTTTGGTCCTCAGCGTTACCATTATTTTTACCACATTGTAAGCAATGTTCCCTCTATACTGTGTGGCAGTGCAGTCACTAGGACGTTCTCTGCTTAACTTTAACTTCTGAATACAGAATACCCTGTTGCACCTGGAGATCCATACAACAGCAAAACAAAGCTATTTATAATGTTGATCGTAAACATCTTTTAATTTAATAGTGTACTTGTCTATGCTAATCCCTTCACCTTTAGGCACTACTTTTATATTCCTTGCAAGTTTACTTTTGTCTATTTTACCCTTCTTATTTGAGCACCATTACTGAACTCTAAACTGCTCCCAATCCTCCTCCTTGCTAATTTTCTGAGCAATTTTGTGACTTCTGTTTGGATTTAACACTTCTGTTAATGTTTTCTGTTAGTCATGGTTGGGCCACTTTTCCTAATGTGCTTTGCACCAGAAAGAAGCATAACATTTTTTTGTTGCATGAGTATTAAGCCATTGCCTATCCACAATTAGGCTATTTAATTTTCCTTGGCACTGCACAAAATCTGAGAGCCTGTTCCTTTGGTGTTTCCTCAACACTTTAGTCTAAAAGGTGTCTTAGTATACACTTCAGGAATTCATCTTTCATAATATTGCAAATATTGTTTACCAAGCTCTGACATTCTGAAACTATGCTGTTGGTCAAAAGACAGTTGTTCACAAGATATCTAAGGAGGGGAAAATGATACTGAGATTCTCTGATAGGGAATGTGAGGCCCTGGTGGACAGGTGGTCTAGAGGAGGGCAGTGTGCCACACCATCCCATTCTGGCAGTCTGACCACTCAGGTCAATAGGAATGGACAGCTGTGATGCAAGTAGGTCAAGGATGTTCACTGTTCTACTTGACCAAGCTGCATGCACTTACCTCACTCCATTTCTGCTACTGCATTCACCTCCTTCCAAATCTTCTGCTGCACCTCTCTCACTAATGTATGCAATACCTTCCATCACTTGATCGTGTTATTCATGCCCCCACCCCCATACAAACCATGTATGACCTCTGCACTGCTTACTTGCTCACCTGGGGCAAGTCAATGCCTTATATTCAGCTGTGCCAATATTAAAGCTAAAGGCATGACCACAAGGAACTTGGTGCTCACTCTGGGTGCTCCTTCCTCACAAGGAGATAGGGCAGTTCCAGGTCACTTCTGCCATCACATGCACTCCTCTCCTCTCTGGAAATGTCAGAAGTGGCAGATCCTTCACCTCCACCCTTTTCTGTTTTCCATATCCCTCCAACTCTAGACCATTTTAGCTGAGGGGTCCATTTACCTTTGTCAACCAAATCTCAAATGCCAAAGTGCTGTACAGTCAAACAGGCACTCTTCACCTTTGCTGCATAACCTGAAATGTAGTGGGAGGGAAAGAAGTAAATAACCTTTTTTTAGAACACCTTGGTGATGTTACTCATATTCAAGAAATGTTTTGTAAAAGCATTAACATTGGTTTGTTTAAGTCTTGATTTATCTCACATTGTAACTGTGCCACCATGATGTCCGATATCCTGTCTATACAGTATGCGTCAGGATTGATCTTCCAGCCTACTGCCACATTTGGAAATAAGATGAACCAGGGCAATAGGTTCTGCTGACACCAATGCCCCTCTTCGTCAAACATCACTTTTCCTTCCTTGACCTCTGTGTGAAAGTATTGATGTTGAATGGAATAGCTGACAATATCAAGGATAGGGAATAAACTTAATGACTCAGCCTCTATAGCCCTGAAGTGCTCATTGCCAATGTGATCTGCAATGCAGGCATTTGTACTTAAGCATGCTGCAAGTGAATTGGAGTGTTGCAGTGAGGATTCTCAGGAATTGGCCATTATTGTATATCATTGTCTGGGTGATGGGTATGCATAGTTGGTGCCCATGGATCTTGCCCCGAGATGCTGCTGTGCGATGTTTCATATGGAGGCCGTTCACAGCCAGCAATGAGATGAAGTCGCCAAGTACTTGATCTGCCTTCCAAGTTGAAAATGGTGACTAGTTTGCTGGGTGGGATAATAGGAAGCTATATGTTAATGAGGCGGGATGTTACATTTATTAATTGCATGAGCAGTAATCCCCCTAAGTAGTCAATTTTCCGTTGCCTAGCAAGATTCTTACCTTGATGTACAGAACTTGGTTAAAAGATGCAGTGAGGTTCGTGATGTTCAGAGAGGCCTTACTAGACTTCACTGCCACATTGCTCATCATAGACCATGTTATTGAGGCCCCTTTAAGGTTCCACCTTTCGTTTTACCTGATGTGTTTCAGGTTGAGAGCGTTCTATCTGAGACCTCTGAGTATATTGGCAAAATGTATGCTGTAAAAGGTTGGCACTAGGTTGAAACCCAGTTTAACTCCACTTGTGATTGGGAGTGAATCAGAAGACTCAGACATACATTAGCTTGCTATTGTGGAATTGCTGAACAATTGCCATGATCTTTTCAGAGCAGCCAAGTTTCATCATTGCCTTCCGAAGGTTGTCTCTATGTTTATTTGCAATGATGGCCTCGAACAGGGCAACAAACGTGATGCACGGGTTCATGTTCTGTTCTTGGCATTTCTCCTGGAGCTTTTTAACTGCAAGCACCATGTCAGTGAATCCATGATCATTTTTGAAACTGTACTGATTCTTTTGCAGCGTATCCTGGATGAGATCTTGCACTAAACAGTTCAGAACGATTTTGATGAATGTTTTCTCAGGGACTGAGAGGAGTGTGATTCTTGTGCATTTGTCTCAAGATTGGCAAGTTGTTTTCCAGTCGTATGAGTGGAGTGCAGATGCATTAGGAGTAGGAGTAGGTCATCTGGCCCATCAAGCCTGCTACGTCATTCAATAAGATCATGCCTAATCTTTTTGTGAACTGAGTTCCACTTAGCCATATGCTCACCATAACCCTTAATTCCTTTACTGTTCAAAATCTATCTATCTCTGCCTTAAAAATGTTCAATGAGGTAGCCTCAGCTGCTTCACTGGCAAGAGAATTTCACAGATTCACAACCCTTTTGGTGAGGACGTTCTTGCTCAACTTGGTCCTAAATCTGCTCTCCCTTATTTTGAGGCTATTTCCCCCAGTTCTAGTTTCATTTGCTCTTGGAAACAACCTCCCTGCTTCTATCTTATCTATTACTAGATGATAGTTTTATGTTTCTATAAAATCCCCCTCATTTTTTAAATTCTAATAAATATAGTCCCAGTCTTGATGTTTAGCTTTGACATTAAAAGAGTAGTGGCGTGTATTAATAGTCAGCAGTACACATGGATCTTGATTCTTGCAAATCCTGCTTTCTGTGTCTCACACTTAGAACTGTTTTGTTGGGAGTAGTTTATGGGCCCAGAGTGCTTTCTGATCTTTTTTATTTCTAATCTCTACCCATACGGGGCCTGATTAATTATCTTCAGAGCCATTTCTTACTATAGTCCTTTTATTTTGCTATCTGGCTACTCAGTATTTTTTACTATCTGCTGTTACAAAATGTGGTGCAACATAGAATAACTGTCTGAACTTTGATATTACAGAAATATCAATTGGATCTAAACTACTTATCTCTGTGTCATTAATTCATCTGTTTTATTGTGAGCGCTTTACACATTCAGATAAGAGCTTTTAACATTTTTAAACTGGTTGCTTGGCTTTATTCAATGTGTGATTAGCATTAAACATTGTCTCTTCTTATTCCATTCTGATTGTCTTTAGCAATTTGCTGCACTGCTGTCTTTAGTTCTGAGGAAGGGTCACTCAACCCAAAACATTAACTGATTTCACTCCACAGATGCTGCCAGACCTGCTGAGCTTTTCCAGCAATTTCTATTTTTACCCCTCTCTTCAGTCAACATTTTTCTTTAGACTTCTGAATTTCCATTTACCTCCCTGTCTCTCTCTTAGTTTAAATCCTTGTCCAAGCCCTAGTTAAATGATTTACTGGGGCCCTGATCCCAGTGTTGAGTGCTTAAGCAGAGTCCAGTCTAATGGAATAGATTCCTGACAATAGCAGAATACTGTTTCCAATGAGTTGCAAATCTTGTCTACTTGGAACTACATGTTTATTTCTTGAATTTACTTGATCGTATGCCCATTGGTCCTTGCCTCAGATTACAATACAGAGTTTGTTTAATTTATGTGTTTTATAATTAAAACCCATAAATTTATGATTATGGTTGTATATTCCAAGAGCTTGCATTTAACTTTTACCAGATAACTGTTCTGTGACTTTTTTCTTCAAGAAGAAGGAAAGGGACACATGTTTTATTTTAACACTGTTCAGTCCCTTGACATGATTTCCTCATGTAATCTAGATTGGAAAATTGAAGTTACTGCTACTATCTCCTGAGTTCCTTTAACTTGGCAATGTGCATGCAGTGAAGGCCTAGTGACTTTTCTTTTAGATTAGATTCCCCACAGTGTGGAAACAGGCCCTTCGGCTCAACAAGTCCACACTGACACTCCGAAGAGCAGCCCACTCCCCTCTGACTAATGCACCTAACACTATGGGCAATTTAACATGGTCAATTCACCTGACTTGCACGTCTTTGGACTGTGGGAGGAAACCCACACAAACACAGGGCAAATGTGCAAACTCCACACAGACAGTCGCCTGAGGCTGGAATTGAACCTGGGACCCTGGTACTGTGAGGCAGCAATGCTAGCCACCGTGCCACTTTTTTTTAACGGAATCCCAGTTACCTGTAACAATTATTTCACAGCCTCCTCCAGCACGTAAAGGCTCACTCTGCAACCATTTGATTGAAAACTGATGGAAAATACTTCATATCAATTTGATATCTTCTGATTAATTGTGCCCTTTCTAGCTCTTTCACTCTTGTACACTTGTAAAGGTTACTTTTTGGTCCTTGTTTCTGTCACCTCCCAAGAACTGTTTTGAACTTGCATCACGTATGAGACCTATTACCTATTTCCTTAACTAAGTTCCAATTAAACTGTTAAACTTTCCTCCCGTTTTTGCCGACATGTTTACTGAAATGGGCAGATTTTATTCTTCAGGCACTGTCCATCGAACACTTAAAACAGATCAAATCCACATTTTCCCTCAAATAAAAGTCAAGATTTGACTGTTGGACCTTCTGGGTGTCTCGGAAAAAGTAAAGGCAATCACCAACCTGCCATTGCTGTGTAAAACCTTTGTTCATATCTCACTTCTCAATTTCCCCCTCACCCACTGCCTTGGACTAAACTAGGCAGGCTGTAATTTTAGTCCCATATTTGACCCAAGCTCATTTACCGATTCCACATTGCCTGCATGAGAAAGACAGCTTTATTCCACCTATTGTAAAATGATTGGCCTTCACCCCTACCTCAACCCAACTATTGAATGCACCCCCATTCATGGCTTTGTCACCTTGAGGGTTATCGATTCCATTGCCCTTGGAAGTGGTCTTCTATCTTTTCTACTCATCTCTATTTGAATCCTATTCACCTGTCACACTCTCCTTTGACTAATATTGGAAAGTATTTAGTTAAAGGCTTACTTTAAATCCCTTCCACACTACCTTAATCTTTAAAACTCCTGTTTGATTAAGTTTCTTTTGTTACTTTTAAAAAAATCTTTGGTTTCTTATCCATTCTTCATGCAACATCATAAGTTTTGTTTCACACTGTGCAAGTTGGATTTTTGTGATTGAGGCTGCAAAATTGTAGTACTTTTAAACAGGTGGATTTATAATGCTAAGTCAGTATGGGGAGTTCAAATCTCAGTTTGTACAGTGACTCCACGTATTCACTAAATTATCCATGTGCTTATACTATTTGCTTCTTCTGTTTGCAGATCTGTATCAGCGTTGGATTGATGTTTTATGTTGTGCATAGGGCTCATACTGAATTGGATGCTGCCATTTTGGCTTGCCAGATGGAGTTGAAGTCTTCACTTATTAAAGGTGGCCATCAAAATGGACCTAACATGACATACTGCAATAAGAGGACTTCAGCCATGACAAGTGGGGGAATAAATGTTGTATGAATGGAAATGATTATATTCAGGGAACTATAAGTCCATCGATCAGTGCTAACTTTAGGTCAGTAGAGGTTAAAGACTAATTGTTGGGCAATACTACAGTATAGCTTTGCACAACTGCCTTAATAGTGAACATGTTAATGGTACAGTATGGCATATTGGTGGAGTTTTGTTGCTCATTATAAAGATAGCAAGATGGAAGGACAACTTTAAAAAAAACATTAATAAGGTATTGCTAACTGAATTGCACAAGCTATATGGTTGAACCATGTCTATCTGTTGTGGAAGAACACATTCTATAACATTTGCTTTAATCAAACAGTCAATGTTTGATTGTCCTCCCCTCCACTATTTACCTTGTAAATTGGTTACAATCAAAATTGTTCAGAGTTATATATATTTGGTGGCAACTGTATTTTCAAATCTATTACATGTGGCATTATGGTATATCAAGTAAGATAATATATTTGTTTATGTGAAGGAACTGCTTGATATCAAATGAGACAAAAAAGACCAAAGGGGCTCCCAGCTTTGGAGAATGAAATGCAATGTCACAATCATGGCTTAGAACAAAGGAATTTTACATGTTATCAAACAATCCAAGTCCCTTTTCAAATCTGGTTAAAGCCATCTTTAAAACATTAAATGTTAGTAGTTTTGCTGATCATAAGCATGAAGTTTATATTAGTGTTTTCATTGTAACCTAATTAAAAAAAGAGTAGCGCACATAGCCCTGTGGCTGCCTGTAATATGCACTTTATATATTTTGGTCCTAATCAAAATGATACCATTTGTAGAATAATGGATGATGACAGAGCAACTCAAAAATAAATGTTCATTGTCTTAGTCTATTGAGGCTGCTTGCTATAATTGAAATTAGGTAAAATCTCGGACATTTCCTAAATAAATTATTTTGCACATTAGAATTAGCATAAATACATTTTATCGTCTTAATAGTGATCAATTTGGACCAGGTGACTTTGGAAACATTCAAAATGTGTGAATTTGCTCCTTCTTGTGAAAGCAGCATAAATATATAAGTATCACAGTGTGATATATATTATCTTAGTCTATTCCAATCTGTGGTTTCAAGATTTCCTATGTGTTTACAGAATTCAAGTTTAAAACCATTTTGGTTAAAACTAGAATAAAGAACCAGATAATATGCCACATCTTGCTGATCTTTGTGTCAAGATTATATCAGTTAGAGTTGTTACTTGTCAAAAATGCTGGTGTACTAATGTCTACAGATCTTGCAAATAAGAATACAGTTTGCAATTATTAAGGTCTGTAGGCTTTTAACAACACAGTGGAATGTTCATTTTTGCAAAAGGATTGAGATAATTTAATCCTACATATGAATTCTTAGCTTTTTTTTCCAATGGATTGTTAAACTAAGCAGTTAAATGCAGTGGAATAAACAGAAAATGTTGGGAATTTGTAGCCAGTCAATTATTTGAGTGACCAGTCCATCTTCATAAAAATAGGGCTTTCTTTTTAAAAAGATGCCCATACCAGAAATGTTGCATGACACATACACCCTGTCAACAGATTAAAATGTAAAATGATTCATATTGTTTTAACATCCCATATACAAGATAAAAATACTTTAGTTCTATATATATTGAATATCAGTTAGTTCATGAACTATGATTTAAGAACAACATTTTAAGCAGCATGTTTATATTTAATGTGCTCTTTTGCACAAGAAATGTCGCATGTTTTCTGAGGCATTACTTTGAGTTATCAGTGCAGTGATTTGTGTTGCTGCTCTGATATTTTCATATGTACTCTCTTTACCTTGATGGTAATCTGATTATTTTGCATATAGCTTATGAAAATTTTTATGGTGTAACACATCTTTTAAACACCATTTGTACTCCTTTTAGCTTTTATAACTTGGAGTTGGCAAACATGCACTTTCAGCCAATGCCAAATGGACATGAATTGTTTCCTTTTGCTTGATATGTACAATGATTATATGGCCTATGTACATTCAAACTTGCTTCAAATTTTGACAGGATAATGGATATTAATTGAGTAGTGGTACTTAAGGCTGAAATAATGAAATGCAGAGATATTGTAAAAAGGTACTTTTTGGAAATAATTGTGATCAAGTTAGAATGGATGTATAGGAATTATTGCAGTTCTTTTGTTTTGAAAATAGTTTAGATGAGGTAAGAGAGTAAAGCACATTTGTTTGTGCTGACACTTTATATGTTAGCTGGTTATGGAAACTTGAAAGCATTTACTATACATATATTTTGAAAGTTCTGTTAAAAATTTTATATCTAAACTGGGTCACCATCAGGGGACATCCTGCTTTTCAATACAAAGATTCCTTGAACAGATAAGGTTTAGTTCAAATGAATTTGAGAAAAGCATGTTTCAAAGAATTTCACTTTTTGATTTATTTCCTGTTCATGAATATCAGTATGGTAAAGTACAACAGATTTTACAAACTGAAAACGGGTATGGAACAGACACATCATCTTTAATTTGGACTTTGCTAATGGTTTTTCATTGTAAATTGTATAAATAAATTACAGCTGTGACTTTGTTCCCTTCTATAAATAAAAGTTGAGCCAATGTGGAAGGTTATTCAACTCACTCTGCTTTTTGCTTGCAGATATACAATGGTGGATATTTTGTTTAGTATCTATGAATTGAATTGCCCTTTATATTTCTTGGAGTACTAGATTTTATAAAATTTGAATTCTGCTTTCATATAATGGTACTCGGCAATAATATGTGTATATATCAGTGGCAGTGTGCAGAAGACTCCAGTGAAGATCTCAGATTATTCTTTGATAAATCTGTAGAAGTGTCATCATGGTTAAATGTTTTATGTGAATCTCATGAATCAAGAATATGGTGTGCATGAACTTTGTCCATATTGACTGCCAGTGGCAAGATGGAAACTCCAAAAGAAATTGAAACTATTATATATTCTAAATAAACGAGTACAATTCTAAAATTTGGATTCAGATGACTGCTAGAAACTACCTTTTACTGAGTGGTTTATCATTTGACTGGCTCAATTGGATCACTCTTAAAGTTGCTCCTTCTGTCTGTTTTGTATAGAAACATCTGATGCTTTCCGTATACACACAAATTGATATCATTGTTTACTATAAAGTGCATTTCTTTATTGATGTCATATGACTGAATATTTAATTTAATGTATAATCTGTTTTAATAAAATGACTTCTTAAAGTGAGCTTGTTTGATTCTGGATCATTCATCAAGATCATTCATCAGCATTTCTATTAATGATGTTAGCCTTTCAGTTCAGACTTTATTTGGGAAAAAACAGATTGAAGAATTACATAACATGCTGATTATTGTGGTAATGTTTTAACCAGAAGGATTTTAGATGTATTAAATGATTTTGTACTTCAGATTTTAATGTATCTTTTACATTTAGCAGACACCTGTTTTGAATGGTGCACATTTGGACTAATGGCAGGAAGTTGTTTGTAATGTCATTAATAAAATAGTGTGCTGAGCCTGCTTTGTTTACACTGTGGTACTCCTAGATATTTGGCAAAATGGTGTGAAGTATCTGCAGCCTATGTGCTGGAAGTGAGCACCTTTTTCAAAGATGTGGAGAAAGTCATTAGGGAAATTATACTTCTCATGTCTCAATTTGGAATCAAAAATATTTTGCAATTTAGTTTAAATTTGGGTCGAGTAACTTGACGAGCAGGGTAAAATAACTGATAATTGCTGTTTTCTAGAGTGTAATAGGACATGATCCCTGAATAGAGAAAGTTTGAATTTGTACAAAAGTTGTGTTCTGAGGAAGACCCATTTAACACATGAATTATTTTCAAAGTGTAATTGTTTTGGAGGTAAACCTGGCACAGTTTGTACAAAATTAATAGACAATGTGCCCTATTAAATCTTTTTGTGTGGTGTTGATTTGTGAATGCATGTTGAAATAATGCAACAGGAACTTCTACATCCACCTAAATGAACAGGCATGGCTTCAGTTGTAAATGTAAAGTAAAAAAAAAAGCTGTAGCTATACAGAGGTTGTGCTTAAGTTAGAATGAGAATTGAGCTGTGACCTCTGACTCCCAAGAAAGTGCTGTTAAAGCACGTCTTGATGGAAAGTGATTTAATTATTTAATGAGAACCACTAGTAACCAATATAGCATTGGCTTAAAATATTGAAAATGCTGTAAGATATCCTTTAATAATTTTGTTAGCATTTTCTAAATTCAAAGTCGTTGTATTGAATAACAAAATTTAGTTTGAACTTGAAAGCCCTTTTTTAGTTCGGAGTAGATTACCTACGCAGTCAAAATTAACAGGTATGAAAACTTTTAGATCACTGAAGGAACTTCATCAGCTGTGGACTGGGTAGTTTTCAAAGCAGAAAAAAATTATCTCCAGGTATAATTTATCTACAAACATACTAGGAACAACTTTTTAAAAAGTTTGTCAATATCAGCACATAAATCAGGAATATTGTCATCTAGAAGTGGGCTGGCAAGGATTTAAGTACATGACTGCAATTGTTATTTATTGTCAGAGTTGATTCCAAATTTTTGAATTTATTATTTTATGAATAATGCATAATAGAATATCAAAGATGATTATTGCATGACTATTCTTGAATACGCACCCAATTTTTAAATTCACATTTTTAAAAAATGCTATTCAATCAAATGGATTTGAAGAAAACTCTACTCACTCCAGTTCTTTCTGTTAAAATGGTTTTGTTTCAAGTTGATTTAAAGAGATCTGATTGATCTGCATAACAAGCTGGTGGTTTTAATTGATAAATTGTAAAAATCTGTTTCACTGGTTGGTAAATCAAAGAGTAAAAGCATAAATTTAAAATCACTGAAACATTTTCTTTTTTGTGAATTTGTCAACACTGCTTCTGCATGGTAAATGAAGATTACATTCCCATTTGAAAACATGGTATGTTATGGACCTGACCTGAACCTTTGATGCTAAAATCTATTGGCTGCCCCATGTTTATGGACAGAATGTCATCTCTTTCCTATTGACGTCTCAACTGATCAGCATCTGTTCCCATTTCTGGGGATAGGTTGGCCACTGATATACATAAGCACTGACTCCCACAGTTACCTGCTCTCGCTGAGATCCACACTCCATGATATGCACTAGCACATGCATAGAATTGGCCTCTGTTCATCATTATCACCTCACCCTATCTCTGAGCTGTCCTATACTCCCAATGCACTTCATTCTCTGGCTTGCTTGATATTCTAACAAGAAACTTTTTCCTTTCAGGCATTTAGGAATGCAAGCTGCAATAAACACCCATCTGGAATTTCCCTTCCCTTCCATCTGTTTCTATCCTTCTCCTTAATCCCACTTAGAGTAATAGAAATATACAGCACTTTAACAAAATTTTCGGTCCAACTTATCCATGCTGACCAGATATCCTAAATTAATCTCGTCCCATTTGTAGCACTTGGCCCAAATCCCTCTAAACCCTTCTAATTCATATACCTATCTAGATGCCTTTTAAATGTAATTATACCAGCCTCCGCCACTACTTCTGGCAGCTCATTCCATACATGCACCATCCTCTATGTCAAAAAGCTGCCCCTTCGGTCCCTTTTAACTCTTTCTCCTCTCACCTTAAATCTATGCCCTCTAGTTTGGGACTTCCCCACCCTAGGGGAAAAACCTTGGCTATCCATGCCCCTGGTGATTTTAATAAACCTCCCACTAACCTGACTTCTTACCAGGTGTTGACTAGCTCTTCTGACCTTCTGCTCTCTGATGTTGAATATTCTATACTCAGCAAAGATCTTGGTTTTATTGCCCTGTGCTCCACCTCAATGAATTTTGGGCATGACATCATGTTGAACTCCTCATCTGTCACGGTAAAAACAATGACTGCAGATGCTGGAAACCAGATTCTGGACCAGTGGTGCTGGAAGAGCACAGCAATTCAGGCAGCATCCAACGAGCAGCGAAATCAACGTTTCGGTGAAAAGCCCTTATTCCTGATGAAGGGTTTTTGCCCGAAACGTCAATTTCGCTGCTCGTTGGACGCTGCCTGAACTGCTGTGCTCTTCCAGTACCACTGATCCAGAATCCTCATCTGTCACCTCCACCTATTGTGCCTATTTCGTTATATAGGAGTCCTCTCCCCATCCCATAGACTCCTTTACCTGTTCTGCTTTCTCCCCAAAGATGCCAGAGGTGCAGTTTTGTCAGCAATTTCTGTTTTTGTGTAAAATATTGGTTAAGTCACAGAGCGCAGTTTTGGAATCCATCTTATGGGAAAGATGTGATTGCACTGCAAAGGGTGCAGAATAGATTTTTCAGGATATGGCCTGAGCTGAAATGTTTTAGCTAAAAAGAAAGATGGGATAGATTAGGCTTTTTTTTTATGAGCAGAGGAAACTGAGGGGGAAATGTTTAAGATGCAGAAAATTGAGGGCGCATAGGCAAGAGAGATAGGAAGAAACCTTTCCCCTTGGTGGATGGAACGGGGCATAGACTTAAGTAAGCAGCAGGAAGTTTCGAGAGGATGTGAGGAGTTTTTTTTTAATCCAGCAAATTTGGAACCCACTGCCTGTAAATATGGTAGAGGCTGAACTAAATTTTAAGAACTATTTAGATATACATTTGCAATGCCTTGCCTTGGGCCAAATGCTCGAAAATAGGATTGGAATAGTTGGATGGTTGTTTTTGACAGGTGCAAACTTGATATGCCAAAGGGCCTTTTTCTGTGCTATGGACCTATAAAGTACTGTGATTGGTAACCACTCCTCATTGCATTTGTAAAACTATTTAATGCTTTAGTTTCTTAAAATGACAAGATATTGGGAATTGAGTTCAAAATTATCACCGATTCTAAAATGACACTATTTCTCAAATTAACAATTTTAGCACTCCACATCCAACAATATTGTTGGGATGTCATGTTGAGGTTGGACAGGACATTGGTGAGGTGTCTTCTGGAGTGCTGTGTGCAGTTCTGGTCACCCTGTGATAGGAAGGGTATGAATGAACTGGAGAAGGTTCAGAAAGGATTTACCAAGATGTTGCTGGGAATGGAGGTTTTGAGTTCTAAAAATAGGCTGGGACTTTTCCACTAAAGCATAAGAGGTTGAGGTGTGACCTTTAGAGGTTTATAAAGTCATGAGGGGCATAGAGAAGGTGAATAACAAAGTGCTTTTCCATAATGTGAGTGATTTTTAAAATTAAGGTGCATAGTTTTAGTGTGAGAGAAGAAAGATTTAAAGACACGAGGGACAACTTTTTTTAGTGGTTAGTGTGCGGAATGAACTGAGAGGTTGTGATGGATGCAGGTACAGTTACAATGTTTAAAAGCCATTTGGGTTGGCTCATGAATAGGAAAGGTTTGGAGGGATATGGGCCAAATGCAGGTAGAAGGATCTGTTTCCATACGGTGTGAAGCTAGTTCTGTCCTGCAGTCGGCTGTGGAAATGCTGTATATGTATTATGGAGCCATAAATTAATATCTTTATTTAGACAGGCATAGATGCTATAGGGAAGATGGGGCATTTTTGATTAGGGATAACATTACCGCTGTACTTTGGGGGGGATATTCCTGGGAATACATCCAGGGAAATTATTTGGGTGGAATTAAGAAATAAGAAAGGGATGATCACCTTAGTGGAATTGTACTACTGTATATAGTCAGTGGGAAATTGAGAAACAAATTTGTAAGGAGAGCACAGTTATTTGGCACATTAAAATCCCTTACCATAACCACCCTATTATTCTTACAAACATTGACTAGGACTGCCATAGTGTTAAAGGTTTAGATGGAGATGAATTTAAGTGTGTACAAGGAAATTTTATGATTCAGTATGTGGGCATACCTACTAGTGAAAGTGCAAAGCTTGACTTACTCTTAGGAACTAAGGCAGAACAAGTGACCGAGGTGTCAGTGGGGGAGCATTTTGTGGCCAGTGACCATAATTCTTAGTTTTAAAATAGTGATGGAAAAGGATAGACTGGATCTAAAGGTTAAAGTTCTAAATTGGAGGAAGGCCAATTCTAACGATATTAGGCAAGAGCTTTCAAAAAATGATTGGGGTGGATGTTTGCAGGTAAAGGGAAAGCTGGAGAATGGGAAGCCTTCGCAAATGAGATAATGAGATTCCAGAGAAAGTATCGTTCTGAAAGGGTGAAAGGCAAGGTTGGTAGGTTTTGGCAATGCTGGATGACTAGAGAATTTGAGGTTTTGATCAAGAAAAAGAAGGAAGCTATGTCAGGTACAGACAGCAGAGATCAAGCGAATCCTAAGAAGTGTGTAAAGGCAGCAGGAGAATAAGTAAAAGGGAAATCAAGAGGGCAGAAAGGGGACATGATATAGCTTTGGAAAATAGGGTTAAGGAGAATCCAAAGGGATTTTATAAATACATAAAGGTCAAAAGGGTGTCTAGGAAGAGAATAAGGCCCCTCAAAGATGAGCAGCCAGTTGTGGTGAGAGTTGATGGAGATGAGGCAATAGCAAGAGGTAGCGCAGCCAGTGGGAAGGAATTTCCTGGGAAAGAACCAAGAGATCGGCTAAAGCGTGTTTGCTTTAATGCAAGGAGTATCAGGAATAAAAGTGATGAGCTTAGAACATAGATCAGTACGTGGTGCTATGGTGTTTTGGCCATAACAGAGACGTGGGTTTCTCAGGCAGGAATGGTTGCTGGATGTTCCAGGGTTTAGATCATTTAAAAAGAATAGGGAAGGGGGAAAAAGAGAAGGGGGTGTAGCGTTGCTAATCAGAGAGGGTATCACAGCTACAGAAGTTACCATTGTCAAGGAGGGTCTGCCTACTGAGTCAGTATGGGTGGAAATTAGGAACAGTAAGGGAGCAGTCACCTCTTAGGGGTTTACTACAGGCTCCCCAGTAGCCACAGGAAGATTGAAGAAAGCATATGTTGGCAGGTTTTGGAAAAATGTGAATGTAATAGGGTTGTTGTAATGGGTGACTTTAACTTTCCCAATATTGATTGGAACCTCCTTCGAGCAGATGGTTTGGAAGGAACTGTTTTTGTAAGGTGGGTTCAGGAGGGTTTCCTAACTCAGTGCGTTGACAGGCCGTCTAGGGGAGAGGCCATTTTGGATTTGGTGCTTGGCAATGAGCCGGGGCAGGTGTCAGATCTTGCGGTGGGAGAACATTTTGGTGATATTGACTGCAACTGCCTCACATTCTACATAGCTATGGAGAAGGAGAGAAGCAGGCACAATGGGAGGATATTTAATTGGGGAAATGATGCTCTCAGACTTGAGTTGGGAAGCATGGACTGGGAGCAATTGCTCCATGGAAAGGGCACCATGGACATGTGGAGACTGCTTAAGGAACAGTTGTTGCAAGCGATGCATGTGTTCCTCTAAGACAGGCAAGAAGGGGTAAGATAAAGGAACCTTGAATGATGATAGTGGAGGAGCTTCTTGTCAAAAGAAGGAAGGCTGCTTATGTAAGGTGGAGGAAGCCAGGGTCTTGCTCAGCTCGAGAAGAGCTGGCGAGGAAGGAGCTCAAAAATTTTCTGAGGAGAGCCAGGAGGGGACACGAAAAAGACTTGGCAGGAAGGATTAGGGAGAATCCAAAGGCATTTAACATGTATGTGAGGAATAAGAGAATGATCAAAAAAAGAGTAGGGCTGATCAGGGATAGCATAGGGAACTTGTGTATAGAGTCTGAGGAGTTGGGGAAGCCCTAAATGTGTTTTTTGCTTCTGTCTTTACTAAAGAAAAGGACCTTGTAGTGAATGAAACCATTGAAGAGCAGGTAAGCAGGCTGGAATGGATAGAGATTGAGGAAGCTGGTGCGCTGAAAAGTTTGACAAACATTAAGATTGACAAGTCGCCAGGGCCAGACCAGATTTGCCCTTGGCTACTTTGGGAAGTGAGAAATGTGATTGCTTCACCACTTGCGAAGACCTTTGCATCCTCGCTCTCCACCGGAGTCGTACCTGAGGACTGGAGGGAGGCAAATGTAATTCCTCTCTTCAAGAAGGGAAATAGGGAAATCCCTAGCAATTACAGACCAGTCAGTCTCACGTCTGTCGTCTGCAAGGTGTTAGGAAGGATTCTGAGGGATAGGATTTATGACCATCTGGAAGAGCTTGGCTTGATTAAATGCAGTCAGCACGGCTTTGTGAGGGACAGATTATGCCTCACAAATCTTATTGAGTTATTTGAGGATGTTACTAGATAGGTTGATGAGGGTTGAAGGGTGGATGTGGTGTATATGGACTTCAGCAAGGCATTTGATAAGGTTCTCCATGGTAGGCTAGTTCAGAAGGTCAGGAGGAATGGAATACAGGGAAATTTAGCTGTCTGGATACAGAATTGGCTGGTCGACAGAAGACAGTGGGTGGTGGTGGAAGGAAAGTATTCTGCCTGGAAGTCAGTGGTGAGTGGTGTTCCACAGGGCTCTGTTCTTCGGCCTCTACTCTTTGTAATTTTTATTAATGACTTGGAAGAGGAGATTGAAGGATGGGTTAGCAAGTTTGCAGACGGCACAAAGGTTGGAGGTGTCGTTGCCAGTATAGAGGACTGTTGTAGGCTGCAGCGTGACATTGACAGGATGCAGAGATGGGCTGAGAGGTGGCAGGTGGAGTTCAACCTGGATAAGTGCGAAGTGATTCATTTTGGAAGGTCGAACTTGAAAATTGAGTACAGGATTAAAGACAGGATTCTTGGCAGTGTGGAGGAACAGCGGGATCTTGGTGTGCAGGTATATAGATCCCTTAAAATTGTCACCCCAGTGGACAGGGTTGTTAAGAAAGCATATGGTGTTTTGGCTTTCATTAACAGGGGATTGAGTTTAAGATCCGTGAGATCTTGTTGCAGCTCTATAAAACTTTGGTTAGACCGCACTTGGAATACTGTGGCCAGTTCTGGTTGCCCTATTATAGGAAAGATGTGGATGCTTTGGGGAGGGTTCAGAGGAGGTTTACCAGGATGCTGCCTGGAATGGAGGGCTTATCTTACAAAGAGAGGTTGACTGAGCTTGGGCTTCATTGGAAAAAAAGAAGGAACAGTGGGGACCGAATTGAGGTGTACAAGATAATGAGAGGTATCGATCGAGTTGATAGCCAGAGACTTTTTCCCAGGGCAGAAATTGTTAACACGAGGGGTCACAGTTTTAAGCTGTTTGGCGGAAAGTATGGAGGGGATATCAGAGGCGGGTTCTTTGCACAGAGAGTTATGAGCGCATGAAATGTGTTGCCAGCAGCAGCTGTGGAAGTGAGGTCATTGGGGATATTTAAGAGACTGTTGGACATGCATATGTTCACAGAAATTTGAGGGTTCGTACATTAGGTTTACCTTATATGAGGATCAATGGTCGGTGCAACATCGTGGGCTGAAGGGCCTGTTCTGTGGTGTACTCTTCTATGTTCTGTCCCCACCTAATCTAGTCCCATCTGCCAGCACTCGGCCCATATCCCTCCAAACCCTTCCTATTAATACACCCATTCAGATGCCTTTTAAACGTTATAATTGTACTCGCCTCCACCACGTCCTCTGGCAGCTCATTCTGTACAAGTACTACCCTCTGTGTAGAAACCTTGTCAAACGCCTTACTGAAGTCCATACAGATCACATCTACCGCTCTGCCCTCATCAATCCTCTTTGTTACTCCTTCTAAAAGGTGAAGAATGTTACCTCAGAACACAGCGGGATCTTGATCAGATGGAGCAATGGCCAATGAACTTTAGATCATTGTGAGGTGCTGCATTTTGGAAAGGCAAATCAGGCAGGACATGTACACTTAATGGTAAGTTTTGGGGAGTGTTGCTTGGAGTGCAGGTTTATAGTTTATAGCATAAGAGCTTTTATATGGATTTGGTGATTCTATATCTGGTATCCAGAGGGGAGGAACTCTGAACTTATGAATATGTATAAACGTGTGCATTCAATGATTGAGGGCTATGTCTTTGTTTTGCTCAGCTGTTATGGTTATTATCATTATTATTATTGTTAAGATATGCCTTATACCTTAGTTATTAGTTATTAATAATTTAGTAATTATTGTGTTTGTTTTTGGTATTGGTTTGAATTGTTTGGTTTATATTTGTTGCTATGTTCAAAAGAAGAATTTTCCTTATTTTTAAGAGAAATATATTTTTAAAAATTGATTTGCATGATCTATATGCAGATTAAAGCAACCCATAATTACAGATGTTCCTTTATTGTATAATTGTCAAATGTCCTGTTTAATGCCATCCCGAACTAATATAGTTTGAGGGTCAATATGCAACCCCAATAGTTTCTATGAGGAAACATGTTTTCTGTCAATGGGTTGAAAGTGTTTACAATTCCTGTCCTCAAATGACTGGATGCAGAATCTCTAAATATTTTTAAGGCAGAGGTATATAGATTCTTGATGATAACTAAGATGGAAAGTAGGGATTCTATAATTAACAGGCGTATGCAAGAATGTAGAATTGAGGTTGAAATCAGATCAGTCGAGTAAAAAATGAGGTCTGCAGATGCTGGAGATCACAGCTGCAAATGTGTTGCTGGTCAAAGCACAGCAGGTTAGGCAGCATCTCAGGAATAGAGAATTCGACGTTTCGAGCATAAGCCCTTCATCAGGAATAAGAGAGAGAGAGCCAAGCCGGCTGAGATAAAAGGTAGGGAGGAGGGACTAGGGGGAGGGGCGATGGAGGTGGGATAGGTGGAAGGAGGTCAAGGTGAGGGTGATAGGCCGGAGTGGGGTGGGGGCGGAGAGGTCAGGAAGGAGATTGCAGGTTAGGAGGGCGGTGCTGAGTTGAGGGAACCGACTGAGACAAGGTGGGGGGAGGGGAAATGAGGAAGCTGGAGAAATCTGAATTCATACCTTGTGGTTGGAGGGTTCCCAGGCGGAAGATGAGGCGCTCCTCCTCCAGCCGTCGTGTAGTTGTGTTCTGCCGGTGGAGGAGTCCAAGGACCTGCATGTCCTCGGTGGAGTGGGAGGGGGAGTTAAAGTGTTGAGCCACGGGGTGATTGGGTTGGTTGGTTCGGGCGGCCCAGAGGTGTTCTCTGAAGCGTTCCGCAAGTAAGCGGCCTGTCTCACCAATATAGAGGAGGCCACATCGGGTGCAGCGGATGCAATAGATGATGTGTGTGGAGGTACAGGTGAACTTGTGGCGGATATGGAAGGATCCCTTGGGGCCTTGGAGGGAAGTGAGTGTGGAGGTGTGGGCGCAAGTTTTACATTTCCTGCGGTTGCAGGGGAAGGTGCCGGGGGTGGAGGTTGGGTTGGTGGGGGGTGTGGATCTGACAAGGGAGTCACGAAGGGAGTGGTCCTTGCGGAACGCTGATAGGGGAGGGGAGGGAAATATATCCTTGGTGGTGGGGTCCGTTTGGAGGTGGCGGAAATGGCGGCGGATAATACGTTGTATGCGCAGGTTGGTGGGGTGGTAGGTGAGAACCAGTGGGGTTCTGTCTTGGTGGCGGTTGGAGGAGCGGGGCTCAAGGGCGGAGGAGCGGGAAGTGGAGGAGATGCGGTGGAGGGCATCGTCGATCACGTCTGGGGGGAATCTGCGGTCCTTGAAGAAGGAGGCCATCTGGGTTGTGCGGTGTTGGAATTGGTCCTCCTGGGAGCAGATGCGGCGGAGACGAAGGAATTGGGAATATGGGATGGCGTTTTTACAGGGGGCAGGGTGGGAGGAGGTGTAGTCCAGGTAGCTGTGGGAGTCAGTCGGTTTATAATAGATGTCTGTGTTGAGTCGGTCGCCCGAGATAGAAATGGAAAGGGTCTGTGTTGAGTCGGTGAAATCAGATCAGCCATAATGTTATTGAATGGTGGAGCAGTCTCAAAGAACTGAATGACCTACTCTTGTTCCTTGTTTATATGTTTATATTGCTGGTTTTTGATATCAGTACCAATGGATGAAAATCTGGATATAGTGAATAATCATAGTGGCAGGACTGCGACTGGAAAGGATCACAGTGGCCTTTGTCCATAGCAGATATTTTTATTGATTGCCTGTACACTGCATGCTGCCCTTTATTGTCCCAATGCATGTTACTAGCAGTCTTTAACATGCTCAATGGCTCCCTGGCGAGTATATGTATTTGACCAAGACTTCCATTTTTCCCACATACCTGCTAGTCTGCTATTAATTGACTGGTCAGTATTTAGTCTCGGTCTTGTGGTCCTGCTGTGATTACATAACTGCAAGCCCACTAATGTCATCCCAATAGCTGCTTCTCATTTGTCCCAGTACTTTCTTTTCTTCCTATTCCTAAACCCACACTCAAGAGCTTGCTACAGAAACTATTTGCATTCTGTTACATATTCTGTTCATCACAGTGAAGGTTCTGTTGTAACAATAGCGTGCTGAGGACCGGAAAATCAGTCATTTTGCCATAAGAAGCAATTCACGTTGAAACATAAAATAGGAGAAAGAGAATGCCATCCAGCTCTTCAAGGATCGATTTCTTCTTGGGGACAGAATGGAACTTTACTGCAGAGGGCTGTTCAGGCTGAGTCATTAAGTGTGTTGAAGGCTGAGGTATTGTCAGCAAAAGCCATTGTCAACTTCTTGCACTTAACCTGGACACTTTCCTGTGGTTGTCAAGCAACTAGAATATTTTCAGATAAGTAAGATATTAAATGAAAGTTTTTTGAGGAATTTGTATGTAAGACTGAGTCAGATTTCCTACTCTTTAGTTGTACCAAAGTTACATCATAGAATCACTGCAGTGTTGAAGCAGGCCATTTGGCCCATCGGGTCCACAGTGACCCTTCAAAGGGCATCCAACCCAGACTCACCCCTACCCTATCCCTGAAACCCTATCTTTTCCAAGCCTATGGGCAATTTAGCATAGCCAATCCACCAAACCTGCACATCTTTGGACTGTGGGAGGAAACCAGATCCCACAGAGGAAACTCACTCAGACACACTGAGAATGTGCAAACTCCACATAGACAGTCACCTGAGTCTGGAATCAAACATGGCTTCCAGGAAATGTGAAGCAGCAATGCTAGCTACTGTGTTGCCCTGTAGAATTTAAATTAACTTCCCGCTTACTCCAACAAAAGAGAATTTAACCACTGTCCTTTGATATTCAATGACATTACTATTGCTCATTCCTCCCATGATCAACATCCTGGGGGTTACTATTGAGTAGTAAGTGAATTGGACTAGCCATATAATTACTCTGGTGACAAAAGCAAGTCAGAGGCTAGGAATCTTGTAGTCAGTAACACACCTCCTGACTTCCCCAGCCCTGTCCACCAGGTCAGCGGTGAGATGGAATGCTCTCCATCTGTCTGGTTTAGTGCAGCTCCACCAACAGTCAAGAAGTTTAACCATCCAAGACAAAGTTGCCTACTTGATTAGCACTCAAACATTCACTGTCTCCACCACTGATGCACAGTAGCAGATGTGTGTACCATCTACAAGATGAACTGCAATAATTCACAAGACTCCTTTGGCAGCTACCATCTAGAAGGGCAGACGCAGCACTGCTACTTGCATATTCCCATCCACACACTATCCTGAGTTGGAAATATATCACCCTTCTTTCAGAGTTGCTGGGTCAAAGTTCTGGAACTCCCTCCCCAGTGACACTATGGGTTTACCTCCACTAAACAGATTGCAGCAATTCAAAAACACAGCTGACCACTCCTTCTCAGCAATAGGGATAGGAAATGAATGCTAGCCCAGCTAGCAACATCCACTACACATGAAGGTTTTTTTTAAAAAAAAACATGAATTTATGATACTCTCCAAATTAACAACATATCTTTCTAACATAACTGAAGTAAAACTGATATTCAGAAAATTCAGGACTTGGCATGTGTCAGCTGCATATGTAGCTACAACCTGATATAGGATTATTGGTAAATATCTTATTGTGGCAAAGGAATCCAAAGATTAAAATATCAAAATAATATCTTCAATTAATACTCTCACATGATCTGGAACTAGTCTTCATCTGTGACTCAGACAGTGACTAAACCAAATACTACAGCAGATGGCAGTATGTTCCAATGGTTCCTTCAGTCATCAGGGTAGCCTGCATTATTTTCATGAGGCTTTCGGATCAGAATTTATTGGACTTGGTGAATTGCAAAGTTCCACAAGTTTCGGAATAAATTCCACTGTTCCACCCTTAGCTTCACAGAAAGGTCTTGTCATGCTTAATGTCAATGTAATTTTCATGAAGTTGCAACCTTAACAATTTCTCCTTTGAATCCTCCCACTTGCTCCAGACCAAAGGGGTAGCCATGGGCACACATATGGGCCCCAGCTATGCCTGTCTCTTTGTTGGCTACGTAGAATGGTTGATCTTCCGTAATTACACCGGCACCACTCTCCACTTCTTCCTCCGCTACATTGATGACTGCATTGGCGTGACTACCTGGTAGGTCCACACACCCTACAACCCACCCTCCCATCCTGGCACTTTCCCCTGCCACCGCAGGAACTGTAAAACCTGTGCCCACACCTCCTCCCTCACCTCTATCCAAGGCCCTAAAGGAGCCTTCCACATCCATCAAAGTTTTACCTTCACATCCACTAATATCATTTATTGTATCCCTTGCTCCCGATGCGGTCTCCTCTACATTGGGGAGACTGGGCGCCTCCTAGCAGAGCGCTTTAGGGAACATCTCTGGGACACCTGCACCAATCAACCACACCGCCCCATGGCCCAACATTTCAACTCCCCCACTTTCCCACTTTCAGTGCCTGATTTGATATTGAATTGACCCCTCTGATTCGTTGTCTTCTGTCTTCCTCTGTTTATTTCTCAGTGCTGAAAGTTCATTGGCTGAGCAGATGTACTGTTTGCCATATTATTGACCAAGATGTCAGAGACTTGTTTCATGCACTGAGTCTGCTTTTCTCAGCTCACACATTTGAGCAATACTTTGGGATTTAAAAACTGCATGATCAAGTTTATTTACAAGTAGTTCTATGGAACTTTATGAGAACAGAATTTTACATTCTGGGAAAAATTTCCTCCCTGCCCTATTTGAAGAAAAGTCATATAAACTGTTCTGTATTGAGTAAATTCACCAATGCAGCATTCTTAGCAGGGCTTGAAATGGACACAGATTAAAATTGGGTTGCAACATTGAATCTACTTAAACATCAGGGATGGTGGGGATGTCGTGGTCATTACAGTGGGCTAGCAAACTAGAGACCCAGTCCAATACTTTGGAGATATGGCTTCAAAGCCTGTCATAGCAACTGTTGGAATTGAAATGCAATTCGTAAATCTAGAATTGAAAGCTAGTCTCAGCAGTTCATATCCAAATGCAGCAAGGCCTGGATAATGTCCAGTTTGGACTGACAAGTGGCAAGTAACATTTGTGCCACACAAGCACCAGGTAATGGCCATCTCTAACAGGCGAGAATCTAATTAACACTCTTGACATTTAATGGTGTTTCCATAACTGAATTGCCCACCATCAACATCCTGGGACTATTAATTGATCAGAAACTGAACTGGACTGGCCCTATAAATATAATGGTTACAAAAGCAGATTAGGGATTAGGAATGTCAGAATGAGTAATCCATCTCCTGATTCCCCAAAGCCTGTCCACCAGCTACAAGTCATAAGCTGTAAGTATAATGGAATACCCACTTGCCTGGAGAGTGTAGTTCCAAAAGCATTCAAGAAAATTGAACTATGCACATGGCATGCAATGATTCAGCTATGAAGAGAGACAAGATAAGCTGACTTTGTTTTCCTTAGAGTAGACAAAGCTGAACAAGTTCTAATTGAGATGTACAAAGTTATGACAGGCATTGATTGGAATAAATGTTTCCCCTTATTAGGGGTCAGTAACTAAGGGGCACAGTTTTAAGATTAAGGAGCAAGAGGTTTAGAGAAACCTCCATCCAGAGTGTGGTAAATATCTGGAACTCATTGCCTAAACATGTGGTCGTGTCAAGACATTGAAGAACTATTTAGATAAGGCTACGGGCAAAGCGTTGGAAAATTGGGTTAGAGTAGATGGATCCTTGGGCCTTTTTCCATGCAGTAAAACCTCTATGCCTCTATAACTAGGGATGGGCGATAAATTTTGGCTAGGTCAGTGACATTCACATCCAATGAATGAATGGATATGGCTCAGTGGTTAGCACTGCTGCCTCGTAGTGCCAGGTTCCAGATTCAGGGTTCAATTCCAGCCTCGGGTGACTGTCTGTGTTGAGTTTGCACATTCTGCCCATATCTGCATGTGTTTTCTTTGGTTTCCTCCCACAGTCCAAAGATGTGCAGCTTAGGTGAACTAAATCACCCATGGTGTTCAGAGATATGTAGGTTAGATGCATTAGTCAGGGGTAAAATGTAGAGTAATAGGGTAGGGGAATGGGTCTGATTGGGATACTCTTTGGAGGATTAGTGTCGACTTGTTGGGCCGAATGGCCTGTTTCCCCACTGTAGGGATTCTATGAAAACAAAAAGCAATGCTGACCATTTAACCATTATTAATTGTCATAAACTCCTATCTGGTTCACTAATACTGTATACTCAAGGTAAGGAAACCTACTTTCATTACCCAGTCTGAACTGAATATGATTCCAGATCCAGATGAATGTAGTTGACTGCTATCTAAAATAACTCAGCAAGTTACTCAGTTCAACTTAGAGATGGCATACAATGCCCACAACCCAAGAAGGAATTTTAACAATAATCACATTTGTTATTTTGTCAAAAGCAATGAAGAAAGACAAAAAGATCAAATCAGTAACTAAATAACTACAGAACTTGTGTTTACTCTTTTTCAAGAAATTTTGATGGTACACAATAGCAAAGCACCATTGATCATTGTACAGTAGAGGGCAGCTTTTGACTAGTTTGATGGTCACTAGCAGTCCTATTTGGATGACAGAACTTGTTAAATGTTGATATTTTATGGAAATGAGATTAGTTTTGAAAATAGGATGGGCTGCATTAAATTTAAAAGTTAGTGTTATCACAGAAAAAAACATTGATTTTACAAAAATATTCAACAGATGTCATGAAAGGATTATTTTGGAAAATTCCATCTTTCTGTGTGTTTTCAGGATAAGTTCAGATAAAATAACTCTGAAATGTGTTATTGTTTGGATCAATTTGTTGAAACACTCAATGTGTTGCTTTTAATTAATGTACCACCAGTACCATTTGGCCTATCTATTTCCATTAATCCCAACTGTTTCACTATTAAATCTATAATGTCTGCCTTCTTTTGTTGCTGTGACAACTTTATTTCCAGCTTGCTGGCTAACTCTACCAGTTTAGCTTTAGTTGTACCTCAGAATTGTACCAGGGAACTTCTAGCACTTTCAAAAAATCTTTAATCATTTCCAGTGCTAATTTAAATCTATGTACAGACTTGATGCCTGATTACTCACTTTAAATATCAAAACCCATTTCTGGACCTACATTGTCTGCATTCTAAGATCCAGTACTCGAGGCCCTAACTATGTTACGAGAAAAAGTCAGACATCTGAATCAAATCAGCTTCCCTATCTCTGTATTCACAACACAGTAAAATTAAAACCATCAAAGACCCTCAAAATTAACCCCAATGGTACATAGGCAGACCTTTTGAATAACCAGTCTAGATTTTGGGAATAATCAATACTAGATACTAGTCTTTAAATAAAAGACTTAACAATTTATTAATAATGCAGCAACTTTAGCATAGCAAAGTTGAGCAATAAACTAATCTAATTAATGTTTATAATTTAAACCCCTGCTCTGTAATTCCAGCCCTCACTCTCACACAAAGACAGAGAGACAAACATAGTTAAGGGATAAATCAGAAGAGAAAAAAAAATGAGATACAACCAGACAGTTCACTTAAGTAATCTCCATAATCTGTAACATCAGAACATAGGATTATATTTTGCTTGGTTTCTGATAACACCGATGCATGCAGATAGCTTTTGCTAGAAATATTTGTTTAATTCTTATAGCTGAGATTCTCCAACTTTCAGTCAGATGATAATGAGAGGACAACCAGGTTGCAATCACAACAGTCTGTAGCATCTGTAAACACAACACTTTTGACCAAAACACAGTCCAAAAACCATTTCAAACTCAGGCTCTCCCTGCCAGATTGACCATTACTTCACAAGGTCCTAGTCTTTATTTAATATCTGGCATATGACTGAGCATAAGGCCTCACTGGCATTGAAGCATTTATAGAGTACTTAACAAGAAATAATCTGCAACTAACTTTCAGGCCTGACCTTAAATACAAATAATAGCCTCACTATATTTTTTTAAACAAACCGGTATTCATTGTCCACAGCTCTAGTCCAAAATTGATTAAAAACGGTAAAAATAATGAAAGTCACTGAGGGTTCCAGCATTTGTCTACTGAACATTGCTTGTGCTGTTCGATGCGCAAACAATTTTGTGTTGTAGCTTCATCAGCTTGGCACCTGAATTTTAATTATATTTGGTGCTGCTCCTGGCGAACCCTCCTACACTCTTCATTGAACCAAGTTAGTCCCCTGGCTTTGTAGTAATGATAGAGTGAAATATATAAGAACCCATGATGTTGCTGTTGACCCACAGAGATTTATGGATGCCTTGTTTTGAGTTTGTTCATCTTCAAATGTCACTCTTCACTGCAACAATATAACATCATTTACAGGTAATTTGACCCTGATATTGAACAGCTTTCTGTATTCATCCACATGTTGCAGTGTTTCCCAAATAGAGACAGCATCATGTCAAAATATGTTATCAACTTTGTTGTTGTGACTTTGACTTTTTTTAAAAACTGCTTTGACATTTTAAAAATGTCTAATCACTTGTCCCTTTTACTGATTTACAGGGACTCTGCTTTGTTATTGAAATGAACACTTTATCTTTCGTTCCCAGAGAACAGTCTATTCTTTGGAGAACTCTGGCATATCAATACATGGTTTACTTTCAAGTGTAATTGACTGTCAATAAAGTAGTTATTCCATTCAACTGAAAAGATTAGTGGCTTCAAGAAATTGTCTGAGTAGTTTTCCTATAAAGCTGGTTTATTAAATGTGATTTGTCTGTAATACCATTTGAGAATTGCCAATCTTTTTTTATAAAGCAAATTTCCGTTTGCTATTAACGTGATTCTTATTCCCAGGCATTAAGTGTTACAGTGTGCAGAGGATGGGATTTCACATCGGCATCACATAATCAGTCGGCTCCTGCCCTTCCTCTTGAAGACCTTCGTGAAAGGTATTGTGAAATGTTTGTGCTGGTGGATTTGGAAAAGTATCGTGAAAATATCCCTACAGTCTGAGGACAGGAAGCTGGGAGCAATGTGTTAATTTAAAAACTTAAATAGCTAAGAGTGAAATTTCACTGGAATTGAATAACAGTAAAACGACAATGTTGAGGAACAGTTTGAAACTTGGCTTTGTTACTTGTATTAAGAATTTTTTTTGCTCTCTTTGTTTAAAAAATATTTTAGATGTTAAAAGTATCTGCAGATTCGTGAATCTCTTTCAGTGACTAATCACTGTGGTAACCAACTGCAAAATAATACCGGTACAGGGGTTGGACATGGTCAGTTAGCTGCTCGGGGTGGTTAGAATCAGGAAACTCTGCACATAGTGGGTGAGAGAGAGAAAGGCACAGTGTAACCTTTAGTGCATATGTGGAGGTGTCCTGAAGGGGTGAGTAGGCTGTGCAGAAGAGATTCAGGGTTAGTCAGGGTCAGATATTAGTAAGGATGAGTGTGAGTGGGGAAGCTGTTGCAGGAAATGTGGGTATAGTAGCAGAGATAGAGTGAATGTGAGGTGTTAACGAGAAGATGGTGGCATTTTCACTGGCAGAGTGGAGAAAGTCATTAATCATCTTACTACATTCTGTGCATTCCTTCAGATGGTTGAGACTGCACTGGCCTGGATGGTAACCCTGGTCCAGGTTGGCCAGGTTCCAGTAGAATGATTAGATTCCCTCCAGTGTGGAAACAGGCCCTTCGGCCCAACAAATCCACACCGACCCTCCGAAGAGTAACCCGTTCCCCCCCCCCCCCCGGTCTGACTAATAGACCTAAAAACTATGGACAATTTAACATAATCAACTCACCTGACCTGCACATCTTTGGAATGTGGGAGGAAACGGAGCACCTGGAGGAAACCCACACAGACACGGGGAGAATGTGCAAACTCCACATAGACAGTCACCCAAGGCTTTAATTGAACTTGAGACCCTGGCACTGTGAGGCAGCAATGCTAACCATTGAGCCCTTGATGTCCTCTGTTGGTCTAGGAGAAAAGGACACCCTGCTTCTGCGTCACCCCATCCCCATCAGCAGATTCTCCATGTCCCTGCCCACAAAGAGAGATACTAATTTTCCATTGTCTGCCACGTCCAGGGCCAATGTCAGAAAACATGTAGGGCAGCTCTGGACTGACAGCTCTTGCCTGGGTGCACAATATCTTTTTAAAGATGGTGCTGTACCATGGATGTTGGTCAATTCTGGGATATCTAAGAAGTGGTGAATTGTTTTGGAAATGGCACATGGTAGAAAGTGTGAGTGTGGCATCAAATGGTTGGGTAGGTAATAAATCTGGTGGGTTTTGTTAAATAAGGTGATAGATATCCCTATGCATCATGATGTGAAACCCTACAAGAAATCTGACAAAACTGACACAGCAAAATAAATTAATATTCAGCCCTTGATCTAACAAGGCAGGTTTTGTCTGGAATCTGACTTGCGCAGCATTACCGTTGGATGGGATCAGAAGACTGGCTAGAATGTAGTGCAGCCAGCAGGTATAGATGGTAATCGAGAGTAATCAGTTGAAGATTCTGATGAATTACACTATGCAGTACCATACAACAGGTCAGTTACAGCAGGTCAAAATTTACTTAGACTGCTATAATTTGCCCTTCCTGAAGAAGGACTCATGCCCGAAACATCGATTCTCCTGCTCTTTAGATGCTGCCTGACTTGCTGCGCTTTTCCAGCAACACATTTTCAGCTCTGATCTCCAGCATCTGCAGTCCTCACTTTCTCCTCTTATAATTTGTGTTAGGCTAATTACTATTTTTGTTTTGATTTCTCTGGTGTTTTTGGTGTTTGCTCCTGTTTTTCTTGTAGGCCCCATTATTTCTATTGCATGATTTTCTGGAATATGGTGTCTCACGGGAACACAACTATTGTGTTATAGGAGAATTGCCTGTAATAGCAAATTGTCACTTGGGTGTGGTCGCCAATTTATTGACATATGCTATAAGGGTTGCAAATTGCAAATTTGTTTTGACCTGGCTAAGGCGGCACCACACTCCAGACATGTCCATCACTCCCCCCTCTGACCTATCATCTTCTCCCTCACCTTCATCCACCTACCACTTTCTAAGTTACCTTCCCCCAAATCTCACCTCCTGCCATTTATCTGTCAGCCACGACCCACAAGCCTCATTCCTGATGAAGGGCTTATGTCTGAAATGTCGATTCTCCTGCTCCTCAGATGTTGCCTGACCTGCTGTGCTTTTCCAGCACCACACACTCGAATATGTACTTTTTAGATTAGATTAGATTACTTACAGTATGGAAACAGGCCCTTCGGCCCAACAAGTCCACACCGACCCGCCGAAGCGCAACCCACCCAGACCCACTCCCCTACACCTAACACTACGGGCAATTTAGCATGGCCAATTCACCTGACCCGCACATCTTTGGATTGTGGGAGGAAACCGGAGCACCCAGGGGAAACCCACGCAGACACGGGGAGAATGTGCAAACTCCACACAGTCAGTCGCCTGGGGCAGGAATTGAACCCAGGTCCCTGGCGCTGTGAGGCAGCAGTGCTAACCACTGTGCCACCGTGCCGCCAACTGTCTCAGAATCAAATATATCGACTCTTTTATTAGATGTTGAAAATTTTTATCTAACAAATATGAAATATTTCCATTGATACTGCATGGAACTTGAGCATTGTGTATATTGTGGTGAGTAGCTATGGAGCACATCCAGGGAGTATGTTAAAGACATGTGGTGGTGCTTTTGATCAGACAGGATATGGAGGACATATGGGGACATGAGAATACTGTGGATGATCTGAGAGGATGTGGGTTCAACCAAACAAGTATTCAGGGTTGGGGGACTCTCAGACACTGTTAGGCACTGGAATACTATGTTACAGAATTGAGGACAACTTTCTAAGTAGACCACCTCTGGAATTCCAATCCCAAGCATTCTTGGCTCGCTCAAAAGCTATACTGCAATCATGACCCCATTACGAAAAATCAAAAACATCATGTGTAATCATACATGGGTTAATGTGCAATTTGTCAGATACAGAAGTAAGCAGGTCATGGTTTGACCGAGCCCAGAGGAAAATTTGACCTATATCTTAGCATTATTAGTAACTGGAGAAGATGGTGCACAGTTTCTAACACTCAAAAGCCTGAGATATACAGGTTTGTAACAATGGAATTGAAGACTAGTGGGGCCAGTTAGAAAAGTGGAAGTAAGGCCATAGTCAGATCAGCTATGATCTTATTGAATAGTAAAGCATGATCAAGGGACTGAATGGCTTGCCCCGATCTTATGATCTTTTAAAGAGGAAATTGACAATTAATGAGCCTGATGATTTTTGCTTGCTCATCACTTTTTGTGTAAATCAGAATGTCTAAATCTAGACTTTACATCCTGCATTTGGTAAAAATAATGCTGTAGATTTTCCTGTTTACTGTTTGGATGGCAATAACATATAAGAGCATACCATTAAGTCTGCTCGGCCATTAGTTAAAACATGGCTGATCTGATAATTCTCAACTCCACTTTGCTGCAATTGGTCCATAACTCTTCATTAAAAATCTATCTCAGTTTTAAATAATCTTAATTACCCATCTTCTACAAAGAAACAAAACAATTGATAGATTCAGTACCCTCTAACAGAAGAAATTCCTCCTCATCTCTATCTTAAATGTCACACAACACATCTATTCTAAGATAAACCAAACAGAGACATGCACAAGAATTCCTAGAAGCATGGCATTCCAACCAGAACTCTATCAACAAACACTTTGGCTTGGATCCCATCTACCACTCTCTGAGAAAAAGAACCGGTAAATGACATCAATAATACAGGAAATGACTTCAGCAACCCAAAGAAACCCAAACACATAAATAGAAAGCAGAATATAACATCTGTGTTTCATTAGAGGCTCACTGATGATGTTACCTAGTATGGTGATGAAATGTCTGAAAATGAACCTTCCAGCTCAATGAACATATTTACATCCACACCAGCTAATAGTCCAACAGGTTTATTTGAAAGTATAAGCTTTCAGAGCACTGCTACTTCATCCGGTATCTAATGGGGCAGGATCATAAGACACAGAATTTATAGTAAAAGTTCAAAGTTCATACAACTGATGCAATGTGTTGAACAAATCTATATTGCTGCTAAGTCTTTAATCACTTAAATACTTTAGTTTGAGCACACTGAATGTTATTGTGGAAAATCAGAACAATCTCTTAGTCTTCAATTCCATTGTAGTACTTCATGGCCACAATACATGGAGCAAAATATACCAAAATATAATTAGATATGTGAAATGAATAAAAATGTCTAACTGTGCAACAGTCCAAATAAAATCAGAGAAGTGACTTATTGCTTTGTCTTCAATAAATGTTACAATTACTTTAATTTTTCTTACACAAATCTCTAACCAAGTAGTACGACATTGATTCTGACTTGTGGAAATACTTATTCCAGGAATCACTTTATTTAATATCCTGGTTTCCAGATTAGCCAGAAAATAGAGAAAATATTGGAACGCTAACATTGAATTTAAAATGCTAATCTGAAGACAATATAATGTTTTGAAAAGACAACTTTATTTTCTATCAGATCACTGCATCTGTGGCTAGCACTTGGTTTTAAGGATAACAATGCAGTCGCAGTATTTCATAACTAATTCCCAATAAGAATAACTATAGCTCTCAAAAAAGACCACTTATTAATTTGTATACAAATTGCAGATCCCCTTTTAGTTCTGACTTTTGTCCTCGGCAATCAGTGATATAAACATTTGAATACATTTAAAAATTTCATTTTTTATCACTTTTATAAATCAGGTGAAAAATTATGAACTATTCATACAGGCTAAGCTTTACTCAGAATATAATCCACTCATTGATTATGTTTTGCCTTAGATCAGAATATTAGTCAAGTCTCAATCTCATACAAGAAGTCTGAAGTTGTTTCCCATTGCTTCCTGACAGTTTTAAAATATTTCTTTAGATTACTTTGTTCTGGGTGGGATGAAAATTAATATTAAAGAGCTATGGTTTTCTGGGAGTTGTGGACAGGGTTTGCTTTTCATCTGCACCCACCATATGCATGGACAGCTGTGAGTCATCAGTCCTATACTTTGTACTTGATTACACATGACAATAAACCAAATTCTAATTCTAGTTTACAGTATATAGCCAGTGTGCCAACCTCTGTGTATTTCTGCTGTGTGTGAAGCTCGCAGTCTGACTCAGAAATGTGAATACTAATGTTGACCCAATAGTCGCAGGGGCCTGTGTGCCCTGTTGGATCCCAAAGCCATATTTAGTGACTACACTCAAATCTCCAGTTGCTGTGGCCTGACTGCTCAACCAGGTCACTTAATAAAACTGCTGAAGTGACACACCAAATTTTTCAAAGACGTTTCAAGTATACAATTTTTGGTTCTGATTCTGCTGAAAACATTTTTATGCACCTTGTACGTCAATGTATTGACTCTTTTCCAAATAGCCAATCTTTCATTTGTCTTCTGAGGCTCAACCTATAATGAAAAGTCATATATTAGATCAGCAGAACATTTGAACAGACTGGAAGCTGTTCGTAGAGATAATTGTTTACTGTTGTTTTCTTTCATACTTGTTTACTGTTAAATCCTAATGCATAGTGCTCTTCCTACATGCACTGTGTTTAAAATAGTAAATTATACTATCACTGTTGAGAGATGAAAAAAAATCACTGTCAGTACATTGTCTATCTTCAAACCCGAATACCTTGCACAATAATTTGAAAAGGATTGCTCAATTTAGTCAGAAAAATAATAACAATAATGTAAATTAGAAAAGACTCCTAACTTTCTTTTTTGGTTATTTAGGTTTAGGAATAAAGAAACTCTGAGTAGGAATAGGATATTTGACCTTTTGAACTGACACTGCAATTCATTATGATCGTTGCTGTTCCCCTATGCCAATGCCATTTTCTCAATGTCTCTCCATACCTCTTGATAACTTTAATATCTAAAATATATCAATCTCATAAATTTTAAGTGGGCTGATTTTTATATCAATTTTGTGCTGATTACTATCACATTTTTAGATTACAACACAATAAGGTACAATAAACACAGGGACTATACTTGTTGGAGTTGAGAAGAACGAGGGAGGATCTTATAGAAACATATAACATTGTGAAGGGAATAGATAAGATAGAAGCAGGGTGATTGTTTCCCCAGGCAGGTGAAATTAAAACTAGAGGACATTAAGGGGGACCAGATTTAGAACTGAATTGATGAAGTACTTCTTCACCTAAAGGTTTGTGAATCTGTGGAATTCTCTGCCCAGTGAAGCAGATGAGGCTACCTCGTTGAAGGCAAAGATAGACAGAATTTTGAGCAGAAAAGGAATTAAGGGTCATAGTGAATGGGTGGTTAAGTGGAGCTGAATCCACGAAAAGATTTGCCATGGTCTTATTGAATGGAGGAGCAGGCTTGATGGGCCAGATGGCCTACTCCTGCATCTATTTCTTATGTTATGTTCTTACCATAAGGATGTGACTACTAGAAAGTGTGTTAAAGAATAAATATGCTTCCCTCACCAACACCCTTCAAATTGTCAGAACAATATTTTGGTAGTTGTTAAAAATGTAACAGTTCTGCTTTCTACTCTGATTATTATTCATGAAAAAGTATTAATTACTCTATTTCCATAACTTTTGGTAGGGGCATTAAAAACACAGATTTCCAGAGTTTATGATTTATGGTGGCTGAATTAGTAAAATTATTTTTATTATGTGTTAATAATTTAGATAACTATTCCAATTTGTAAAGTAATTTGAAAGTGTGATTTATACTTTTGTCCAGTTGAGACTTAATCAATTAAGGCAAAACAAGAATTTTTTGATTAAAAAATTATAGAAAGTTTATTATAGAAGAGGTATTCAGAACAACTTCGGGCAATTTTTACAGCTTCAGCTGGTTGTGCATTCCATTGAAGTATATTTCATGGGATTCACCTCTCATCTGCTCTTGAGCCCATTTGTGAGATTTATATCTGATTCACACTCTGCCCTCTCCAAAATTATGTGTCCAGCAACAAAGTATTACAGAACCCCTGTGTTTCACCACTGTATGACCAAGATGCTTTGTTCATGCTATTATTGAGTCAATGGTTGGCTCTAGCTGTTGCTCGGCAAAATACAGCCAGCTTTCACTTAATTCTTATGCTTGAGATCATCTAGCCTCAGTATCTCAAACAATATTTGGCGTCAAGGAGTCCAAAAAAAACTAGAATGAATGGAAACCAAGGGGTATCTTTTCATGAGTTTGGATCACATTTAGCATAAAGGAAGATGGTTGAAGGTCAATCATTTCAGTCCAAACACGTTCCTCAGGGTTCTGTCCTAGGTCCGACCATATTCACAAATATGGTATGACCCTAGTTAATGGTAATACAAGTAAGATTCCAGGTGAGACCTAATTTAATAGACCAAAAGATTTATGATTTTTATTAGCCATAATGGGAAATGTGTGCATCGTGGTAAAATCACTAGACTATAGTAATCCAGAACCCCAAGCCAGTGTCATGAAAACATAGATTTGAATCCCACGTGACAGATGGTAAAATTTGGATTCAGCAAAAATCTGGTAAAAAAAAGCTAGCCTAATAGTTACCACTATCAATTGTCATGAAAATAAAAACCATTAGATTAGATTCACTACAGTATGGAAATAGGCCCTTCAGCCCAAAATGACCCTGCAAAGAGTAACCCATCCAGACCCCTACCCCATATTTACCACTGACTAATGAACCTAACACTATAGGCAATTTATCATGGCCAATTCACCTGACCTACACATCTTTGGATTGTGGGAGGAAACCAGAGCATGCAGAAGAAATCCACGCAGACATAGACGGAATGTGCAAACTCCACACAGACAGTTGCCTAAGGCAGGAATTGAACCCTGGTCCCTAGTGCTGTGAGGCAGCAGTGCTAACCACTGAGCCATCATGCCACCCTAGGTTCACAAATGCCTGTTAAGGAAGGTAATATGCCTACATATGACTCCAGACCACACAAAAATGTGGTTGACTGTCAAGTCCCTGCTCAGAAACTAGGGCAATAAATGCTGGCTGAGCCAGAGATGACTACTTCTCATGAATTCACAAAAAAAGCCCCAAAACTATATTACACAGTACAAGAATTATTTGAAATGAACTCAATATAAGTGCCTGAAAGAAAGATTCAATCCTTTCACCACCTCTCCTGCTCATTCATCACCACCTGAAGATCTTCCATCCACTTACATCATTCTTGTTGCAGGAAAAATTGGCCAAAACCAAAGAGGAGGGCCTGGCTTATGGGGAGGGAGTGGGGTGTTGAGTGGAGTAGGATTGGCGGTCAACATAAGATACCTTGTTCTGTATGAGAAGATTCGGCTGCTGGACATTGTGAGTGCTCATGTTGGGATGGACAGTCCTCAGTGGTCAATCAACACAGAAAGCTTCCTTGTTCAGTGCTGCACTGCGCCTCCATTATTACAAACAGCAAAGCATTCTAAACTTGCACAAGAATTTATTCTTGGACAACAAAATCCTGTCTTTGCTTAGAAAAGACACCAAATGCAAACCTCAGAAGCCCCTGCCAGAGACCCTCAACTCCACCTTCATCTCCAAGGACAAACTCATGAAATCTTCAGAGGATACACCAGCAAGGCTTTCCCCTGCACTCTCCACCAACTCAGAGACTTTCTGGATTAGACTCAGAGCAAAATCTGCTGAGTACACAAGACCATAAAACTATAGGAAATAAGAGTAGGAATAGGCCATTCATTCTGACATTTCCCTGTAATCCTTGATCCCCTAATGATCAAAAATCTATCTATCTCAGCCTTAAATATACACAAGGACTCTACTCCCACAGCTGTCTGTGGCAAGGAGTTCCAGAGACTAACAACCTTCTGGGTGAAGAAATTCCTCCTCATCTCAGTGTTAAATTGGCACCTCTTTATTCTGAGATGATGCCCTCTGGTCATAGACTCTCCCATGAAAGGAAGCATTTATCCTGTCATGACCCTCAAGAAGCCTTTATGTTCCACTGAGATCACGTCTCATTCTTCTAAACTCCAATAAGTAGAGACCCAACCTTTTTGGACTTCACTTAAAGGACAATCCCTCCATATCTAGGATAATCCTAGTGAACTGCCTCTAATAAAATAATATATTTTTCTGAAATATGGAGACCAAAACTGCTAATATTATTCCAGATGAGATCTCACCAGCACCTCGTACACCTGTAATAAGATGATTATTCTTATACTTCAAATCTCTTGAAATAAGGGCCTATGTTCCATTAGCTTTCCTGATTATCTGCTGCACCTCTGTGCTAGCTTTCTCTGTTTTGTGCATAAATACCCCAAGTCCCTTTGGATTGCAGCTTTCTGCAGTCTTTCTCCATTTAAATAATATTCTGTTCTCCCTTCCAAAATGAACAACTTTGCAATTTCCCACATTGTTCTCCATTTGACAACATTTTGCTTATTTATTTAACCTATCAATATCTGTCTGTGTGTATCTCCTTAACAACCTACCTTTCCACCTTTTTCATGTAGTCTGCAAATTATATATACATTTTCATCCTCCAAGTCACTAATATATATTTTGAAAATAATTGTGGTCCCAGCACTGATACCTGAGGAACCCCACTGGCCACAAATCACCAACCAGAAAAGAAAACCTTTATTCCTGTGTGTTGATTTCTGTCCATTAGTCAAATCTCTGGACAGCCTCCGACACCATCTTATCTTTTAAGACTTAAGCTGTTTTCTTATAACTTAACCTTTTGTGAGACACTTTGTCTAATGCCTTCTGGAAGTTCAAATACAACACATCTACTGATTTCCTCTATCCACTCTGGTTAGGACTTCCTCAAAAAACTACAATAAATTAGTCAGATGTGATTTCCCTTTCAAGAAGCCTTGCTGAATCAGTTTGATTACATTATGATTGTCCAAATGTTCTGCTATTTCTTCCTTAATAATTGATTCCAATACATTTCCAGCAGTGAATGTTAGGCTAATCAGTCTACAGTTACTAGCTTCTCGATTACCTCCCTTTTTGAATAAGGATGTTACATTAGCAATTCTAAAATCCTCTCATACTTCTTCTGAATCCAATGATTTATGGAAAATGTATCCACTATCGCTTAAATTATCTCTTTTCAGATCCTACGATGCGAGCCTTCAGGCCCAGGGGACTTATCTGATTTTAGCCCCATTAGTTTGTCTAATATTACTTCTTTAGTGACATGATGGTACTTAATTTCTCCCCCATATTCTTTTATATTAATTAGATGATTGAAATATCTTCCACCGTAAAGATTGGTGCACAATATCTATTTAACTCCCCTACTATTTCTGTGTTTGCCACAACCGTCTCCTCAGATTCATTTTCTAAGGGGTCTACCTTCACTTTGGCTCCTCTCTTCCTTTTTACATATTAAAAAGGAACTTACTGTCAGTTTTTATATTCCTCACAAGTTTGCCCTCTTAGTTTATTTTCTATGTCTACATTACCTTTTTAGTCTTCTGCTGAATTCTGAATTTCTCCCAGTCTTTGTGGCTCTCTGACCTTTGCCGCCTTTTATGGTTTTTCTTTCAACTCAATACCCTCCTTAATTTCCTTGATTAGCCATTCCTCCCTTAGAATTTTTCCTCCTTACTGGGATGTTTTTGCTGAGAGTAATGAATTGCTTCTTTAAATGTTTGCCTCTGCTTGATTACTGACAAGAAAAAACTGCAGATGCTGGAATCCAAGGTACACAAGCAGGAGGCTGGAAGAACACAGCAAGCCAAGCAGCATCAGGAGGTGGAGAATTCGATGTAACCATTCTTCAGGTTGAAACCTGAAATATTGTCTTCTCCACCTTGTGATGCTGCCTGGCTTGCTGTGTTCTTTCAACCTCCTGCTTGTCTACCTACTGTTTGATTACTTTCATTCCTGTTCATCTATCTGTCCTATTCTCTTTAGCTAACTCTATCCTCACTTCTTTGTAATTCTGTTTATTTAAATTAAACACAGTGGTGTCCATCACAAGCTTTGCATTCTCAAATTGAATATTCAATTCTGTTATATTATGATCGTTGCTTCCCATGAGATTTCTTATTTGGAAGTCATTTATAAGGCCTGCCTCATGATCCAATACTAGTTCCAAGATAAAATTCTCCCTGGTTTATTGCTTTAGGAAACTATCCCTAATGCATTGTGTAAATTAATGATTGAAATTACTCCTTTCAATTTAATTAACCCAATCAACATGAAGATTACCTTTTTAATTATCTTTCTGGTTCTACTTTTTAATTTAACCCTTAGCTGTTCACATAGAACCTCTTTCCTCTTTTGACCTATATCTTTGGTACCTATGTGGACCACTGCAACTCAGATGAAATATCGTGAACCAGGACACCAGTTGGCAGCATAGCCTTCAGGATTCTGATCTTGGCTAAAGAGAACAGTGTCTATTCCTCGACTATACTATCCCCAATCACAGCAATATTTTTCTTTTCGCACCCCCCTCTTGAATGGCTTCCTATACCATGGTGCTGTGGTCAGTTTGCTCACCATGTCCACAACCCCTGCTCTCATCTATTTATCATTGACCTGTCTCCAAAGCTAATTGAGGAAGAAACACTGAGAAGACTGCTGGAGGTCAGAATATTTCAACTCCATGCAGACGATGATTTCCTGTGGTCTTAGCCAGTAATGACTGTTAAAACATGGAGACCAACACAGGAACAACAGGTAGGTTTGTCAGAGCGAATTGGTAACTTGCATTAAAGGATGAAACAGTCCACTAATGTTATCAATACTGTGCTGACTCTGGCTTGCATGGATCTGACTATCTCATGAAGATTTGGTGATCATTATGGACATTCAGGTCTAGCACACTCAATGTCTACCAGATATGTTGGGATAAAGAGGGCATTTTCAGGATGGCAAATTGTAATTAGTGGAATGCCACAGGGATCAGTGCTGGAGCCACAATTACTTGCAATTTACATTATAATGCCTTGGATGAGGAAAGCAAATGCCAAGTTTGTGGTTAAGACAAAAATAGGTGGAAAGGCAAGTGTGGTGAGGGTAGCACAAAAAAATCGACACACAGATATAGACATTAAATAAGGGGTCAAAGGGAATATAATGTGGGAAAATGTGAGGTCATGCACTTTGGCAGGAAGAATAGAAGACTTGAATAATATTTAATTAGAGAAAGATTGCAGAAAGCTGCTGCGCAGAGGGATTTAGGTATTCCTATGCATGAATCACAAAAAGATAGCATTCAAGTTTTTGAGGTAATAGGGAAGGCAGATGGAATGTTGGCTTTTATTTCAAAAGAAATGGAGATAAAAACAGAGAAGTCTTGCTAAAACCATGTAAGGCACTCGTCAGATTACACTTAGAATACTACGAAAAACTTTGGTCCCCTTATCTAAGGAAGAATATACCGGCATTGGCCATAACTAGAGAAGGCTGATCTTGGGTGTGGAGGAAATGACTTATGAGGAAAGTTTGAGTCAACTGGGCCAGTTCTAATCTGAGTTTCAAATAATGAGAAGAGATCTTATTGAAACATAGAAAATTCTTAGAGACTTGTCAGGGTAGATGCTGAGAGGCTATTTCCTCTTGTGAGAGAATCTAGGAGCAGAGGGGATAATCTCAGAATAAGGGTCACCCAGTTGAGCTGGAAGTGAGGAGTTTTGTTTTCTTGGACGGTAGTAAAGGTGCAGAATTCTTTACCGCAAATTCGTGTCATTAAGAACATTCAAGATTGAGATAGACATTTTATTCTGTAAAGGGCTTAAATGTTATGGGGAAAAGGCAGGAGAGTGAAATGAGAATTAGCAGTTCAGCCAAAATCTCTTTGAATGGCAGAATAGACTTGATGGGCTGAATGGCCTACTTATAGATCCTATGATCTTATGGACCTGCACTTCATTGCTCTGTTCATAGGTATTCTGCATCACTGGCAAGGTGAGAATAGAATGAAGGAGGTTAATGTCACTCAAGGTGCTCCTTCCTCTCAAGGAGATAAGATGATGCCAGCATGCACCCACAAAAAGGAGAAACCAAACACAGGAAGCTCAAAGGCTTTCTCTTTCATCCTCAAGTGGTCCAGAAGCCTTCAGAAGTTCTAGCCACAGAAGGTAAGTTGCATCTGAGTTCTCAAAAGGCCTGGTCCCTCTAAGGTCAAATGCCCCTGGGGATGACCATCAAACTTTTTAAGGCCAAAACCTAACTATAAACAGCCCCCCTACAGCCAAGCTATGGAAATCAGAACTGCATTTGATATTGTGAGAGAGAGAGAGAGAGAGGAAGGGGGAAAAAGTACTTAGGGCACACAAATGGCATAGAAGAGGCAACATTGTAAATAATTTTAGCATTTTGTAAATACTAATTCACCTGCACCCTTAAAATGTCTGCTGTAGTATCTTTGTTGCTATTGGGTCCGGTTTAGCTGCACCCATGTGAGAAATGAACAACACTTTCAAACATTTCATGTATGAAGAATCGATGGCCAAGCATTGTTCATCTCTCTCAACTAACTTCTTAAGTGCAGAGAGCATCAGACACATGGATATTTAAACCATGATGTTGATGTATGCATTTTAATGTGGACAATAACGAGGCGAAATACAATGTGCAGATACTGTGTTAAAACCTTCACACATCATTTCACATTTACATCCACATTGTGAGTGAGAATAATCAATCAGGGATGAGGCCACACATTGCTGCAGGGAAATGTTTGAATTTTCAAGGGAACACACTGCCTGTCAACACTGGAAGATGTCTAGTGGGTATCTCACATGTCCACTCTCCCTCATAGCACATTGGGAAAATCTACATAAAGTCTTGTGTTTTGCAAGTTCAACACTGTCCTACAGATTGCTCAACTCAATTTTAGCACAACTCAGCTTTCCACATGCACTCTGAAATATTGAAGGCCAACTGCTGATAGAAGTTGTAAAAGGACACCTCAAGATTCCTCTCAACCTGCTGTCTATTATAAAAGACTTCACTGTTCATAAGCTGCCTGCAACCCTAAGAACAATCTAACCTTAACTATTGCAATTTAGTGTATCTTCTCAATGATTGTTGTTGTTTTCCCTCATGGTCTGTGGGACAGTAATATGTTAAATATTGGATCACTCAATCATCAAATAAGATCAGGAGGATAACGATGTTTTTAAACAGACGAGATGAAGGACTGAAACAAAGTCCACATGTCCCTTGCATCAAGCCATGCCTGTTTCCCGCATAACCAACAGAATGCGAAACAAAGGAATTCCAAACAGCTTATACATCATGGAAGCAGATCTCAGTTAGGTGCTCTTTAGCTTCTTACACTCAATGTTGGACTGTTCTATCAATCTGTTTGGATATTGCTCCCAGTAAATATCTTGATTCTCATTCTTACCTTCATCTTCAGGAGACTTCTTTCAATCCCTCAATTCCTCAGCTATCAAGAACATTTCCCCCCACCCCATTGTTGTCACCAGTTGTGAAGGGCACAACAATGTGGCTCCCTCTCTCTGGGCCATACTGCATCACTCTGCTGGAGCTGTCAAGGCGTTGAAACTTCATCTTGAGGAATGTATGGACTGTTCTACAATGGCGCTGATGGAATCATAAGTAGCACTGAATCTTTGTCCTGTATTAGCCTAAGTGATTTGTAAAGGAATTATTAGACATGTTTGAAGCATGTGGCCTTTGTCTTCCAATAGCATCCTGTTTGATCCAAGGATCATTGAAGGAGGAAGGAAGGAACCTATGAGTTCTTTAGTATGCAAGGATGATGGCAGCTTCCAGGCTATCTGACGCATTCCTCCAAAGTCTGGCATCAACAATCGCATATAATTTGAACACTGATGGAGTGTTGCTGAATGCTGCAGGTTGGTAACAAAGCACTTTCAAAACAATATCTATCCAGTCTGTAGTGCCGCGTACCTGGAGAGGCTGTAATGGTGGAGAATTGCACTGCCTATGGTGTTTACTTTCCTTGTCACAGGGAAGAATATGACCGGCTGGAATATGGAAAAATAGCACTTGTGACATCCAGGATGTATTGACATGTGGAGAATTGGAAGATGCCACGGATGCCACCAGTTGTTCCTTGAAATAAGCTGCTGGCACAATGATTTAGAGCTACAATGGCCTTGACAGCAATAAGGATGGGATTGCCACCCTGTCATTCTGAGCACAAGTCTGACAGTGTTCAGAGATGTTGGTGCAGAACGTCCTTCTATCTCTGCTCTGAGTCTGGAAGAAATGACAGCAAAGCTTGTGAATGTGGGATAATATCACTCTCCTCCCACTTCTGAAGTGATATTCACCCTGTGGGAGCTGTACAGCAGCTGTTAGTGATTTCTGTTCTTACTGTTGACTTGGTCATGGCATTTCATGATGCACCAATGCCTTTCTGTAACTTTGTTGAATTGTAATAGCAGGTGGATAGAGCCATAGAGAGGTACAGCAAAGGAACAGACCTTTCTGTCCAACTTGTCAATGCTGACCAGATATCTTATCCTAATCTAGTCCCATTTGCCAGCACTTGTCCCATATTCCTCCAAATTGTTCCTATTCATATGCTTATCCAGATGCCTTTTAAATGCTGTAATTAGAGTTACCTGCCACAAAAATATTGGAGAACTCTGGGTTTAGTAAGAGGAAGGAACTGAAGGAAATTTTTATGAGTTGAGAAACCACATTCAAGAAATTGATAGGATTAAAGGCTGATAAATCCCCAGGGCCCAATAATCTATATCCCAGATATTTAAGGAAGTGGGCCTAGAAATAATGAACATATTGGTGATCATGTTTCAAGAATTTATAGAGTCTGGAACAGTTTCTATGGATTGGAGTGTAGCTGATGTAACCCCACTGTTTAAAAGAAGCAGGTAGACTGCAAACTGGGAATCATGGACCAATTAGTCTGAATTGGTCGTGGGGAAAATGCTAAAGTCCATTTTAAAAGATTTAAGAGCAGAGTACTTGGATAACAGTGACAGAATTGGATGGAATCATCATGGATTTATGAAAGGGAGATCATGCCTGACAAATCTACTGAAATTTTTCGAGGATGTAACTAGTAGAGTTGATGATGGGGAGCCAGTGGATGTGGTTTCAGAAGGCTTTCAATAACATTGCACATAAAAGATTAGTGTGTAAATATAAAGGCCATGGAATTGGAGTAATAAACTGGCATGGATAGAGAACTGGTTGACAGACAGGAAGCAGACATGTAGGAATAAATGCATCTTTTTACCAGTAGCAGGCAGTGACTAGTGGGGTACTTCAGGGTTGAGTGCTTGTTCCCCCAGATAATCACAATATATGTTCATGATTTAGACGAGGGAACTATATATAATATCTCCAAGTTTGCAGATGACAAAAATGTGTGGGAGGGTGAGCTTTTAGGAGGATCTACAGAAGCTTCAGTGTGATTTAGATAACTTAAAGTGAATAGGCAAATGCATGGCAGATGAGGTATAATGGAGATAAATTTGATGTTATCTACTTTAGTAACAAAAACAGGAAGGCAGATTATTATCTGAATGGTGATAGATTAGGGAAGGCAGAGGTGCAATGAAACCTGGATGTCCTTCGACACCAGTCACCGAAAGTAAAGTACGCAGATGCAACAGGCAGTGAAGAAGGCAAAAAGTGTGTTGGCCTTAATAGTGAGAGGATTTGAGTACAGAAATGTCTTACTACAATTTTACGGGGCCTTGGTGAGATTCAGGAGTATTCTGTGCAGTTTTGGTCTCCTTATCTGAGGGAGAATATTCTGGTTATGCAGGGAATGCATTGAAGGTTTACCAGGCCAATACGTAGGAAGGCAGGATTATATATGAAGAGAGGCTGGATTGGTTAGGACTATATTCACTGCAGTTTAGCTAAATGAAAGGGGCTTCTCATAGAGACAGGATTAGACAAGGTAAATGCAGGATGGATGTTCCTGATGACCTGAAGTCCAGAACCAGGGATCACAGTCTAAGGATACAGAAAAGTGTGGCACTGGAAAAGCACAACAGGTCAGGCATCCAAAGAGCAGGGGAGTTGATATCTTGGACATAAGTCTTTCATCAGGAATGTGGAGGGAGAAGGGGATTCAGAGATAATTAGGGCCATTTAGGATTGAGCTGAGGAGAAACCTCTTTACCCAGAGAGTAAAGCCTGTGGAATTCATTGCCACAGAAAATGGTTAAGGTCAAAATACTGAATGTTTTCAAGGAGATTTGGGCATAATTCTAAGATTAAAAGGAATCAAAGGAGGTAGAGAGAAAACCGGAACAATGTATTGAGTTGAATGACCAGCCATAAGTATACTGAATGGTGGAAGTGGCTTGAAGGGCTAAATGGGCTAGTCCTTCTCCTAGCTTCTACATTTCTATGATGTCTTCCTTCTGCACCCAACTGTCACAAAATATTTACCAGCAACTCATTGATTGTATGGTGCCTCTACCTTTTTTACTGTTCTCCCTCCAGCTATCCAACAGTGTGTAAAATTATTCACCTCGAGGGAAGCACAATAAACAGATAAATACTGGCTGGTTGGGCAGAGTAGATAGTGAGAAAGGGGACATGGATCAAGAAAAACATTCTTTCACATTTTTTTGGTGGCAGTTGGAATGGGAGGAGCGACAAGAATCAGAGGCCCGACCAGAAGGTACACTTTAAAAGATATAAAGTATTACCTCGTGTATGGGCAGAGCACACGCTGACCAGGAGCAGACATGGAACTGGTGCGTAAGTGAGGCTTTATATTTGGGTGAAAGTGAGGACTGCAGATGCTGGAGATCAGAGCTGAAAATGTGTTGCTGGAAAAGCGCAGCAGGTCAGGCAGCAAGCAAGGAACAAGAGAATCGACATTTCGGGCATGAGATCTTCTTCAGTGGTTGTTTAACCTGAAACATTACTCAGGTTGTGTCTTCCTCCCGTCGTCCTCCTTTACCCTAAATAAGATTCTGTGTGCCAATTGGGAAGGTGACTGGTTTCTTTTTTTTTTAGTTTTTCAGTAATCTTGTTGGGAATGTAGAATAGTGGGAATGGAAGTTAGGGCAGTTGAACGTTCCTCCTGCAGAATGCAGGAGGTAAGGGTCACTAGTCGTGTCCCTGCTTATTGTATCTGTGGGAAGTGCATCCAACTCCAGCTTCTTGAAAGCCACATTAGGAAACTGGAGCTGGAGCTGGATGAACTTCGGATCATTCAGGAAGGGGTTTATGAGAGTAGTTACAGGAGGTAGTCATACCTCAGGTAAAACAAGGTAGATGGGTTGCTATCAGGGGACGGAAAGGGAACCAGCAGGCAGTACAGGGATCCCCTGTGATCATTCCTTGCAATAACAAGCATACTGTTTTGGATACTGTTGTTGGGGTGAAGGTGGGGCGGTGGGAGGGGAAGTGAGGTAACTTACCAGGAGTAAGCAATGGGGCACAGGTCTCTGGCACAGACTCTGTCCCTGTTGATCAGGGGACTCCATAGTTTGGGGGACATATAGGAGGTTCTGTGGGAATGAGAGAGACTCACGATTGGCGTGATGTCTCCCAGGTGCCAGGATTTGTGTCGTCTCTGATCGTGTTTTCGGGATCCCTGAGGGGAGAGGAGGAGCAGCCCCAAGTCGTGATCCACATAGGCACCAACGACAGAGATAGGAAGAGAGATGGGGATTTAAAGCAGAAATTCAGGGAGTTTGGGTGGAAGCTTAGAGCTAGAACAAACAGAGTTGTTATTTCTGGTTTGGTGCCTGTGCCATGTGCTAGCGAAATGAGGAATAGGGAGAGATAGAGGAGTTGAACCCGTGGTTGCAGGGATGGTGCAGAAGGGAGGGTTTTGGATTCCTGGATAATTGCGGCTATTTCTGGGGTAGGTGGACTTATAAGCAGGATGGTCTTCACCTGAACCAGAGGGGTATCAATATCTTGTGAGGGGTGGAAATTTGCGAATGCTGTTTGGGTGGGTATAAACTAATTCAGCAGGGGATGGAAACCAAAATTGTGGTTCAAGTATACAGGAGATTGAGAGTAGTGAAGTCAGAACTAAGATTTCAAGATTGCAAAAAGGCACTGACAGGTAAGAAGTTGGTTTGAAGTGTGTCTGCTTCAACATCAAGAGCATCCGGAATAAGGTGGGTGAACTGGCAGCATGGGTTTGTAACTGGATTTTGATGTTGTGGCCATTTCAGAGACAGGGGTAGAGCAGGGACAGGAATGGTTATTGCAGGTTCCGGGATTTAGATGTCTCAGTAAAAACAGAGAAAATGATAAAAGACAGGGTGGTGTGGCATTGTTAGTCAAGGACAGTATTACGGTTGCAGAAAGGATATTTGAAGACTCCTCTAATGAGGTAGTATGGGCTGAGATTAGATACAGGAAAGGAGAGATTATCCTATTGGGAATTTTCGATAGGCCTCCAAACAGTTCCAGAGATGTAGAGGATCAGTTAGCAAAGATGATCCTCAATAGGAGTGAGACTAACAGAACAGTTGTTGTGGAAGACTTTAACTTGCCAAATATTGACTGGGAATACTTTAGTTCAAGTTCTTTAGATGGGTCAGTTTTTGTCCAATGTGTGCAGGAGGGTTTCCAGACATTGGTATGTGGACAAGCCAACAAGGGGTGAGGCCACATTAGATTTGGTACTGGGTAATGAACCCAGCCATGCGTTAGATTTGAAGGTAGGTGATTACTTTGGTGATAGTGACCACAATTAGGTTATGTTTACTTTAGTGATGGAAAGGGACAGGTATATACTACAGGGCAAGAGCTATAGCTGGGGGAAAGGCAATTACAATGCAATTAGGCAAGATTTAGGATGCATAGGATGGAGAAGAAAACTTCAGAGGATGGGCACAATTGAACTATGGAATTTATTCAAGAATCTGCTACAGCAGGTTCCTGATAAGTATGTGCCATTGAGGCAGGAAGGAAATGGTTGAGCTGGGAATGGTGGTTTACTAAGGAAGTTGAATCTCTCCTCAAGAGGAAGAAGAAGGCTGATGTTAGGATGAGATGTAATTGCACAGTTAGGAGGCTTGAGAGTTACAAGTTAGCCAGGACAGACCTAAAGAAAGAGCTAAAAAGAGCCAGGAGGGGACATGAGAAGTCATTGGCGAGTAGGATCAAGGAAAACTGAGGCTTTCTATGGCTATGTCAGGACTAAAAGAATGACCAGAGTAAGATTAGGGCCAATCAAGCATTGTACTGGGAAGTTATGTGTGGAATCAGAGGAGATGGGGAAGTGCTAAATTAATATTTTTCGTCAGTATTCACACGAGAAAAAGACAATGTGGTCAAGGAGAATACTGAGATACAGGCTATTAGACTAGATGGGATTAAGGTGCATAAGGAGGAGGTGTTAGCAATTCTGGAAAATGTAAAAATACATAAGTCCCCTGGGCCGGATGGGATTTATCCTAGGATTCTCTGGGAAGCCAGGGGGGAAATTGCTGACCCTTTGGCTTTGATCTTTATGTACCATTGTTTCCAGGAATAGTGCCAGAAGTCTGGAGGATAGCAAATGTTGTTCCCTGTTTGAGAAGGGGAGTAGAGACAACCCTGAAAATTATAGACCTTTGAGCCTTACTTCAGTTGTGGGTAAAGTGTTGGAAAGGGTTATAAGAGATAGGATTTATAATGATCTAAAGAGGAATACGTTGATTGGAGTAATCAACACAGTTTTATGAAAGGTAGGTTGTGCCTCACAAACCTTATTGAGTTCTTTGAGAAGATGACCAAACAGGTGAATAAGGGTAAAGCAGTTGATATGGTGTATATGGTGTTTGATAAGGTTCCCCACAGTAGGCTATTGCACATGGTGATCTAACGGTTTGGATCAGAAAATAGTGAGCTGACAAAAGACAGATGGTAGTGGTTGATGGGAAGTATTCACCCTGGAGTTCAGTTACTAGTGGGGTACCGCAAAGATCTGTTTTGGGTCCACTGTTGTTTGTCATTTATATAAATGACCTTGGTGAGGGTGTAGAAGGATGGGTCAGTAAATTTACGGATGACACTAAGGTCGGTAGAGTTATAGCGATGAAGAACGTTGTAGGTTACAGGGAGACATAAATAAGCTGCAGAGCTAGGCTGAGAGATGGCAAATGGAGTCAAATGCAGAAAAGTATGAGGTGATTCACTTTGGAAGGAGTAACAGGAGTGCAGAGTACTGGGCTAATGGTAAGATTCTTGGTAGCGTAGATGAGCAGAGTGATTTCGGTGTCCAGGTACATAGATCCTTGAAAATTGCCACCCAAGTTGACAGGGTTGTTAAGAAGGCATACAGTGTGTTAGCTTTTATTGGTAGTGAGATTGAGTTTCAGAACCATGAGACCATGCTGCAGCTGTACAAACCTCTAGTGTAGCCACATTTGGAGTATTGTATGCACTTCTGGTCATTGCATTACAGGAAGGATGTGGAATCTTTGGAAAGAGTTCAGAGGAGATTTACTAGGATGTTGCCTGGTATGGAGGGAAGGTCTTATGTGGAAAGCCTGAGGGATTTCAGGCTATTTCTGTTGGAGAGAAGAAGGTTGAGAGGTGACTTAATTGAGACATATAAGATAATCAGAGGATTAGATAGGTTGGACAGTGAGAGCCTTTTTCCTCAGATGGTGATGGTTAGCACGAGAGGACATACCTTTAAATTGAGGACTGATAGATATAGTCAGATGTCAGAGGTAGTTTCTTTACTCAGAGAGTAGTAAGGACATGGAACGGCCTATCTGCAACTGTAGTACACTCGCCAACTTTAATGATCATTGGATAGGCATATGGACAAGAATGGAATAGTATAGGTTAGATGGGCTTCAGATTGGTTCCACAGGTCGGTGCAACATCGAGGGCTGAAGGGCTTGTACTGAACTGTAATATTCTTTGTTCTATGTTTTAACAAGTTGGCGCAGATTTAAAGTGTTTGCAAAAGATAGTTTGTTTTGAAAAACAAACACATTTTTCGCAATCAGTGGTTTGGGTCTGGAAGGAACTTCCTGGAAGTATTGTGGAGGTAGATCAACTGAGGCATTCAAGAAACAATGAATAGAAACAATGTGCAAGGGTATGGGGAAAGGCAGGAGATCATCACCGAGTCATGAAGCTCAAGAAATCATAGAGATGTACAGCATAGAAACAGACCATACAGTCCAATTCATCCATGTTGACCAGATATCCTAAATTAATCTAGTCCCATTTGCTAGTAGTTGGTCTATATCCCTGTAAACCCTCCCTATTCATATACACATCCAGATGTTGTAATTGTACCAGCCCCCACCACCTCCTCTAGCAGCTTGTTCCTTACCGATACCATCTTCTGCATGAAAAAGATACTTCTGAGGTCATTTATAAATCCTTCTCCTCTCACTTTAAACATATGTCCTTCAGTTTTGGAGCTCCCCTCCCTAGAAAAAAAGACTTTAGCTGTTCAACTTATTCATGCCCCTCATGATAATGTAAACCTGTCTAAAGTTAACGTTCCACTAGATTTTGATTGTAGCCAGCAATTACTTCTTCTATTGTATCTCTGCATCCCTGAACTAGCAGAAAATCCATTACAACTTCCATTGGGGGAAGATCGCTAACTACCTCGTGTTGCCTGCAATGATTCGCCCTTAGAGCCACAAAAACCGCAAATGCATTAACAAACATCTGTATCTCCTGAAAGTGGTTAGAAAGCTGTAGCTTTCATCCAGCTTTGATGCGAGTAAACATCTTTTGCATCCAATGTGATGAAGGTTTTTTGCTGTTGGAAGTATAGGAAAAGTGGTTAGTATGAGCTAATAAGAATTGTCTGGTACTTTATTTCGATTGTTTTTATTGTTGAACACTCTTCAGAGAGATTTAAGGTGGGTTACACTTTTGAAACAGTCTCTTCCCACAGAACCAGTGAAGGCAGCAAGGGCAGAATGATTTCCTTTTTCACTGTAGCACTTCTGCGATTCTTGCAATAAGAACATCGTTTTCTCCAACTACCGTTCTTCCTTTTCCTTTGTCCTCCATCATATTTGAATTCTGCTACTGGTCTGTCATTGCTTTGCCCTGTAGGTCTGAAATGTCTATCGGGATAAACAAGCCTGTACTGTTCTGCTATAAATATCCCGTAGCTACAAATTTACAACCTTAACATTTCTCAACATGTCACTTGCTTTCCTGAGAGTCAGTGTTTCATCTTTTGATAGACATACTTTTGCTGTGGTATCTCTTATCTAACCTTTAATACAATCATTTCTTGAAGTAGTTCATCTTTAGATGTACAGTTCACAGGATTCCGTGAGTTCTGTTAATGAAGTCACATGTTGATCAATGGACTCTTATTTTACCTTAAGCTCTAATATTGAATTGTTCCAATCATAAGTTACATTCACTTCTGGCTCAAAACACATTTTCAAATCTTTCAAATCTGTTTTTGTGTTCTTCAGAGAAATTTCGGGCCAAATAAACTTTGAAGCAGTCTTTCCCAACAGTGATAAGAACATAGTTATGCATAGCTGCCTTGATTTGTTAAGTCGATCTGTTACAATTTCATAATCTTATCATTAAGTAAGGATAATCTGCCAGTTCTGTTCTTTCATTTAGACAAGTGATAGGAGAATCATGACATTGTAGCCATTGTTTCAATTTGACTTGCTTCTTTGGTCCTTTTTAGGGGCTTTGAATGTAAGCTTTCCCATCTCTGAACATGGCTTTCTGTCAGTAGTTTTGCTTCTATAAAACAGGTTAGCTTAGTTGGCTGGATGGCTGGTTTTCAATGCTGAGTGATGCCATCAGTGTGGATCCAATTCCTGCACTGGTTGAGGTTACCATAAAGGACTCTTCTTCTCAACCTCTCCCCTCACCTCAGGACTGGTGACCCTTTGGTTAAATCACCACCAGTCACCTCAATCAAATGAGAGCAACCCTATGGTCTTCTGGGATTATGGTGACTTTATCTATCTATAAAGATCTTCAATACACAAGCTCAGCCCAACTGAGACACTGTTATGTGATGTGTTCAGTTCACTACAATGTTGTCTGTACTGTGTTCTTTTTTTGAACTGACTGTAAGATGGATCAGTGCCTCAAGTTAGAGGTCACAAGTCTATGAAAGGCAGGAGGCACATTCATGAAGTATAGTATTTCTGTCCGAAACAAACACTCACTATCTCTGTCCTTCTTTTCCTTTCAGCTTCTCAAAAGACAACACCCAGTGATAAAGCAAATTGTGAAACAGCCATTCGTCAAAAACTCAAAGATACCCACTAATTTCATTATTGGTTAAACAATGATGATCTCATGTTAACTCAACATTTCAAGGATACAAATAACTAAACTGCATAATTTCAATCTTCTTTTTTGTACTAGTACTCTCCTTTGCTTAAAAAAAGTTATACTATCCTAAAATTAGAATATCATATAAAATGGTTAGTGGCTCTTGTGTATAAAATGTATTTATCAGTGCCAGAATGCATTCCAGCGCACAATAAAATGTTCTATGTCCACCTTCACTGTTTCAGAGCACATTTCTTGTTCAAACTTCATAAATAATGTTATTATTTCACCATCTCTTCCCTCCGTGACCATCATGTCACCTAAGAAAACTCAAAATGCAGTGGAAAGGTTCAAGTTACAACTTGAGATCACCATATTGGTCATGATAGCAGCATGGAATTGGAGTTTGCCAAACAACTGGTTTCAGAAATTAGAACATTAAAATCACCCAAAATGATGACAACAGCTCTCAAAACTATAGTTTGAAGGATTTGGTTAGCCATTCCTCTGATTATTTGCTGTTGTGAATATATCAGATTTCAATTTAATTGCCAGGTTTTAACTTGCTTACCACTATATGCACAAATGTTTTATGTTTCTTCAATCAAATTGAGATTGCATCATTGGCAACAAGAGAACAGATGTTGTTATTTAACAGATTATCACATCTCATCACTTGGGTGAAAGAGCACAATCATTGCTGATTAAACACAGCGCCTAAATGTCACTGCGTCACATATAGATTGAAAGCCAAAATACTGTTTACATGCCATGAATTAATTAATACAGAGTAATTCACAAACTGTGTGATAAATGAAATTCAAAACCTGGTCTTGTTATTGTGCAAATAAATATCCTTTACTATTGTAACTAATATGGAAAATCATCAGTTATTGTTATTGGAAGTCATCAAGTAATTTAAGGGGCAACCAGCCAGTAACTACATGTGTAAGATGATTACTGATGAAGATATTTGTGAAATAATTATTAAGAATTGAACCAAGAATCTTGCAAATTAAAGAACAGAAGGTTTTACTTTGTTGTGGTCTTTCGGCATTAGCTGTATCATAGTTTCATTTGTCTTTTATATAGCAAAGGATATACATATTTCACATACTCGCCTAACTACTCTCTGATGAATTAAAAGCACTTCAATTGCTCCAGGGACAATATCTAAGCCTCAGTAAATTTGCCAAAGAGCTATTTGTTTGGAAAAATGTTTATATATATTTTGCTATTATGAGATGGCTGTTTTAATGAGGTTGCTGCACTGATTCTTTTTGATGAAGAATTGCTTGTAATGATTTATAAAGTGCAGATTATTTAAATTAATTATTCAGATCTGATAATTTAATTGAAGGCATTTAAGAATTTCATGCATGGGTCATGAGGGCAAGTAAAGGAAGAAATAGTAATCTTATGAGACTATTGCTGTTTGCCTAGACCAAGTATTAATATTCAGGTGAGTCATTTAGTTAAAGTAACCCCAGAGGATTTAGGTCAGAGTCATGATATGAATGGAATAAGTTTATGAAAGCAGTGTTATAAAGCAGAAATAATGACCTGCCACTCAAGCCTACAAATCTTACAAACATATTTCAGCTGAAGAAGCACTTATTTTGATAAACTCAAAAATTAAAGGGAACAGCGTCATATTTGCTGAGGTCAGGCCTTGCATTCTATTCTGCAGGGATTACATTGACTTTCAAACCTTCAAAGCTCAGGAATTTCCACATAGAGTTCCCCTGCAATAAATTCACCAGCATATCAGAGGAGAGCATGATGAAACTACATAATAACATTATTTGCCTGAAATCCATTTTGGTGTTTGGAGGTTTCTCACAGAGGAGGAGTGGGAAGGTGTGAAGGTAGGGGCGGACAGTGACTGTTGATTTGCATGATAGGTTAATTCTCTGAAGAACCATCCATCTGATTCTTTCTCTTTCAAGAAATGTAGGAATCATGAACACTGGCTTTCTGAAATTTATCACGATGTATATGATGATGATTCTGATGGAGGAATTAACAGGAAGCAAACTCAGAATCTTCCTGGAGGTCAGTGGGATAGATATGAAGATACCTTATTACTGTGTGAGTTTTATTATACTTTGCATTTAAGAGAATTGTACTAGTTTGAGACAACTTTGTTATATTTCAATACCTCTTTACCATAATGTGTTTGCTCTACCAATATAGTCATATCTTAATACATTAAGTACTTAGAGAGTCAATAAGCAAAGAATGGGTCTCCCAACTTGCCCTGGAGGCATGCAGCGCATATAAGCTTCATGTTTTGGCAATTTTCATCCCTATCAGAAAAGCTAGTGCTAATCCTGATGTCATGAGTAAATCATTAGGCAGCTGATAGCACATATATGTAGAAACGAATGGACTCATGAGTCTCTGAACATAACCTTTTAAAAACAATTTGTTTTTCTATTTTTTTACTACTGAAATATATCATCATGCATTGCTTCACATTAATCTTGTTAGCCACTTATTTAACATATGAACATACAAATTATGAACAGAGATGATATTCAGTCTTTCAGACCTGCTCCACCATATTTAGTAAGATAATGGCTGATTTGATTGGGTCTCAACCTCAGATTCCTATCTGCTTCACATTACCTTTGCTTTGACTCCTTTATTAGTCAAAGCCTAAATCTCTTTATCTAATTTTGCATTTTCAGCAAATGGAGATGCCTTTTTAATATCTCTTCACCCAGCTCTTTAACATACATTAAAAATAACTGAAGCCATGTCAATGATTCTTGTGGCACTCTACTATTCATAACCATCCAACTCTAAAATGCTTTATTTATCATTACACGCTGTTTGCTGTCCATAACCAATTCTTCATTCATGTTATTAAAGCCACAGATGGATCTTTCTCCCTGAGTTTTTAATTGCAATGGAATGCATTTTTGTTGAAAATTTTGAATTGTTTCTTTAAATTTTGCCTACTGTTTACTTACTGACATATCGTTGAGACTTCCTTCCCACCCATCCATCCACTCCACCCTCCTCTCCGACCTACCACCATTACTCCCAGCTTCATCAACCTAGCGCACTATCAGCTACCTTCCCCCCAGCCCACCCCCCTCCCTTTTATCTCTCTACCCCATTGGCCCACGAGCCTCATTCCTGATGAAGGGTTTATGCCCAAAACGTCGACTCTCCTGCTCCTCGGATGCTACCTGACCCACTGTGTTTTTCCAGTACCACACTCTTGACTCTGTTCTCCAGCATTTTAGTCCTCACTTTCTCCTATATCTTTGAAACTATCTGACCAATCAACCTTAGCCAGCCCTCTCCTCACACTGTGAAATTGGGTTTGTTTAGGTTTGAGGTTTGGACTAAAGTGCATTGTTTTCAAACTAGATATTATATTGCAATCATCTTTTCTGCAAAGAATTTCTCACTATGCGATTACTAATTAATCCTGCCTCATTACTCAATATTGGATCTAAAATATATTGTTGCTACTTGTTCCAGGAAACTCTGAAAGCATTTTTAGAATCACATTTTAGATTACATTTGCCAATATGAATTAACCAGAGTTTACAGCAATCAAAGTCCTCTACAATTGTCACATTGCATTTGTTACAACCTCTAATTATTTTTTGCTTAATGCCCTGTCCAATGGTTTAACAATGGCCTATAAATTGCTCACACAGTGCTTTCTGAAGTTTTGCACTCATAATCTTCAATCAAAATTATTCTATTTCCTGTTTTTTCTGAACCAAGTTTTCTTTAAATATCATGTTAATGTGAATCCTTCAATATTTGGGTTGCCTTCTCCTTCATTTTCCACTCCGCATGTCATTTTAGAATGCTACGTTTAATGTATATATATGTTCTGACCTTTTAAAAAGTATCCTTTTATGGTATATAAGGATTGCACGCAATACCATGACTCTCACCTATTCCTAACTGCACCTAAGAAATGAACCATATACATGAACATAAGAGATAAGAGCAGGGGAAGACCATACAGTCTAACCATTGGGTCGCTTCTATCATTCACAAAACAGCTTGTGGTTAACCTTGGCCTTCACCTCCATTCTTCTGCTACTCCATATAGTCTTTGCTCCTGGAAAGATCAAAAATCTATTTATCTCAGCCTTAAATACAGCCAAAGATGGAGCATCTCTGGAGTAGAAAAATTCATAACCCTTTTAATGGAAGTTTTCCTCATCACTGTACTAAATGATTGCCCCTTCACCCTGAGCCTGTGTCATTTTTAGCAGAATGACATTTATAATGGGATTTTGTTCTGTGACTGTTCTGTTAAAAGCTAAATGAAGGATGCCGTGTTCTGAAGTCTACTCATCAGTAAGCCTGGATGAGACTGTTCTAGATCAAAGAAAGGCTCATATTGTCTTTTTGAGAAGAAGGTACAAAGTATTTATCCTTGGAGACAATGACAGGAGCCTATTTATTAACAATAAAGTCTGCCAGTGTGCAAAGCTCCAGAAAATATTCTGAATGCCAGGTTGTAAACAGTTGTAAACAATTCTGCTGTAAATTATTAATTTAGTTCCAAGATAAAAGTGGGTAGCTCAGTGGTTAGCACTGCTGCTTCACAGCACCAGGGTCCTGGGTTTGATTCCACCCTTGGGTGACAATCTGTGTGGAGTTTGCACATTCTCCCCATGTCTGTGTGGGTTTCCTCTGGGTGCTCCAGTTTCTCCCACAGTCCAAGGATGTGCAGGGTAGGTGGATTACCAATGGGAAATGCAGGATTACAGGGATAGGGTAGGGATGGGTAGTGCTGGAGTACATCTTTGAAAGTGCTATACATTGTGTGTTCATGATGTAAGAGGTGAATGTTGAATGTGGAACCCATCAATCAGGCTGCTTTGTGCTGAATAATGACAAGCTTCTTGGATGTTGTTGCAGCTGTAGCTATCTAGACAAGTGGGGAGTAGTCCATCAGGCTTCTGATTTGTGCTTTGTGGGCATGCTTTATGAGTCAGGAGTTGAAAATGCGTTGCTGGTTAAAGCACAGCAGGTGAGGCAGCATCCAAGGAATAGGAAATTCGACGTTTCGGGCATAAGCCCTTCATCAGGAATGAGGAGAGGGTGGCAGACAGGTTAAGATAAAAGGTAGGGAGGAGGGACTTGGGGGAGGGGCGATGGAGATGTGATAGGTGGAAGGAGGTCAAGGTGAGGGTGATAGGCCGGAGTGGGGTGGGGGCGGAGAGGTTCTTCCTAACCTCTCCGCCCCCACCCCACTCCGGCCTATCACCCTCACTTTGACCTCCTTCCACCTATCACATCTCCATCGCCCCTCCCCCAAGTCCCTCCTCCCTACCTTTTATCTTAACCTGTCTGCCACCCTCTCCTCATTCCTGATGAAGGGCTTATGCCCGAAACGTCGAATTTCCTATTCCTTGGATGCTGCCTGACCTGCTGTGCTTTAACCAGCAACGCATTTTCAACTGTGATCTCCAGCATCTGCAGACCTCATTTTTTACCCTTTACGAGTCAGGACTTGAGTTGCTTAATGCAGGATTCATAGCGTCTGCTGTTGTAGCTACTCTATTTGTATGGCTAGTCCAGTTGTGCTTCTGGTCAATGGTAACATTGACCAGAAACACATTGATAGTGTGGGGTTCAATGATAATGTCTTTGAATGTCAATGGGTGTTGGTTAGATTTTCTCTTTTTGGAAATGGACATTGTCTGGCTCTGAAAAGGCACACATCTTACTTGCATATCTGAGTTCTACTGCAAAGTGATATCTGTGTTACCATTATCCCATGTCCATATTACAGCTTCCTAACATTCATTATCTCACCACATATAGATTTTGTCTCCAAACCTTTCTCCAAAGTACATACCAGTATCTGAATTGGTGGCTCTGAGTATAAATGAGTAATAATGTTTCTTAATTATCAGTACCTTCTTGTTTTCCTCCTCTTTTCCTTTCACCATTATCTGGTTGCAATTCCTGGGTATCTGAAAGAAGAAAGATACTAGGGTAGTCCTGTGTTGAGGAGAATAAAGGGAAGCAAACTGTATAAACTTCTACCATCTGTAGCTTGTAAATCATAAGAAGATGTGGGAAAAGTGGGATACCCGAAAGAGGATTAGGTATGAGCTTACCATGAAATTAAATAGGTCAACTCCTGACTACTGGTCTCAGTCATAAGCGGACCAATGCTGATGACTACAGTCTCCATTATGAGTGGAAGGACATTCAACTATAACCTGTTATCTTTGTAATTTCCTTTCAAGTTTGTTCCTTTGATACAATGTGTTTAGATGATGTGGCTGTCATGATGAATAACTGATATTGTGTACAAGCTGATATGATTTTGACAATTGCGTTGTAGGAAGATGAGGAGAAGCTATGAATGCTAGTTACGAGTTTGCGGGCATTGTTACTAGATAAACTGAATAACTTGTGAGGCTGCCTTTTAAACTACCACTAACGTATTCTATATAGGTAATTGAAGTTTTCTATGATAACTAATGAATGATGTTTTCACCTGTTTATAATTTCCATACATGTTGATGCGTTTTGGTGGTGTGGCTGTAAGAATGAATTGTGTACCGACTGTTTATTTGCATATTGTGGTACCCTAATTCATTTTTGGTTCGTTTTGTCTTCTACATTTTGTCTTCATGAGAAAAAGAAAGGGATGAAAAGGGATGAAATACAAAGTGGAGTATGATAATTAATAATAGATTATTTGCTGCTTTCAATTTTAGACTGCTGTCATCAGAATATTGTCTGCTATTTTAAATGACACAGTTTGTAGCTAATTAGTTACATACATCTAAAAATTACAGATGTAATATTCATTTATAAATATATAATGGCAAATGGATTATATTTTAAGTACTTTCAGTGCTGGTATTGCTAAAAACCGAACATAATTTAATCAATTTCTGGAAGAAATCAAATCGAAAAGCATTTATATTGTGAAAATGAATGTGCTAAGGTGACTCCTGGCTTTTCTTCAGTTTTCATTGTTGTTGATTGGAAATATTTTCCTTTGAACTCTGATTTTCTAAGGGATTGAATTTGAAGTTAAATAAAACCAGAATCTGGGTTACAAAAAGAAAACATAAGGTATTAATTACTTTGGATAATATAATCAATGACAAAAATTGCTCTAATTTAACTGCACACTTACCATTTAATTTGCTCTGCATTGCATCATATGGGAGAACAGAACATTGTTTGACCTATATCCTTACTGTAAGTTTTGGAGGTTTCTGATGCAAGAGAAATTTCTAGGCATATGATTATGCCTTAGTGATATTTCTGCTTTGCTTATGAATTAACTGTGATGTGCTGTAAAAGTACAACCATTGGAAATGCACAATGAACCCACATCTCCCTGGAAAATGAATGTATCTTTTTCATTTCAGCCAATGGTGAGTTTTTTTTAACAATTTCAGTATTATTGCTGATTACTAGTATTTGTAGTTTCTAAACACATGCTTATGGGAAGATAGTTTGAAGCAACGTTATTCTGATTCACTTGACTCTACTTTTGCAATAACTAAAGCTTTCATCAAAGAAAATCTGCAAAATCCAGAAACACCTCCTGAAGCATGAAGTTAAACTCTGAAATAAGAGCCCAAATCCAGAACCAGCATAGATCCTGTTTCCTGCTATAAACAAAGCAATTTATAGTCATCACTGGTTTTTGACTTCCTTCACCCTTTAACATCACTTCTGGCGCTAGGAACTGCAGCAGTGGCCCCACTGCTGCATTGCTGATATTTCCCATCTTGTTACAGAATATCAGGCCAGTATCTTATTTTATGACATTTTTGTGATTCATTCAGTTAAGCTAATGTTCATGAAACCAGTCCCATCAGCCTGTGCTTGGCCCATATCCCTCCAAACATTTCTTATTCATGAACTTATTCAAATCTTTTAACCATTGTAACTCTACCTGCATCCACAAATTCTGCTGGAAGTTTATTCAACACAGCAACCACTCCCTCTATAAAAACTCTCATGTCTTTTTAAAATCTTTCTCCTTTCACCAGAAAAATATGGCCTCTTGGCTTGATATATCCCACCCAAGGGAAAAGACATCTGCTATTACCCTCTGAATTTGTGAACCTCTATAAGATCACCCCTCAACCTCTCTGCTCCAGTGTAAAACATCCTGGTAAATCTTTTCTGAACCGTTCTAGCTTAATAACATCATTCCTATAACAGGGCAACCAGAATGGGACACAGTGCTCCAGAAGAGGCTTCACCAACATCCTGTACAACCTCAACATGACGTTCTAACTCCTACACTCAAATGTTTGATCAATGAAGGCAATTGTACTAAACATCTTCATAACCACCCTGCCTCCCTGTGTTGCAAATTTCAAAGAATTTCTCTATCTACTCTGCTAGACACCTCACAATTCTGAACACTTCTATCAAAGCTCCTTTTAACCTTTTCTCCACCAGGAAAAACAAGCTCAGCTGATGTAAAATTATATTCTCACGTAAATAAATCGTATTGTAACTTACAAGGTAAATGGTTATATTATTTCCACTAATATCTCCTAAATATTCATGAGGCATGTTAAGTTAAAATGGCCTTATCTCCAATTGCTTGTCCTTTGCAGAAGCATTTTGTGATCATCACTACTTTAATAACAATGTGCATAAAACAGTTAATATGAGAGTTCTCTGAAAGGTATCATTGCATGCACAAAGTGTGATTAAATTAGGTTTTGAAAGCCTGCCACTGTTTATCTATTTGTGCACTGTCAGTATAAAGGATAATTGATGTATCAAAAAGTTTCTTAAAAGTCATTTGCATTTCATTATTGCAATGATATGCCATTGCTGAAAAGGCAGCTTCAATTATTAATGAATAGTTGATAACTTTATGTAAATTTCTTATTCCATTTACGGAGAATTGCTGAGACATTTGTGAACACTTTATGTTGGGATGATCTACACATCCATCTCATGCTGATCTTTTTAATAGGCTTACAGCAGTTGGGAGAAGGCTCTTGACTAGCTATCACTTTGAATTATAAGACTGTTTGGATGAGTAAAGTGCAGCAGCATAATGACTATATCTGATTGCACAAGTGAATAACCAAAGTCTAGACAGAACACATGACTGAAAGAGAAAGTTTTACCTGGTCTGCTTACACATATTCAGATAATTGTTTTTATGTGTTTAATCATCATCAGACATATAAGGATATTACTACTGTCATTGTTCATTACAAAAGTGCTCTAAGTGTCATTTAGCAAAATTGTAATGTTTCTACCTCTCAGCCAGAAGGTCTGAGTTGAAGTCAAACTACTGCAAAGGCGCTTCATAAAATCTCTCAACAGGTTGATTAGAAAATAGAAACCATAAGAGACTGAAGTTCTAGGTATAGTGAGGTAGAACTTCTCACAATTTGTACCGTACATGTTTTATTAAATCAGGTGAACCTGTGCTGAAGATGGAACAATTTTAATTGTACGTTGCCTGAACAATATTTGGATTCCTGTAATCTTTAATATCAGTTTTAAAAAATACTGCCCGAAGACAACACAGCTCACAAAACTGGCCACGTTCTTCCAAATTGGAAAATTATGAACGTCAAGTTTGAGAAAAGTCTTCAAAGTGAGCTTGTTAGCTAGATACGCAATAGATGGTTCATTTTAATGGCAAACAACATTTAGTTTCTTAAGAGATTGATTAGTCTGCATCCATAAAGCTAGTAAAACTTCACTGAGGTTTTTGAAGTCATTTTCAAAATTAGGCTATTACATATGGATGACTAAGCACACATTAAAAATGTTTTTAGTGATTAAACATATTTTCAGCTTACTTGAGAAACAACAACAAGTTAAGTAAATCTCTGAAAATTCTTAAATAAATCAATTGTAACCAAGCCAGTGGAATTCCGAGCAATAACTTGAACTGAATTTTCAAGTTGTATCCCAAGCAGAAGCTTAACCCTAAAATATAAACAATCTTAACAATTCTCTCTGTACAAATATAAATGGGTGAGAAATGTTGATGCACTAGAGGGGGCAATAGCATTTTTGTCAGATAAATTTGAAAAGTAAAATTTTTTTTTCAATTTTTACCATTTGTCCTTCTTTCCTAACTTGTAGTGAGGTATCATTCCACATCGGTTGCTTTCTGGTTATTTAAGTGTCAATATTTATGGATAGAGAATGAAGCACCCATTAAAAATTGTTTTTAGTGATTAAACCCATTTTCTGCTGTACTTGAAAAACGGCACAAAGTTAAGAAAATCTCTGAAAGTGATTAGCGCTGCTACCTCACAGCGGCAGGGACCTGGATTCGATTCCAACCTCGGGTGACTGTGTGGAGTTTGCACATTCTCCCCATGTCTGTGTGTGTTTCTTCCGGGTACTCCAGTTTCCTCCCACAATAGACAATAGGTGCAGGAGTAGGCCATTCTGCCCTTCGAGCCTGCACCACTATTCAGTATGATCATGGCTGATCATCCTTAATCAGTATCCTGTTGCTGCCTTATCTCCATAACCCTTGATTCCACTATCTTTGAGAGCTCTATCCAACTCTTTCTTAAATGAATTTGGAGACTGGGCCTCCACTGCCCTCTGGGGCAGAGCATTCCACACAGCCACCACTCTCTGGGTGAAGAAGTTTCTCCTTATCTCTGTCCTAAATGGTCTACCCCGTATTTTTAAGCTGGGTCCTCTGGTTCGTCACTCACCCATCAGTGGAAACATGTTTCCTGCCTCCAGAGTGTTCAATCCTTTAATAATCTTATATGTCTCAATCAGATCCCCTCTCAGTCTTCTAAACTCAAGGGTATACAAGCCCAGTCGCTCCAGTCTTTCAGCGTAAGGTAGTCCCGCCATTTCAGGAATTGACCTCGTGAACCTATGCTGCACTTCCTCAGTAGCCAAAATGTCTTTCCTCAAAAACTGCACACAATATTCCAGGTGTGGTCTCACCAGGCCCTGTACAGCTGCAGAAGAACCTCTTTGTTTCTATACTCAATTCCTCTTGTTATGAAGGCCAGCATGCTATGAGCCTTCTTCACTACCTGCTGTACCTGCATGCTTACCTTCATTGACTGGTGTACAAAAACACCCAGCTTCTTTGTACTGCTCCTTTATCTAAATTAATTCCATTTAGGTAGTAAACTGCCTTCATGTTCTTGCCACCAAAGTGGATAACCATACATTTCTCCACATTAAACTGCATCTGCCATGCATCTGACCACTCACCTAACCTGTCCACGTCACCCTGTAATCTCCTAACATCCTCCTCAAATTTCACCCTGCCACCCAGCTTAGTATCATCAGCAAATTTGCTAATGTTTGTTACTAATACCATCTTCTATATCATTAACATATATTGTAAAAAGCTGCGGTCCCAGCACTGATCTCTGCGGTATCCCAATGGTCACTGCCTGCCATTCCGAAATTGAGCCGTTTATCACTACTCTTTTGTTTCCTGTCAGCCAACCAACTTTCAATCCAAGTTTCTACTTTGCCCCCAATACCATGCGCCCTAATTTTGCTCACTAACCTCCTAGGTGGGACTTTATCAAAAGCTTTCTGAAAGTCCAGGTCCACTCCATCTACTGGATCTACCTCATCCATCTTCAGAGTTACATCCTCAAAAAATTCCAGAAGATTAGTCAAGCATGATTTCCCCTCATAAATCCATGCTGACTCTGACCTATCCTGTTCCTACTATCCAGATGTGTCGTAATTTCACCCTTGAAATAGACTCCAGCACTTTTCTCACCACTGAGGTCAGACTATCTGGTCTATAATTTCCTGCTTTCTCTCTCCCACCTCTCTTAAAAAGTGGTACAACATTAGCCACCCTCCAATCTGCAGGAACTGATCCCGAATCTATCGAAATCTGGAAAATAATCACTAATGCATCCACGATTTCTCAAACCACCTCCTTCAGTACCCTGGGATGTAGACCATCAGGCCCCAGGGACTTATCAACCTCCAGACCTAACAGTCTCTCCAACACCAATTCCTGCCAAATATAAATTCCCTTCAGTTTAGGTCTTTCAGCCACTGTTACCTCAGGGAGATTGCTTGTGTCTTTCCTAGTGAACACAGATCTGAAGTACCAATTCAATTCTTCTGCCATTTCTTTGTTCCCCTTGTTTCTGTCTTCAAGGGCCCAATTTTAGTCTTAACCATTTTTTTGCCTTTCACATATCTAAAAAGCTTTTACTATCCTCCTTTATATTTTTGGCCAGTTTACCTTCGTACCTCATTTTTTCTCTGCGTATTTCCTTCTTAGTAATCCTCTGTTGTTCTTTAAAAGCTTCCCAGTCCTCCATTTTCCCACTTATATTTGCTATGTTATACTTTTTCTCTTTTAATTTTATATGTTTCTTAACTTCCCTCGTCAGCCATGGCCACCCATGCCTCCTCCTAGGATCTTTCTTCCTTTTTGGAATGAACTGATCCTGCATCTTCTGCATTATACACACAAATATCTGCCATTGTTCCTCCACGGTCATCCCTGCTGAGGTATTGCACCATTGAACTTTGGCCAGCTCCTCCCTCATAGCTCCATAGTTCCCTTTATTCAACTGAAATATTGTCACTTCCAATTGTACCCTCTCCCTCTCAAATTGCAGATTGAAGCTTATTGTGTTATGGTCACTACTTCCCAATGGCTCCTTCACTTCAAGGTCCCTGATCAATTCTGGTTCGTTGCACAATACCAGATCCAGAATTGCCTTCTCTCTGGTAGGCTCCACCACCAGCTGTTCTAAGAATCCATCTCTGAGGCACTCCACAAAGTCTCTTTCTTGAGGTCCAATACCATCCTGATTCTCCCAGTCTACCTGCATGTTGAAATCCCCCATAACCACTGTAGTAACATCTTTGCGACAGACCAATTTCAGTTCCTGATTCAACTTACATCCAATATCCAGACTACTGTTTGGGGGCCTGTAGATAACTCCCAAGAGGGTCTTTTTACCCTTAGTATTTCGTAGCTCTATCCACACTGACTCTACATCCCCTGATTCTAGGTCCCCCCGCACAAGGGACTGAATATCATCCCTTACCAACATGGCCACCCCACCCCTTCTGCCCGTCAGTCTGTCCTTACGATAGCACACGTAGCCTTGAATGTTCATTTCCCAGGCCCTGTCCACTTGAAGCCACATCTCAGTTATCCTCAAAATATCGTATTTGCCAATTTCCAAAAGAGCCTCAAGCTCATCCATCTTATTTCTAATGCTTTGTGCATTCACATATAGTATTTTTAATTTGTTACTGCCCTCACCCTTCCCATCAACTCCTATTTCATTCAACCTTACATCATGATCCCTTTTTGAGTTTTCTGCTTCATTGATACCGTTGTCTTTCCCTTGTTCTAACTTTCCCTTCAATTTCCTTCTTAAACTTCCAGTTTGTCCCCTTCCCCCCCACTACTTAGTTTAAACGTAGTCGTTTTGCAGTAGCAAACCTGCCTGCCAGAATGCTGGTCCCCAATCTATTAAGGTGCAAACTGTCTCTTTTGTATAATTTATGCTTACCATAAAACATCCAAGAATTTAAATCCTTGCTTCCCGCACCAGTTCCCCAGCCACACATTCATGTCCATTATCTCCCTGTTTCTGGCCTCACCAGCCTGAGGAACTGGAAGCAAACCGGAGATAACCACCCTGGATCTCCTGCTTTTCAGCCTTCTTCCCAGTTCTCCGAAGTCCCGCTGTAGTATGTTCCTCCTCTTCTTCCCGACATCATTTGTGCCGACATGTACCACCACCTTCGTCACCTTCACCTTCATCCTCTGTCTGTGATGTCTTTAACCCTGGCACCAGGAAGGCAACACACCATCCCACCTGATGCCACAAAAACCCCGGTCAGTTCCTCTCACAATGGAGTCCCCTATTACCACGGCTCTGTGCGATGTACGACTCTTCCGCTCTGCCTCTGCGCCAACTTTTGATTGACAGACCTGGCCGCCTCACGGACTGGCAGTGTCATCAGTCTCTACTGTTTCCAAAAGATTCAACTTGTTCCCGACAGGTGCTTTTCCCGGGGTCTCTTGCACCTGTCTCCTCTCTGCCTTCCTCATCATCTGCTCTCTTCTGGTATGGTTGGTGTAATAACCTCGCTGAAGGTCTTGTCCAGAAAGATCTTGTTCTCTCGGATGAGCCTTAGGTCCTCGAGTTCTTTTATCAGTGCTGCAATACGCTCTGTTAGTAGCTGAACATCACACACATTCCACACTTATATGAGCCAGACACAACACCAACATCAAGCACGTAGCACACTGAACCAGCTTGACAGTCATGTCTTCACCCTCTTCAACTGTGGCGTAATCACTTCACTCAACCTCCTTGTGAAAGACTCCTGAGTTAAAGCCTCACTCTTCACTCCACAGGAACTTCCTTGGACCCTCTTTATGGTGCAAGTTTGTGGACTTTTAATTTAGGTTAGAGGAGGACACACCCACTCAAATAACAATCACTTACCTTCCCGACTGGCTTTGTGCTCCGACTTCACTTCCGCCCAGCACCCGCCATTCTCTGCTGCAAAAAGACGATTGGCGTCGAAGTAAGTTCTCAAATAACAATCACTTACTTTCCTGACCAGCTTTGCGTGCCAACTTCACTTCCGCCCAGCACCCGCCGTTCTCTGTTGCAAAAAGAATCCAAAGAATTGGCCATGCTTAATTGCCCATAGTGTTAGATGCATTAGTCAGAGGGAAATGGGTCTGGATTACTCTTTGGAGGGTTGGTGTGGACTTGTTGGGCCAAAGGGCCAGTTTCCATACTGTAAGGATTCTATTCTACTCATTTGTGAGGTTTATTAAGAAGTTTTGGAATGTCAGTTGACTAGGGTGGTGTATAAGCAGAGCAAATGTGCCTTTATCGAACATGGGGACAAGTAACATATCAATTTGCCAAGTATAGAACTTGTGGCACTGAGGCCACTGACAATCATCTTACCATCATTACAATTGAGATAGATAATTCAATGGAATAGTAGAATCTGCAGCACAGAGATAGATCATTTGGTCACTTGTGGTGGGATTGGCTATTGCATTATTAATCCAGAGACCCAGATAATACCCTGAGGACCTGGGTTTCAATCCTACTATTGCAAAAGGTAGAAATTGAATTCAATAAAGATCTGGAAATCAGAGTCATGAACGAACAATTGTTGACTGTTGTAAAAGCCCATCTGGTTCGCTGCTCCCCTTTGGGGAAAGAAGCTGCTGTCTTTACATGGCCTGGCCTATGTGTGACTTCAGATCAATAGTAATACCCTATCGGCAATAAATACTGGCTTGACCTCCTGTGAATGAAAAAAAAATCCAAGGCTATTGTTTATTCCCTCTAAGACACTCCTCCCATTCTAACAACTATTTCCTAGCCAATCCCTAGAAATCTTTATTACTTTTTTTTCTCATCTATACCTCAAATTTTCTTTAAAGTACGTCAATATTACTTGCTTCAACTCAAAGTGGTCGCAGTAGTCTGGCTGTCAGTTCAGAAATGTTTTCATGCATGATAGTGTGGCTAGTCCTTTGGGTTGTGGCGTGTCCTCTGGGTTGTGGCGTGTCCTCATTTCGTTGTCTTTCCCTTAGGCATCTGTTGATGAAATTGCGGGGGTATCTGTTTTTGGTGAATACATTGTATAGATGTTCTTCTTCCTCTTTTTGCAGTTCTGGTGTATTGCAGTGTGTTGTGGCCCTTTTGAACAGTGTCTTGATGCAACTTTTTTTGTGTGTGTTGAGTTGGTTGCTTTCGTAGTTTAGGACTTGGTCTGTGTGTGTGGCTTTCCTGTATACCCTTGTGGTGAATCCACCAAAAACGGATAATTCCCGCAATTTCATCAACAGATGCCTAAGGGAAAGACAACGGAATGAGGACATGCCACAACCCAAAGGACTAGCCACACTACCATACATCAAAAACATTTCTGAACTGATAACAGGACTCATAACAGCACACAAACCAACAGCCACTCTCGGACAACAACTCACCAGGACGAAGGACCCGATACCCAGCATGAGCAAAACCAATGTAGTGTACAAAATCCCATGCAAGGACTGCACAAAACACTACATAGGACAAACAGGAAGACAGCTAATGATCCACATCCATGAGCACCAACTAGCCACGAAACGACATGACTAGCTATCCTTAGTAGCCACACACTCAGATGACAAGCAACATGAGTTCGACTGGGACAACACTCCTATTATCGGATAAGCCAAACAGAGAACAGCCAGGGAATTCCTAGAGGCATGGCACTCATCCACTGATTCAATCAACAAGCACATCGACCTGGACCCAATATACTGACCACTGCAGCGGACAGCTGGAACTGACAACCGGAAGCGGCAGATACAAATCACTATAAATGCCGGAGGAAACATCACAGAAGCACTTCACAGGAGGCTCCCCAAGCACTGAGGATGTCACCAGACAGGGGACGAAACATCTGCAACACAAATTCCCAGCTCAGCGAACAAAACCACAACTTGCTTCAACTATTGTAGGTGACAGAATGTTTTAACCTAAAGATATGTTAAATGAGTGAATAAAGATCTGGCAAAGGGGTATAATATGGAAAAAAACTCTATTTTCCATTTTGGTAGGGAGATTCAAAAAGCAGCATGTTGCTTACATCATGAGACATTATTAAGTTCTGGGTGTCCCAAAACGAAGATTACATAAGGCTAGTATGCAGGTGCAGCAAGTAATTAGGAAAGCTAATAGTATGTTATCATTTATTGCAATTGCAATTAAATACAAAAATAGGGAGGTCATCCCTTGAAAGAGTTTTTTTTAAAATGACTATCACTTGGAATAGGTGAGTTGTCTTAGGAGAAAGGTTTGTGCATATGATGCTGCTAGAATTTAAAAGAGTAACATGTGTTTTGTTTGAAATATAAAAGATGCTAAAAGTTCAATAAAGGGTGAAATGTGGAAAGGATTTTTCCTTTTCAGGGAAAATCTAGAGCTAGGGCTCACTGTTTCAAATTAAGGGTTTGCCCGTCTAAGACAGGGATAAGGATAATTAGTTTCTTAAGCTGGTTTTTGAGCCTTTGGTATTCTTTTCCTCAAAAGGGCATTGGAAGCAGACTCCTTGAATAATTTTAAGGCAGAAGAAAGAAGATTCAGATATGTAGTAATTTAATCAACAATAATCTTATTGAATGGTACAGTAGGATCAAGGAACTGAGTGGCCGACACCTGATCACATTTGTATGTGCGTATGTTCTATATTCTCTTTATTTCGTGTGCAAACAAGTGTTTTCTTATTCCATTTTTTGATCTGTTGGTGACTTCATCCCTTATCTGGTAGCCACATACTAGTGGAAGTAAATTATCCACTTTACTGAATACTTTCATAATTTTAAAGATCATTATCATGCCTTGTCTTTGTTTTCTCCTTCCTGAGAATAACATCCTCTCCTTATTGATAACTTTGTTGTAAAACTTTACTGCACTTTTCCCCGTGTCTTAAGATGATATCAATTTGCTAACACAAAGCAAGTTTAATGTCACTAATGTCTATATTTTAGCTTGGAAAATTATACATTCAGAGGGTGCTTCAGCGCTCCCACTATAATGTGAAGAGAGCTTTCACCTCCTTCTGAAACACTCTGTCTGCTTCGTTAGAAGTCCCGCTGTCAATGCTTACCTTGGTTCAATGACTGGGTTCAGTACTTGTATCACTTTTTTCTTTACACCAGGAGAGGCCAACTCCACATTCTGCCTCCATTTAAATCAGAAGTAGCTGGATTAATGCAGGTTTGGATTCCTGTTTCTGAATTTTAACATTTTAATTCCAATCCAAACTGAGCCCACCTGTTCTTGGAGGTTAAAATTACCCTCATTATGGTCCAATGCAATTATAAACTGTATTTATCTCGCAACCTATCACACAATTGCCTTTAACTTTGAGCACAGTAATGTTCTAACACTGTATGCCATTAAGAAGCATGTAAATATGATGATCACAACAAGAATGTAATCTGAAAGCTAGACGTTAAAAATGAGATGGCATCGACTTTCAAAACTATGTTAAAAAGCATTTACATTTGCGATGTCTGTAAGTCAAAATTATAGATGCTTGAAAACTTGAAAGGGTTCAGAAAAGATTTACATGGATGTTGCCAGGGTTGGAGGATTTGAGCTATAGGGTGAGGTTGAACAGGCTGGGGCTGTTTTCCCTGGAGTGTCAGAGGCTGAGGGGTGACATTATAGAGGTTTACAAAATCATGAGGGGCATGGATAGGGTAAATAGGCAAGGCCTTTTCCCTGGGGTGGGGGAGTCCAGAGCTAGGGGGCATAGGTTTAGGGTGAGAGAGGAAAGATATAAAAGAGACCTAAGCGGGAACATTTTCACGCAGAGGGTGGTACGTGTATAGAATGAGCTGCTGGAGGAAGTGGTGGAGGTTAGTACAATTGCAACATTTAAAAGGCATCTGGATGGGTATATGAATAGGAAGGATTTTGAGGGATATGGGCTGGGTGCTGGCAGTTGGCACTAGATTGGTTTGGGATATCTGGTCAGCATGGAAAAGTTGGACTGAAGGGTCCAAGACTCTATGACTCTATTTGTTAAAGCATCAATCGTTACAGAACATTAACTAAAATAGTTTTGCAACCTGGGTGAGCATTAGTCCCAGTTCGCACATCTGAATAAGTCATTTAACTGTAAGATATGAAACAAAAGCATAAAATAGCTTCTAATTCTAGGTGACTAATGCAAGAATACTTTTGATCTTTAAATATTCTCTCAGGTTCAATCAATAATAACAGCATCAACGCCATATTCTACAGTATGGGATTAAGAGTTGAGAATGTGGTGCTGGAAAAGCACAGCAGGTCAGGCAGCATCCAAGGAGCAGGAGAATTGATGTTTCTGGCATAAACCCTTCATCAGGAAGGACCTTTTGGAAAGCCCTTCAGGAAAGCCCTTCATCACTTTTTCTTCATAAGGGATTAAGCCAGCAATGAATTGGAATGTTCTTGCTGCAAGACACGATGGGTATACTTACACCAGACAGTGTACAGTGGTTCAAAAACATGGCTAAAATCTAATTTCTCAATCTGTTAGGGATGGGCAATAAATGCTAGCATTTCCAGTGATGCCTGGATGCTTCAAACAAATAAAAAGGAGTCATGGGAGAATTCCCAACTCATTATCATTCATCTACAATCAATGTAAAGAGGCATGGCAGCTGTGATACGAAATAGCTTCCAGACAAGCTGACTTGGGCCAGAATTTCAGAGGAATGATCAACTCATGCAGATTGCCATTGTGTCTCTTCATTTTCATGGAAGGAGAGCTCCAAGTTTCTGGGATTCTGCTCAGGGGTCCCTCAGAAATGCAGAGCCATACTTTTATTTGAAGAACCTCCAAACCCGTCTGTTAAACTCCTATCTCCAAATCTTCATTAACCCAGACACTTTGAAAAGCCTGCTTTCTGCATGATATACAGCATCAACTCTTGTTTATCCAGTATTTCTGAGACGTTTGATCTATTTTGGCTTCTGATTCCTGGAACAGCTCAAATATAAAAATTCTCATTCTTAGAATTGAAGTTGTTTATGTCTTCAGCCCTCACTATCTCTATAACCTTCATTAAGCCTACAGCCCTCTGATAGCTGTAATCATCTCATTCTGACTTTCCCTGGCTCCTTTCTATCCACAAGGAGGTCATGAGATCTTTCGGGCAAACCTTCACAAGGCAGTGGAGGCTGATAGGATTGAAACCCTGAGGAGCAGAAGACAGTGCTGTAAAAGCTCAATGTCCTCACAGTCTAGATCCATAGATACATCTTTGAATGCTATATTTTACTAACTGCACCACCAGCCTTACGCGCAATGCATTTCATCATTCCATTCTGCAGAATAAAGTGGCACATTTCTGGAATTAATTGGTAGGTGAAAGACACCCTTCCCCACCCACCCATAAAAGAGAAGGAACTTACTATAAGAGGTGCAGCAATTACTGAGCCCATGACTGGCCGCAGCATCAAGACCATTGAAACTGACACCATGTACAGTCTTACTCTGCCTTCTCACATCCCACTTCCCCCTCTTTATACTATCTCTTCATTCTGCGCTGTAGCTGTTGAAAGCATGCACCCCTCCTTCTTCCCACTCTCTCCACTACATCACCACTCCTGGATGAGTTTCTCCTTTCAGACAATTAAGAGCCTAAATCTAATCAGACACAATGAAAGAGAAGGAGGCGGAAGAGGAAATGATGAGAACAAATCAACATTACAGTACTTGCTTTCAAACTTGAAACTGTCGGCTCAGATATTGACATTGCACATACCTTTCAGGGTGGATTACATGCGTGATCATCATATGGTGGACATTTGGTGAGAGTGGCCTGTGGTCAGTTTAAAGGACAAGGTAACATCAGTGCCAGGGCGAGGATGCACATGAGTTTTGACTCAGAGGACTCAAATAAGAACTATGGTGGGGTGGCCTGAAGAAAAGTGCTGATGTGCATTGACAACAAAGCTTATTACTTATTGGCAAACCTGGAATAAAACTGCAGTTACTATCATAGAGCATGAAGGACCCTGGAACTAATTTGCTCTCTTTCAGGATGGCAGGATTTATTTTTCCACCACTCATGCCTATCAATCAACCATCCAGTGATGCTATCCTAGTGAAGTGGTGTAGTCTGAAGCTTTGCTTTCTAAAGGGAGGCAGAGTATACCATTCTTGGTGTTGGAAATTGAAGTGTCCTACCCAGAGCACCTTGTGTCTTTGCCATCCTTGACACTTACTCAAATCGGTGTTGAACATTGAACAGTACTGATTCATCAGTTGAGGGAGCTCTGACAAGCCAGTTTGCTGACCCATGATTGATCTCATGCCATGAGATTTCGTAAGTTCCAGAGTTAATGTTGAGAATTCAATACCAACTCTCTCCTGTCTACATACCAGTGTGTCACCGCCTCTGGTGGGTTTGTTCGGTTGATTGGAGAAGACATACTCAGGGATGGGTTCGGTTGTGTCAGTGACATTGTAAAATATAAAATCATAAGGTGTAGGTGCAGAAGAAGACCATCAGTCCATCGAGTCTGCTCTGCCATTCAATGAAATTACGGTTGACCAGATAATCCTCAAATCCACTTACTTTCCTTGCTTCATAACTTCAGATTCCCTTACTGATTAAAGAATTGTCTATCTCAGCCTTGAATATACTTAATGACCTGCAGGTAGCTCTTCTAACACGCAATGTTTGTGTTCTTGTGCAACCCTGCATTATAGAAAAATTGCACTTTCGAAACAGTGATTAAAATGTTAGTGATGTAATTGCATTACAGTCAACACATTTTAAAAGTTTGCACTTTAGAAACAGTGTCCCCAGTTTGTGAATCGTGTTACAGCAAATTACCATTAAAAAAAACACGCATGATAGCAGAATGACCTATATCCTAACATCCCTCTCTGCTAAAGAATTAATTCACGATCCTCTGAGAGAAGAAATTCTACCTGATTCTATGGGTATAACTATGTCAAACTATTGGTTGACTAGTCTGTTGGACATCTCTCTGAATTTTGGCACTAGCCCCCAGATATCAATAAAGAGACCTTTTTCAAGGTTGACAGGGTTAAAATTGCCAATGTTGTTTCTGATACCTAGATTGCTGCTGGCTGGTCTGTTAGTTTAATTGCTTTCCTTATGCATTAGAGTGGCTTGATGCCACTTGCTAGGCCATTTAAAATGGCAGCTAAGAGTCAAACACATTACTGTGGGTTTGGAGTGACATAGGCGAAAGTGAGGACTGTAAATGCTGGAGATAAGAGCCAAGATTAGAGTGGTGCTGGAAAAGCACAGCAGGTCAGGCAACCTCCAAGGAGTAGGAAAGTTGACGATTCGGGCAGGAGCCCTTCAACAGGAATTCTGATGAATGACTTCTGCCCAAAACATTGATTTTCCCGCTCCTCGGATGCTGCCTGACCTGCTGTGCTTTTCCAACACCACTCTAATCTTGACTTTGGAATGACATGTAGGTGAGAACAGGTAAGGGATGGCAGATTTCCTCCTCTAAAAGGCATTAGTGAGCCACATTTGTTTTGCGTCAATTGATAGTGGCCACCATTTGATGAGTTTTTAATTCTAATTGATTGAATTTAAACTCCTCCAGCTGCTATGGAATAAATTGAACCCATGTCCCCAAAACATTAGCCTGGACCTCTGGATTATTAGTGCAGCAATATGAACATGATGGCATTGTCTTGCTGGCTATTGTCGTCGTTGGTGCTGTTGATGATTTCTCCCTTCTCAGCCGAGGAAACGTTGACTGTGATCTCTGTTCCATTGTATTTCTTGAGCTGGTCTCCATCTCAGTGATTTATGAATTTGAAGTCATAACTTTTTCTGTGTTTCAAGTTTTTACGATTTGATCTTGTCCATGTACAATTTGTTCTTTCAACAACTCATGATTGCTGAAATGTTAACCTCCTTGTACCAGGACACCAATGAATTGTTGTCTTACTTTTACCTGGTCACTTGGATGGCGTATCGGGCCTGTCTGTACTGCCTTATACTTTCTTCCATTCAATAATGCTTGGATTCTGGGTAATCCAAGATGGAGGATGGAAAAAATTTATGGCTGTAAGAGCTGCTCCTTTTTTTTGAGGTATTTTAAGTGCTGGAGGTGATTTCCTCAAATTCCAGGAGCAGCAATTACTATTTTATATGCTGTTGCATTGTTTTGGAACTTTGGAAAAAAAAGTCAAAGCAACAGCAGTTTTAAAATGGAGAAGAGCAGACAAAGGAAGCACATGGTGAGGACAGTGGAGAGAGAGAGAGAGAGAACGAACAAACGAACGAACGAACGAACGAACGAACCTGCACAGTTACTGCCTTTGCTGTTTTGAATTTATGTATTGCTGGACATCGGAGTGCATCTGGGAAAGTTAACAAACAGTGAATTTCACAACTAACCTTGGAGGAATCAGTTTGGGCGAAGTTCATAACACAGAATCAGGTAAGTTAATTGTTGTTTTAAGTCTGACCAAGAGAGGCTGTGTTAGTGGGTTCTTTCTTGATTATATGTTTTTGGAGAGAAGTCTCTTGATTAAACTTAAAATATAAGCCATAGCTCTTAAATTAACCTGGTACAGTGTTTTGTACAGGAATAAGACGGTGTTATTTTCTGGGTCTGTAGATTGTGAAGGAGCAAAAATGGCCTTTGCGGTGATATGTACTTCTTGTCAGATGTGGGAGTTTAAAGAGAGTTTAATGGTTACTGTGGATTATTTCTGCCATAAATGCTGTTGGATGCAAATCTGATCAGATCGAGTGGATCAGTTGGAGAGACAGATAGAAGTGATGAGAAATTTGCAACAGCAACAGTATGTGATGGATGGCAGTTATAGAAAGGGGGGAAAGTCTCAGATACAGTCACATGGATGGGTTAACTCCAGGAAGGGTAAGAGAGGTAGGCAGCTAGTGCAGGAGTCTTTTGTGGATATACCCATTTCAAACAGGTATGCTGTTTTGGAAAATGCAGGGGGTGATGGATTCTCAGGGGAACGTAGCACGAACAGCCAAGTTTCTGGTATTGAGATTAGCTCTAATGCAGCGAGGGGTACGTTGGGTTCCAAGAGATCAATTGTTTTTGTGGCCAGCAAAGAAAAAGCAGAATGGTGTGTTGTTTCCCAGGTTCCAGGATCAAGGATGTCTCAGAGAGGGTGCAGAATGTTCTCTCAGGAGAGAGGGACCAGCAGGAGCTCATTGTCCACATTGGAACCACTGACATAGGAAGGGATAAGGTTGAGATTCTGAAGGGAGATTACAGAGAGTTAGGCAGAAATTTAAAAAGGAGGTCCTCAAGGGTAATAATATCTGGATTACTCCCAGTGCTATGAGCTAGTGAGGGCAGGAATAGGAGGACAGAGCAGATGAATGCATGGCTGAGGAGCTGGTGTATGGGAGAAGGATTCACATTTTTGGATCATAGGGATCTCTTTTGGGGTAAAATTGATCTGTACAAGAAGGACAGATTGCACCTAAATTGGAAAGGGACTAATATACCGGCGGGGAAATTTGCTAGAACTGCTTGGGAGGATTTAAACTAGTAAGGTGGGGGTTGGGAACCAGGGAGATAGTGAAGAAAGAGCTCAATCTGAGGCTGGTACAATTGAGAACAGAAGTGAATCAAACAGTCAGGGCATGCAGGGACAAGGTAGGACTAATAAATTAAACTGCATTTGTTTCAATGCAAGGAGCCTAACAGGGAAGGCAGATGAACTCAGGGCATGGTTAGGAACATGGGACTGGGATATCATAGCAATTACAGAAACATGGCTCAGGGATGGGCAGGACTGGCAGCTTAATGTTCCAGGATATAAATGCTACAGGAAGGATGAAAAAGGAGGCAAGAGAGGAGGGTGAGTGGCATTTTTGATAAGGGATAGCATTACAGCTGTGCTGAGGGAGGATATTCCTGGAAATACATCTAGCAAAGTTATTTGGGTGGAACTGAGAAATAAGAAAGGAATGATCACCTTATTGGGATTGTATTATAGACTCCTCCCAATAGTCAGAGGGAAATTGAGAAACAAATTTGTAAGGAGATCTCAGCTATCTGTAAGAATGATAGGGTTATGCTTAGTTATGGTCGGGGATTTTAACTTTCAAACATTGACTGGGACTGCCACAGTGTTAAACGTTTAGATGAAAAGGAGTTTCTTAAGTGTGTACAGACAATTTTCTGATTCAGTATGTGGATGCAAAACTTGACCTACTCTTGGGAAATAAGGCAGGGCATGTGACTGAGGTGTCAGTGGGGGAGCACTTTGGGGCCAGCGACCATAATTCTATTTGTTTTAAAATACTGATGGAACAGGATAGACCAGATCTAAAAGTTGAAGTTCTAAATTCAAGAAAGGCCAATTTTGATGGTATTAGGCAAGAACTGGGCGGCACGGTGGCACAGTGGTTAGCACTGCTGCCTCACAGCACCAGAGACCTGGGTTCAATTCCTGCCTCAGGCGACTGACTGTGTGGAGTTTGCACGTTCTCCCCGTGTCTGCGTGGGTTTCCTCCGGGTGCTCCGGTTTCCTCCCACAGTCCAAAGATGTGCGGATCAGGTGAATTGGCCACGCTAAATTGCCCATAGTGTTAAGTAAGGGGTATATGTAGGGGTATGGGTGGGTTGCGCTTCGGCGGGTCGGTGTGGACTTGTTGGGCTGAAGGGCCTGTTTCCACACTGTAAGTAATCTAATCTAATCTAAAAAAACTTTTGAAAGCTGATTGGAGGCAGATGTTCGCAGGTAAAGGGACAGCTGGAAAATGGGAAGCCTTCTGAAATGCGATAACAAGAATTCAGAGAAAGTATATTCCTGTCAGGGTGAAAAGGAAGGCTGGTAGGTATAAGGAATGCTGGATAACTAAAGAAATTGAGGGTTTGATTAAGAAAAAGAAGGAAATATATGTCAGGTATAGACAGGATAGATCGAGTGAATCCTTAGATGAGTATAAAGGAAGTAGGAGTATACTTAAGAGGGAAATCAGGAGGGAAAAAAGGGGACATGAGATAGCATTGGCAAATAGAATTAAGGAGATCCAAAGAGTTTTTAACAAATATATTAAGGACAAAAGGGTAACCATAGAGAGAACAGGGCCCCTCAAAGATCAGCAAGGCAGCCTTTGTGTGGAGCCATAGAAAATGGGGGAGATAATAAATGAATATTTTGCATCAGTATTTACTGTGGAAAAGGATATGAAAGATATAGACTTTAGGGAAATAGATGGTGGCATCTTGAAAAATGTCCAGATTACAGAGGTAGAAAAGCTGGATGCCTTGAAACGGTTAAAGGTGAATAAATCCCCAGGACCTGATCAGGTGTACCCGAGAACTCTGTGGGAAGCTAGAGAAGTGATTGCTGGGCCTCTTACTGAGATATTTGTATCATCAATAATTACAGGTGAGGTGTTGGAAGACTGGAGGTTGGCTAACGTGGTGCCACTGTTTAAGAAGGATGGTAAGGACAGGCCAGCGAACTATAGACTGGTGAGCCTGACCTTGGTGGTGGGCAAGTTGTTGGAGGGAATCCTCAGAGACAGGATGTACAAGTATTCGGAAAGACAAGGACTGATTAGGGATAGTCAACATGGCTTTGTGCATGGGAAATCATGTCTCACAAACTTGATTGAGTTTTTTGAGGAAGTAACAAAAGGATTGATGAGGGCCGAGCAGTAGATGTGATCTATATGGACTTCAGTAAGGTGTTCAACAAGGTTCCCCGTGGGAGACTGATTAGCATGGTTAGATCTCATAGAATAACGGGAGAACTAGTCATTTGGATACAGAACTGGTTCAAAGGTAGAAGACAGAAGGTGGTGGTGGAGAGTTGTTTTTTCAGACTGGAGGCTTGTGACCAGTGGAGTGCCACAAGGATCGGTGCTGGGCCCTCTACCTTTTGGCATTTACATAAATGATTTGGATGTGAGCTTAAGATGTACAGTTAGTAAGTTTGCAGATGACACCAAAATTGGAGGTATAGTGGACAGCGAAGAGGGTTACCTCAGATTACAACAGGATCTGGACCAGATGTGCCAATAGGCTGAGAAGTGGCAGATGGAGTTTAATTCAGATAAACACGAGGTGCTGCATTTTGGGAAAGCAAATCTTAGTAGGACTTATACATTTAATGGTAAGGTCCTAGGGAGTGTTGTTGAACAAAGAGACCTTGGAGTGCAGGTTCATATCTCCTTGAAAGTGGAGTTGCAGGTAAATAGGATAGTGAAGAAGGCGTTTGGTATGCTTTCCTTTTTTGGTCAGAGTATTGAGTACAGGAGTTTAGAGGTCATGTTGCAGCTGTACAGGACATTGGTTAGGCCACTGTTGGAATATTGCATGCAGTTCTGGTCTCCATCCTATCAGAAAGATGTTGTGAAACTTGAAAGGGTTCAGAAATGATTTATAAGGATGTTGCCAGGGTTGGAGGATCTGAGCTACAGAGAGAGGCTGAACAGGCTGGGGCTATTTTCCTTGGAGCATCGGGGGCTGAGGGGTGACCCTATAGAGGTTTACAAAATTATGGGGGGCATGGATAGGGTAAATAGACAAAGTCTTTTCCCTGGGATCGGGGAGTCCAGAACTAGATGGCATAGATTTAGAGTGAGAGGGGAAAGATATAAAAGAGACCTAAAGGGCAACCTTTTCACCCAGAGGGTGATGCATGTATGAAATGAGCTGCCAGAGGAAGCGGTGGAGGCTGGTACAATTGCAACATTTAAGAGGCGTTTGGATGGGTATATGAATATGAAAGGTTTGGAGGAATATGGGCCAGGTGCTGGCAGGTGGGACTAGATTGGGTTGAGATACCTGGTCGGCGTGGCCAGCTTGTACCAAAGGGTCTGTTTCCATGCTGTACATCTCTATGACTCTATGAGTCTATCTTGCAGTTGATTTCATGGCAGCCTCAAGAGTTATAGATTGTATACAACATGGCAATGTTTGGTCTTCCTTTACCTCTCATATTCCATAAGGGTTCCCTCAACCATTTGTTTGGGTCTTTCTGTAAACCCCAACTCCTTTGTATGATGTGCTAATGCAGTGGTGACATGACACCCACACTGTTCACTGAAATCCTTAAATTCTCCAGATGTGAATTAGGTTCCAAAATCTTGTTATTCTTTCATGAATTTCTTGCTCAGCTAACAGAACTTGTACTGTTTTGATGACTGTCACAGTTATCAAATCATTTATCTTTTGAATAAAGGGAAACCTTGAGTATTAATCCGTAACTATGAGTTGCTATTCATGATTGTATGTGAATTAATTGGTCCCCACAGTATGCTTTTGGCTGGTTGGACTTCAGTAACTGATCTGGCTGTCAGTTTACACTTCTCCATTTCCATGTATCTTTCCAAGATATCATTCCTGCATTTTGAGAGTTTTCTTCATTTTGGGAATGATTATTCTGGACCTGGCTAGAAGGACATCATTTTCCAGAGAAGTGTCATCCTGTTAGACCACTACTGTCACAAATGCTGGCTGTGTTTGCTGTATCTTTTCAGGCCATTCTGAATTACTTGCCAAGAGAGTATCTCCAACTCTTCATTACTGGCCTAATTTGCAGTTTGGCTGAATTTTGGTTGTGGTATATTCACTAGTTCTTGGATCTTTATACCCAATCCTTTTATCTCATTGTTTACTGAGATAAACATCAGCCATTGACAATTGCTTCCCACTACACTAGCAATATCAGCTGCTTCAGTGACATTGAACATGCTGTTACATAGCAGGATAGAAAAGTGGAGCAGGAGTAGGCCATTCAGCCCCTTGAGCCTGTTCCACCATTCAAGGTGATCATAATTGATCACCAACTTAGTACCCTGTTTGCTTTCATCTCTTTAACCCTAAGAACTATAGCTGAATCCTCCTTGAAAATATTCAATGTTTTGTCCTCAACTGCTTTCTGCAGCGGACAATTCCATAGTCTCAGCTCTCTGGGTAAAGAAACTTATCATAATCTCAATCCTAAATAGCCTACACCCCTGATTCTGAACTGTCAGTCATCAAGAATATCCTTTCTACATTTATCCAGTCTAAATCTGAGAAGGGTGTTCCAGTTTCCCATGAGGCCCCCAAACACCACCCCACCTCCACCTTGTTCTCCTAAACGCCAGTGAATATAGCCCTAACTGATCCACTCTCTCTCCACACATCAGTTCCGCCAACCCAGGAGTAAATCTTTGTTGCAACCCTGCATAGTCAGAATATCCTCCTTCAGATAAGGAGACCAAAATCCACACAATAATCCAGGTGTGGCCTTACTAAGGCCTCGTACAACTGTGGCAAAACATCTTGTACTTGAATCCTCTTGCTATGTGTGTACTTTCCTTTTTTTTCTCCTTCAGATTTGTTTTGTTGCTTGCTGATGCTCTCAGTTCCCCTGCATACAATTAGCATGACGTTACTGGGTTTCAGAGTGCCTTTCAATGGAGTAGCCAGATACTTGTAATTATTTAGGAAAGATCTTCTGATATAGCCTGAATGAGATGTTCTCCCCCTCTGCATTGGTATCAAGCTTTAGCTTTAGGTTTATGGTTAGGTGTTATTACTCACTTTCTAGTTGATCTGAATGGTTGTATGAATGTCTTTTATCTAGGGACTGTCACATCCAAATATTTCATGCAGTTGTAAGGTTCCTACGTTATTGTGGAGAAAGTGAGGTCTGCAGATGCTGGAGATCAGAGCTGAAAGTGTGTTGCTGGAAAAGCGCAGCAGGTCAGGCAGCATCCAAGGAACAGGAAATTCGATGAAGGGCTTATGCCCGAAACGTCGAATTTCCTGTTCCTTGGATGCTGCCTGACCTGCTGCGCTTTTCCAGCAAAACACTTTCAGCTCCTATGTTATTGTGTTCTCAATCTCATCATCTTCCGGCAATCTCCATTTCTTTTCCTTCTCATTCACCCTATTACTCTGTCTCTAATATTTCTTTGTCATTTTTGTTCTTTGCTCTGCATGCCTTGTTTGAGTTAACAATAGGCTTACATATTCCTGTCGCAGGCTGCTAAATTCATTCCAGCAGATTCAATGATTTAACCTTGGTTTGAGATTTGTGCTGATTTCTGTCGCCACCTTCTCTAAGCTCTGAGTTATGAGACAAGTTTAACTTTCCACTCCTGCTAAAGGATGTAGTTGATTCTATCCCCTTAGCAATGTCTTTTTAGGAAGCTACTGACTATCAGTCTACATGTTTACTTAAACGTCTGAAATCATTTCCAAACTTTGCAAAATCATCAACCTCCTCTTTCATTATTTTTGGAGCTTTGTGTTTCCGACTATGATGGCCATTTCATTTTCACATGATTCACATAATCATTCTTCCTCTCACTGGCACTAATTTGGAAGATTTGAAATGTTTGTTCTTTTACTCTGTCACCCCGCTGCCACCATTTTATGCCTTCTGGTTCCCTTAAGTTAGAAATAATTTCAGTTTGGACACAAAATGCTGGGCCTTCATAAAGTGTATTTGTTTCAGTCCTCCACTGAATCCATTAGTACTTGCACTTGACTGTGATGCAGCAATAGATGTGGCACCCTGGAGTATGTAATCAGACAATTAGCTCCTCTCTTTCTTTGAGTGACACATTCATATAACAATATAAACTGGCTGTTATTGTTGTGCTGCTTAATTAGAAAAAAAATGGACTTGCTAGATAACTAAGTCAAATAAAATTTCAAAAAGGATGTAATAAATATTTTCATGTGTTTACATCACAAGCAAATTGGTACATGTCAGGTCTTAATCGGAAATTTTTGTACCTTTTCCAGACATTATTGGATGCAAGCTTCTGTTATTTTATCAGCTATGATATAAATCTTTATTCTCCCAGACACCGATAATTTTGCCAACTCTATTTTAAATATAATTTTCAGCTATAAGTTACCAGTAAACTAATTGGAAGATATTTTGACATGCAATTCAGTCTTTTTAGTTGCTGGAAATGAAGGATGTAAAGCTGGTCATTTTCCTAATAGGTAAAAATGCAGTAATTGAAAAAAAAAGCAAATTTCGTTCAACAAAACATCAAGGCCCTTAATTTTCTGTCAACTTAAAGGCAAGGCTAATGGTCTCACAGTTAGTTATGTGAAAAAGTCTAGTAACTTCAGGCAAGGGCAATTATGCAGTCAAATATAGAAAACCAAATAGTGCTGACTTAGTGTCCTGACTGGTACTAGTTCGAATAAAAGCTGTATTAAATGGAATGCAAGAACAGTTTGGGCTAATTCCAGGCACTTGCAAGCAGTCTGCCATTATCTTTGTAAACAAATGGCACCTCACAGTCTGGCCCATTATTGAAGTACTTAAAATGGGCTGAAATTATGATATCTGCATTGTGGATTAGATCTAGACAACTGGAAATTATGGCAGAAGCATTTCTATCTAAATAAGCATTTAACAATAGGATAAATGCGTTTCACTGGCAAAAAGACTGACACTAGAAATTAAATTTTATAAGTCTGAACCCTTATTTCCTCAGGGCCCTAATAATTATTGGAGATTTTAAATATGTTAATTCAATGTCTGTAAAGTGTTGCAATCCATTCAGTTACAATATATTTTCTGATGGTGGTTCCAGTGAGAATCTAGTGTCAAAGATAACATCATTACTCTAGAGAGAGAAAACACATTATCCACTGGGGTTATTACCTTCTGTGGCAACTGGAAATGTGTTGAAAGCCTCTGACTTGCTTTCTGGATTCAGTATAAAGCTTGCTGCAAAGAAAAACAACCTTGCAGGACAACTGGCTTTGGTATAAATCCCTCGAAGATGTGCCTTGTTGTTATGGTAACTAGTAAAGCAACAAAAAGTGCAGATAGATGGCTGCTTTCTGGATCATGGCTTATGCTGGAAGATTAATTTTATGTCTGGTAGCAAATATCCTTGTAAAATCTGCAGCTCCCATTCTAACTTCCAGCTTTCATAGGGTCATACAGAATGAAAACAGACCCTTCAGTCCAAACAACAGTCCATGTTCCCAAATTAACCACTTCCACTTGCTTGTGTTTGGCCCGTATCCTTTCAAATCTCTCATATTCATGTACTTATCCAAATGTCTTTTAAATGTTGGAACTGTATTTGCATATACCACTTCATCTGGCAGTTCATTCCACACACAAACCACTCTCTGTGTAAAGAAAAGTTGCCCCTCATGTCCTTTTTGAAACTTTCTCCCCTCACTTCTAAAAATAAGTCCCCTGGTTTTGAACTCCCTCACCCTAGTGAAAAAAAAGACTATTCATATTTTAGACTTAGACTTACAGTGTGGAAACAGGCCCTTCGGCCCAACAAGTCCACACCGACCCGCCGAAGCGCAACCCACCCATACCCCTACATTTACCCCTTACCTAACACTATGGGCAATTTAGCTTGGACAATTCACCTGACCCGCACATCTTTGTGACTGTGGGAGGAAACCGGAGCACCCGGAGGAAACCCACGCAGACACGGGGAGAACGTACAAACTCCACACAGTCAGTCGCCTGAGTTGGGAATTGAACCCGGGTCTATAGGCGCTGTGAGGCAGCAGTGCTAACCACTGTGCCACCGTGCCGCCCATCTTATCCATGTCCCTCATGATTTTATAAATCACTACCTTCTACCCTCCAGTGAAAAAGGTCCCAGCATATCCAGCCTACATTCATATCTTAAACTCTCCATTCCCAACAATATTGTATTAAATCATTTCTGAACCCTCTCCAATTAAATGATATCCTTTATTTAGCAGGATGACTGGAAATACTCCAGAAGAGGTTTCACTCACATTCTGTACAACCTCAACATGATGCCCAAGCTCTGCTACACAAAGGTCTGGGCAATGAAGGCAAGCATGCTAAATGTCTTCTTAACCAACCTATCTACTTGTGATTCAAATCTCAAAGAATTATGCATCTAAATCCCGAGGTTTCTCTGTTCTACAACACTACCCAGGGCCCTCCCATTAATTGTATAAGTTCTACCCTTGTTTGTTTGACCAAAATGCAATACCTTGGATTTATCCAAATTAAACTCCATCTGCCACTCCTATTGACCCAACTGATTAAGATCTCTTTGTAATCTTAGATAATCTTCTTAACTATTCACTATACCAATTGTGGTATCATCTGCAAACCTAGTAAACATGCCTTGTATATTTTTAGCCAAGTATTTTACATAAATAACAAAAAAAAGTGGACCCAGTACCGATCCCTGTGGAATACCACTGGTCACAGGCTTCCAGTCTGAAGAACAACCCGCCACCATCATCCTCTGTCACCTACTGTCAAGCCAATTTTGTATCAAATTGGTAAGTTCACCCTAAATTCCATGTGATCTAACTTTGCTAATTAGTCTACCATGTGGAATCTTGTCCATGTAAATAACATCTACCTCTCTACCCTCATCAATTGTTTTGGTTACTTCCTCAGAAAACTCAATCAAGTTTATGAGATACAAAGCCCTTGCACAAAACAATGCTTTCATTAATTATTTCTTGCCTCTCCAAATGCATGTAAATCCTTTCTTTCAGAATCACCTCTAACAACCTACCCACCATTGATGTCAGACTTACAGGTCTATAGTTCCCAAGCTTCTCCTTACAGCCTTTCTTAAATAAAGGCACAACATTAGCCACCCTCCAGTCCTGGTTATAGCTGATACAAACCTTTCTGCTTGGGACCCTATAATTACCTACCTAACTTCCCACAATGCCCTGGGATAGGTGCTGGAGACTTATTCACTGTTATGTTTTCTAAGACATTCAGCACTTCCTTTTGTGTAATATGGCCTGTTTTCAAAACATCACAATTTATTTCCCTGAGTTGTTTTGCCTCCATTTCTTCCTCTACAGTAAAAACTAACGCGAAGTATTCATTTAGTATCGCTCCCATCTCCTGAGGTTCAACACATAGATGACCATGTTGATCTTTAAAGGGCCCTATTCTCTCTCTCATCCCTCTTTTGCTCTTAATGTACTTGCAGAATTTTTTTTAGATTATCCTTAACTTTATTTGCTAAGGCCATTTGGGTGGCACAGTGACTCAGTAGTTAGCACTGCTGCCTCACAGCTCCAGGGATCTGGGTTTGGTTCCAGCTTTGGGCAACTGTCTATGTGGAGTTTGCATGTTTTCCCCATGTCTGTATGGGTTTCCTCCCACAATCCAAAGATGTTAGGTGGATTGGCCATGGTAAATTGCACATACTGTCCAGGGATGTGAAGGCCCAGTGGATTATTCACAGGAAATGGGGGGGTTAAAGGGGAGGGGTTTGGGATGTTCCTCGGAGGGTTGGTGTGGGCTTGATTGGCCGAATAGCCTGTTCCACACTGCAGGTTTTCTATCCCCCTTTGCATTTCTGATTTCCCTCTTAAGAATGCCCCTGCATTCTTTATACTCTTCAAGAGATTCATATGATCCCAATTGTGTATATCTAGTATATGATTCTTTCTTAATCTTAACAAGGACCTCAATGTCATTATTCATCTGTTGTTCCTCATCTTACCAGTTTTACGTTTTACTCTAACAGGAACGTAATGCCTCTGAACCCTTGTTATCACTATTTATTTTGAAAGCCTCCAACGTGTCAGTAGTCCCTTTTCCTGTGAAGTTCTTGTCTTGCACCATTAAAATTTACCTCACCCCAATTAAACGTTTTTAAGAATTTCATCAAATGACTCATTCTATTTTAATAGATGTATGCAGCATGGGGATTATAAAAGATGTCAATTAATAATTATTGTAGCAAAATTTTAACTGTCAAAACGAATAGATTCAACATTTTTGGGACAGATGCTGCTGCTGCAAAGATCTTCTATTTTGGCATTGTAGACATTTACTGACAGGAATGTTGAATGTTGCCCTTGCTAGTTGAAAATTTCCAAGGCACTTGTATCAAATTATGTACATGGTTAAATGTTTCTTAATTCAAATTTAGCATTCTTTTAAAAAAAGTAAAATACCAGAAAAAGAATAATCTTTTCATATATTTGTCCATACACATCAAGGTAATGTCAGCTTTGGGCAGGTGAAACATCAGGCAGAATTTTTTACTCCAGGCTGCCAGGCAACATCAGACACAGGCCTATCTTCTGTGCATCATCATCTGAATGCAGATTTTAAAAAAGCTGCCTTTCAGCTGCATGCCAGGTCTCTGAGTGTTGCTTACTGATTTGTATCATTCACTGTCTTCAATGTTCCTTTTTCTGTACGGATTCTAGGGCCTGCCTAATTACCAGTCGTGGAAGATAGACCATTGTTCATAATAGAAGATGCAATTGTTTTACACAGTAAGGTAGTTTATTGCATGATAGCAATAGCTGCAGTTTCCAACAGTTTGTTAGGCATAATTACTTAAAATTATAGACAGCAGAATATGTCTCTTATGGGTGATGTGTACAAATGTCAATTACTTCCACCCAAAGATTCTGACATTATCAGACTGGGTGGAACTTAATGCAATGTAAATATTAACTTCACCACAAGCTCCCCACAAATCTCTGACTTCACAGATATCTGGATGTTCCATAATACTCACAGACAATGTGTTCTCCTCAGATAGGGTGAACAGATTTTTTTGCTTGAGGGCTATGGACCTTTTATCTATAAATCAGTTCTCTGCTTTTTTTTAGTCGCTTGGATATCCTCTGCAGAAGTCATTGTTCCTCATACCAGGCTCTTGGTACATTACCTTCTGAAAAGGACCCTTCATTACCTGAATTTCCTGTGTATTGGAACATTTCTCTGCTGACAAGATAATTGTACCATAATCTGGGTGTGCTCAAATTCATGAACGTTGATCCTGAGACAGTTGCTTTTGTCAAAACAGGTACTTCCTTCCTTTCTATATCCTGGATTTCAGAACGGGGAAGCAGCTTTTAATTTGATTAAATATTTTCTTCATTCCTGTATCAAAAATGTTCAGAGTAAGCAGTTTATTCTTTTGGCTGCGTCTGGAATCCATGGTATTATCTTCTTTTACCTACAGATGGATGCAGCAACATCTTCATTCTGTTGCAGTAAATCTTTACTCTTAGTTTGTTGAATTATGTGGGTTGGAGTAAACAAGCCTTTAACTTCAACTTGTTGATTAAATTGGATGCTTTCAATAACCTTCTGTGGTTATTTGACTGGTGAACTACATTTCTTATAACAACATTCATGTTATTGGAAGATTGCAACTCCCTCAGCACTGCCTTTGTCACTGGCATTTACTGCTATGTTTTATAGGACAGAGGATTACATATCTCCACCAGTCCTGTAAAGTCTGTGACTTCCTTTCTCTTCAGAATATGAAACAATTCTCTTATATCAACATAAGTAATTTCATTAGATTCTCTCTTAACTTTGCATTTCCTGCAATGAATCTAGGAAGCTCAATTAAATTTTCTCCCTGTCGCTCTCGTCTGGTTGGTTGACAACAGTTTGTTTCTGAGTTAGTTGTTCTCTTGACTCTAGTTGATCCATTACTTAAAAAAGGAAGGAAGAAATGAGATGACCACTCAGTTCAACATCAGTTTTAATTCTGCTGAAATTTTCATCTGAAACAGTAACTTGGATAAACATGAACTGGTCAAAAATTGTGATTTATTGTAATTGTGAATTTGTAAAGGGCGGGGACATGTTGGACATTACAGTTGAAATTTTTAAGGTTGGTACAAGCATGTTAAGTAAGAGCACATTCATTCAATTTTTAATTCAAACTTGAGATATGACGTTATTAGACAATTCAGCAATTATTGACTACTTAAGTTGATCGTTTTTTTGAGCTACTGTAGTCCATATGGTGAACCTACTGTCAAATAATGTTCGGCAGGGAACTCCAACAGTTTGATCTTAGTGGAAATGTAGGAACAACATCCAATCTGGGATGGGACATGAATTAAAAAGACAACAGGGTAGATCCAGTAGAGGTTTCAGTGGAACTTATCTTGTCACGTGCCACTGAGCAGAAAATGTTTCCTTTAATTTTAATGTCTAAACTCAACCACATGGACACACATTCTTTCTGTTTGCAAAGGATAAGGTGCAGCAGGTGAATATATGTGATTTCTATCACACATAAGTGAGTCAGATTGTGGGCCTGACTGATAATCAGAAAGGGGTTATTAGTGTAATTCTGAGCACAGTTGGAGATGTTTAGCAAGTGTTGATCTATCAAGGAATCATATTTAATATTGGAGACAAGTAAGCTCTGAGTTTTGCAAGCACAGGCTGGTAGGGTACAGCTAGGACTCTGCCTATTGCAAACAACCAAAGTTTGATGTGATCTGCCAGTCATTGGGATAAATGACCTACATGCCAGGCAAGATACGCCACCACTGAAGTTAATATGCCACAATACTCAGTGTGGTAAGAGGAACATATTTTTGGCTGGATAGCAGTATCGTATAATTGCAAACTGCTGCATATGTTGCTACTGCAACCTGATTGACTGGCTTCACAACCATGAATATCCTACCTCTTCAACGCCAATGCACATAGTGGCAATGTGTACCATCTACAAGATGTGCCATTTGTACCAACTTATCAAGACTCCTTAGAGTACTTTTCAAACACTTGACCACTACCATCTAGAAGGATAAGAGAAACACCACTGCCAATTTCATCCTGACATGGAAATATATTGCAGTTGCTTCAGTGTCACTGGGTCAACATCCTGGAATTCCCTCCCTCAAGAAATTGTGGGTCTACCAGCAATAAGTGAACTGAAGTCATTCGACCTAAGGGGAAATTTTTACATGCAGAGGGTGGTGCATATATGGAATGCGCTGCCAGAAGAAGTGGTGGAGGCTATTAGAATTATAACATTGAAAAGGCATCTGGGTGTGTATATGAATATGAAAGCATTAGAGGGATATGGGCCAAGTGCTGGCAAATGGGACTACATTAATTTAGGATATCTGGTTGGCATGGATGAGTTGGACTGAAGGGTCTGAAGCTGTGCTGTACATCTCTATGACTCTAAGAAGACAGCTCAACAATACTTTCTGAAGGACAAGTAGAGACAAGCAATAAATGCTTGTCCAGCAGTGATGCCTGTTTTCCATGCTTAAATAAAAATAAAGTAGCAGCATGAAAAGACTAGCTTCACCTGTTACTCGAATTTTTGAGGTACTTTCTTTTTTAAAGTACCTGCAAAAGACTGGAAACTTATCAGGACTTTCAGGAGAATGGAAGCTTTATTCACACTCATGAGTTTATGTCATTAGATTTGATATTCTTCTGATCCTATCCTCATGAGACAAGACAACAAGCTTTGACTCAATGTCTCTTTTTCTCAGCAATGCCTCAATGACCAAGCAATTATTTGTGGAGGTTTTCTGTACAAGTTTTCTGAAGGTATTTGATTAAGCTTTGTGCATGAGATTATTAACAAACATAAGAATGCATGGAGTTGAGGATAATTGGTTAGTGGTTTGGAGGCTGGATTTAGACATTAAGAGTAAAGGATATATTTTCTGCTTTTTGGGCTGTGACAAGCTGTGTTCAATTGAAATCTCTACTGGGACCTAAGCTTTCAATATAAATGTTAATATCTTGATGAAGAAATACCATATTATATACTGGTAGATGATGCCAAGTTAGAAGGTACCATAAATTTATAAAGTGCAGCAGTAAGTTACAAAGGAACATTGAATAATTGAGTGGAGAAAATACTGCAAATGGTGTGCAACATTAGAACATAAGAACTCATACTAATTGGATCCAAAAAGGACTGATTGGATCAGTGTCTTAGTATTGATGACAAGGAGATGTGGAGAAGCAAAAGTTTTAGATGTTTGTATGCTAGTGCTGGTGCAAATGTGCAAAATATACAGAGAAATCAATGTAAACAGATGGTTCCAAAACAATGCATCTTCTCAAATGCAATCAAATTTATTGTCCCAAATAATCTAACACAATAACATTTTCAAATGGCACTCTTAAAATCACAGTTTCTCACAAATTTTGAATTGCTAACATCCTACTGTACATCCATACTTTGACCCTTAAAACATAGAGAACAGTTTGACATCATGCATCAAGATGTTTCAAGTTCAAACAGTATCTAAGCCTGAAGATAGTTATGATGGATAAGCTGGCACTAGATTCCTCTTTATTGCTGGTAGAAGAAGGATTTGAAATCCTCCTGGAGCTGATTTTCTAGGCAGTCCTTAATGTTTAAATCTAGTCTAAACTAAATCTCTGAGAGTTGTACATTGTGTTTAACGTGAGAAAGTTTGAATCTTACATGTAATTGCTTCCAGTATATACCATATCCATTTTCAAAGTAGGCATATTAGTCTCAAAACTTGTCATTTCCTGAGATAAGACCTAAGAAATTGGAGCAGGAATAGGTCAAGTGGCCCATTGAGCCTACCCTGCCTTTCAAACAGAAAGAGTCATAAAGTCATAGAGAGGTACAACATGGAAACAGACCCTTCGGTCCAACCCATCCATGCCAACCAGATATCCCAACCTAATCTAGTCCCACCTGCCAGCAGTGGCCCATATCCCACCAAACTCTTCCTATTAGTATACCCATCCAAATGCATCTTAAATGATGCAATTGTATCAGCCTCCATCACATCCTCTGGCAGCTCATTCTCATTCCATACAGGTACTACCCTCTGCGTGAAAAGGTTGCCCCTTAGGTCTCTTTTATATCTTTCCTCTCTCACCCTAAACCTATGCCCTCTAGTTCTGGACTCCCCAACCTCAGGGAAAAGACTTTGTCTATTTATCCTATCCATGCCCCTCATAATTTTGTAAACCTCTATAAGGTCACCCCTCAGCCTGCGACGCTCCAGGGAAAACAGCCCCAGCCTGTTCAGCCTCTCCCTCTAGCTCAGATCCTCTAACTCTGGCAGCATCCTTGTAAATCTTTTCTGAACCCTTTCAAGTTTCACAACATCTTTCTGAAAGGATGGAGACCAGAATTGCATGCAATATTACAAGTGGCCTAACCAATGTCTTGTACAGCTGCAACATGACCTCCAAACTCCTGTACTCAATACTCTGACCAATAAATGAAAGCATACCAAACACCTTCTTCACTATCCTATCTACTTGCGACTCCACTTTCAAGGGCCTTTGTTCAGCAACACTCCCTAGGACCTTACCATTAAGTGTATAAGTCCTGCTAAGATTTGCTTTCCCAAAATGCAGCACCTCGTGTTTATCTGAATTAAACTCCATCTGCCACTTCTCAGCCTATTGGCCCATCTGGTCCAGATCCTGTTGTAATCTGAGGTAACCCTCTTCGCTGTCCACGACACCTCCAATTTTGGTGTCATCTGCAAACTTACTAACTGTAGCTCTTATGCTTGCATCCAAATCATTTATGTAAATGACAAAAAGTAGAGGGCCCAGCACCAATCCTTGTGGCACTCCAGAGGTCACGGGCCTCCAGTCTGAAAAACAACCCTCCACCACCACCTTCTGTCTTCTACCTTTAAGCCAGTTCTGTGTCCAAATGGCTAGTTCTCTCTGTATTCCATGAGATCTAACCTTGCTAATCAGTCTCCCATGGGGAACCTTGTCGAGCACCTTACTGAAGTCCATATAGCTCACATCTACTGCTCTGCCCTTATCAATCTTCTTTGTTACTTCTTCAAAAAACTCAATCAAGTTTGTGAGACATGATTTCCCACGCACAAAGCCATGTTGACTATCCATAATCAGTCCTTGCCATTCCAAATACATGTACATCCTGTCCCTCAGGATTCCCTCCAAAAACTTGCCCACCACAGGCTCACCAGTGTATCATTCCCTGGCTTATCCTTACCATCCTTCTTAAACAGTGGCACCACATTTGCCAACCTCCAGTCTTCTGGTACCTCACCTGTGACTATCGATGATACAAATATCTCAGCAAGAGGCCTAGCAATCACTTCTCTAGCTTCCCACGGTGTTCTCAGGTATACCTGATCAGGTCCTGGGGATTTATCCACCTTTAACCATTTCAAGACATCCAGCACTTCCTCCTCTGTAATCTGACATTTTGCAAGATGTCACCATCTATTTCCCGACAGTCTATATCTTCCATATCCTTTTGCACAGTAAATACTGATGCAAAATATTCATTTAGTGTCTCCCCCATTTTCTGTGGCTCCACACAAAGGCGGCCTTGCTGATCTTTGAGGGGCCCTATTCTCTCCCTAGTTACTATTTTATCCTTAATATATTTGTAAAAGCCCTTTGGATTCTCCTTAATTCTATTTGCCAAAGCTATCTCATGTCCCCATTTTGCTCTCCTGATTTCCCTCTTAAGTATACACCTACTTCCTTTATACTTTTCTAAGCATTCACTTGATCTATTCTGTCTTTACCTGACATATGCTTCCTTCTTTTTCTTAACCAAACCCTCATATAGACATCTAGCATTCCCTATACCTACCAGCCATCCCTTTCACCCTGACAGGAATATACTTTCTCTGTATTCTTGCTATCTCATTTCTGAATGCTTCCCATTTTCCAGCTGTCCCTTTACCTGCGAACATTTGCTTCCAATCAACTTTTGAAAGTTCTTGCCTATTTCTGTCAAAATTGGCTTTTCTCCAATTTAGAACTTCAACTTTTACATCTGGTCTATCCTTTTCCATTACATTCTAAAACAAATGGAATTATGGTTGCTGGCCCCAAAGTGCTCCCCCACTGACACCTCAGTCACATGCCCTGCCTTATTTCCCAAGAGTAGGTCAAGTTTTGCACCTTCTCTCGTTGGTATATCCACATACTGAATCAGAAAATTGTCTTGTACATACTGAAGAAATTCCTCTCCATCTAAACCTTTAACACTATGGCAGTCCCAGTCGATGTTTGGAAAGTTAAAATTTCCGACCATAACTATCCTAATATTCTTACAGATAGCTGAGATGTCCTTACAAGTTTATTTCTCAATTTCCCTCTGACTATTGGGGAGTCTATAATACAATCCCAATAAGGTGATCATCCCTTTCTTATTTCTCAGTTCCACCCAAATAACTTCCCTGGATATATTTCCGGGAATATCCTCCCTCAGCACAGTTGTAATGCTATCCCTTATCAAAAATGCCACTCCCCCTCCTCTTTTGCCTCCCTTTCTATCCTTCCCATAGCATTTGTATCCTAGAACATTAAGCTTCCAATCCTGCCCATCTCTGAACCATGTTTCTGTAATTGCTATGATATCCCAGTCCCATGTTCCTAACCATGCTCTGAGTTCATCTGCCTTCCCTGTTAGGCCCCTTGCATTGAAATAAATGCAGTTTAATTTATTAGTCCTACTTTGTCCCTGCTTGCCCTGACTGCTTGACTCACTTCTGTTCTCAGCTGTACTCATCTCAGATCGAACTCTTTCCTTACTATCTCCCTGGGTCCCAATTCCCCACCTTACTAGTTTAAACCCTCCCAAGCAATTCTAGCAAATTTCCCTGCCAGTATATTAGTCCCCTTTCAATTTAAGTGCAATCTATCCTTCTTGTACAGGTCACCTCTACCTCAAAAGAGATTCCAATGATCCAAAAATGTGAATCCTTCTCCCATACACCAGCTCCTCAGCCATGCATTCATCTGCTCTATCCTCCTATTCCTGCCCTCACTAGCTCATAGCACTGGGAATAATCCAGATGTTACTACCCTTTGAAGACTTCCTTTTTAAATTTATGCCTAACTCTCTCTAATCTCTTTTCAGAATCTCAACCTTTTCCCTTCCAATGTTGTTGGTTCCAATGTGGACAATGACCTCCTGCTGGCCCCTCGCCCTCATGAGAACATTCTGCACCCTCTCTGAGACATCCTTGATCCTGGCACCAGGGAAACAACACACCATTCTGCTTTTTCTCTGCTAGCCACAGAAACGTTTGTCTGTACCTCAGACTACAGAATCCCCTAACACAATTGATCTCTTGGAAGCCAACGTATCCCTCGTTGCATTAGAGCCATCTTGGCTGAGCTGATGTGGGCTTAATTCCATTGACCCAGCCTCCATTTCCTGAGTGGAAAAATAAACCCTCCTCATCTCAGTCTTATATGGGAAGACTGCTTAATTTTCATTAGGGCCACTTAGTTTCAGATTCTCCCACAAGGATAATTATCAAGTTCACCTTCCCATCAAAAAAAGCCATGTGGTGATCCCATTCCATCCACCTCTTGCACTGGCTGGTTGTCTCACAGGGTCTGAGGGCTGTCAGGTTGTTAAGGTGGGATTTCCACTCTCAATTAGAGAGAAAGGGTATCTCTGAAAGCTGTTGGCCAATCAGATAGCTGTTGGCTCTCTGATGCCAGCAGTGCCACTGAGACCTGTGGCCAATGCTGGTCTGCATCCAGTCTCTGACTGCAAAGAGTAAGGGGCAGAACTGGAATCAAATGAAAATTGGGAGCTGGGTTTAATTGGCAGCATTAGGCTAGATGGCCTCAGCAAAGAGGATGAAGGGACCTGAATTTTAAAAAAAAAGCCCCAGTGTAGGGCAACCAGTGGAGGTTAGTAGACCCAGAGGGGTGCCTGTGTCTCTAGAGTTATGTAAAGCAATGTAAACTGCTAGGATGGATGCTTGATGTAGATATCTCATGTTGTTGGTTAAATCCCAATAACAGCAGCATTAGCAGCAGCAGAAGACTCTTAATTGACCATTAACTGGGGTCTAGGGGCATGATTTGGCTCAATGGGTGAGTGGACAGCCATGTTGACTCGTTTTGCTGTTGATAAAGTTGCAGTTGGTCAACAGTTGTACCCTGGATGGGTACAGCACCCAGGCCAATCCCACTGTGGGGGGGAAATCCTGTTCATTCAGCATTCATCCCATCAACTATCATCAGAACTTGGTATGTTTCTATAAGATCACCTGTCACTCTCCTCAGCTACAAAGAGTTCAGGCCCATCCTGTTCAACCTTTCCTCATCAGACAAACTTTTATCTTAGAAGTTAGCTAAATTAACCTTCTTTCAGTAGCATCCAATGCAAATATATTCTCCTTAAATAAGGAGTCCAAAATTGCACACAATAACTTAAGTGTGCACTTACAAATGTCTTATACATTTGTTGCATTACTTCCTTAGTTTTATATTCTTATTTTTAATACAAAAATTGATTTCTGAATTCCTTGCTATTCCTTCATGCTGTCCTTTTTTTGATTCATGTATCAGGCTATTCACTTCCCTTTCTATCACAACATTCCCAGTCTCTTTCCAGTTAAGTAGCTACTTTACAGGTTTAATTGAAAAATGCCAATAGGATTTTGTACTTTATAACATAAGGGCAGAAATACAAAGGAGAGGAAATAATAGTTCCACTCTACGTCTGGTGCGCTACATTCAGTTTCGCACACCAACCTTCAGGAAAGATACATTGGCCTTGGAACGGATAAAGCAAAAATTTAATAGAATGATCCCAAATTAAAGGTTCAGATAATGTCAATATGTTCCATTTCGAACATTGGGTTAGACTCATAGAAACTTGTTTCACTTGTGGATAGTTCAAAACAGCGGGTCATAATCACAACATAAGATGCCATTATCAGAATGGTAATAATGAAATTACCAGATTGTCATAAAACCAATTCAGTTTAATAATGTGATTTAGAGAAGGAATTCTCTTATCTCCACATATCCTGGCCTAAATTGAATTCCAGATCCCCATATTGCTCTTAACTATCGTCTGAAATGATCTAGCAAACCACTGAGTTGTACCAAAATCCACCAGACCATAAGACCATAAAATATAGGAGCAGAAATTAGGCCATTCAGCTCATCAAGTCTGCTCCATCATTCAAACATTGCTGAAACATTTCTCAACCCCTGTTCTCCCAATTTTTCCCCCTAACCTGTTGATCCACTTGATAATCAAGAGCTCATCTATTTCGATATTAAATGTACTCAATGACCTGGCCTCCACAGCCCTCTGTGGTAATGAATTCCATAGATTCACCACTGTCTGACGAAAGATGTTTCTCCTTATCTCCATTCTAAAAGATCTTCCCTTTACTCTCAAGCTGTGCCCTCAGGACCTAGTCTCTCCTACCAATAGAAACATCTTCCCAACATCCACTCTTTCCAGCCAATCAGTATTCTGTAAATTTCAGATATAGACGCCCCACCTCATCCTTCTAAACACCATCGAGTATAGACCCAGAGTCCTCAAACATTCCTCATATGTTAAGCTTTTCATTCCTGGGACCATTCTCATGAGCCTCCTCTTAATATTATCCAGGGCTTGTACATCCTCCCTGAGATATAGGGCTCAGAACTGTGCACAATACTCAAATATGGCCTGACCAGAGCCTTATAGAGCCTTAGAAGTCCATCCCTGCTTTTATTTTCGAGTCCTCTCAAACTTAATGCCATCATTGCATTTATCTTCCTAACTACTGACTCAACCTGCAAGGTTACTTTGAGAGAATCCTGGACTAGAACTCCCAAATCTCTATGTACTTCAGAATTCTGAATTTTCTCCCCATTGAGAAGAAAGTCCATTCCTCTATTCTTCTGACCAAGGTGTATGATTTCCTAATTTTCCACGTTGTACTCGATCTGTCACTTTTTGCTTATTCTCCAGACCCGTCCAAATCCTTCTGCAGACTCCCTGCCTTCTCAATGCTACCTGTCCCTCTACCTATCTTTGTATCATCTGCAAACATAGCCAGAATACCCACAGTTCCTTCCATCTAGATTGTTAATATATAAAGTGAAAAGTTGTGGTCTCAACACTGAGCCTTGTGGAACACCACTTGTCACGGGCTGCCGTCCTGAGAAAGACCCTTTTATCCTCACTCTCTGCTTCCTGACAGACAGCCAGGCTTCTATCCATGCCAGCACCTTGTCTCTAATACAATGGGCCCTTACCTTATTCAGTAGCTTCCTGTGTGGCACCTTGATTGACAAAGGCCTTCTTGAAGTCCTGCTACATAACATCCATTGTCTCTCTTTAATCTAACCTGCTCATTACTTCCTCAAAGAATTCTAGTAGATTTGTCAGGCATGACCTCCCCTTAATGAAACCATGCTGACTTTGCCTTATTTTACCATATACTTCCAAGCATTCAGAAATGTCATCCTTCAGAATTGATTCCAGGTTCTTATCCATGACCGAAGTTAGCCTAATTGGTCCATAATTTTCCATCTTTTGCCTTACTCCCTTTTTAAACAGGGGTGTCATGTTAGCAATTTTGCAGTCCTATGGGACCCTCCCTGATTCTAGCAATTTCTGAAAGATCACTACTAATGCCTCCACTATCTCTTCAGCTATCCCCTTTAGAAAGCTGGGGTGTAATCCATCTGATCCAGGTGATTTACCACCTCAGGCCATTCAGTTTTTTCTAGCACCTTCTCTTTGGTGATGGCTACCATACTCAGCTCTGCCCCCTCACTCCCTTGAATGTTTATGATATTACTTGTGTCTTCCACCATGAAAACTGAAGTGAAGTAATTATTCAGTTTCTCAGCCATTTCCTCATTTCCCACTACTATGACTCCAGCATCATTTGCCAGTGGCCCAATGCTCACTTATGCCTTTCTTTTGTTCTTTATTTATCTAATGAAACTCTTGCAGTCTTCCTTTATATTACTGGCTAGCTTACCCTCATATTTAATCTTCTCCATCCTTATTTCATTTTTTTGTTGCCCTCTATTGGTCTTTGTAAGCTTCCCAATCCTCTGGTTTTCCACTGCCCTTTGCCAAATCATATGCTTTCTTGTTTGCTTGTATGCTATCCCTGACTTCCCTAAATCCTATGAAACATTTAATAATAATGAAAATACCTGATATTAAAACAGCACAGGACATAATTATGATATGGCTAGTACAAGTGAGCTTTAATGCTCTCATTAACATCAGGGGACCTGTGCCAAAAATGAGTCAAGCAATAGCCGACATTGGAAGAGAAAATGAGGACTGCAGATACTGGAGATCAGAGCTGAAAATGTATTGCTGGAAAAGCGCAGCAGGTCAGGCAGCATCCAAGGAGCAGGAGAATCGCGTCCCAACCCTCTAAAAACTCACTCTGAACAACTTCTCTTTCCAATCCTCCCACTTCCTCCAAACCAAAGGAGTAGCCATGGGCACCCGCATGGGCCCCAGCTATGCCTGCCTCATAGTAGGATATGTGGAACAGTCCATTTTCCGCAGCTACACTGGCACCACTCCCCACCTTTTCCTCCGCTACATCGATGACTGTATCAGCGCTGCCTCATGCTCCCACGAAGAGGGTGAACAGTTCATCCACTTTCCCAACACTTTCCACCCTGACCTCAAATTCACCTGGACCGTCTCAGACTCCTCCCTCCCCTTCCTAGACCTCTCCATTTCCATCTCGGGTGACCGAATCAACACGGACATTTACTATAAACTGACCAACTCCCACAGCTACCGAGACTACACCACCTCCCTCCCTGCCCCCTGCAAAAACGCTATCCCATATTCCTAATTCCTTCGTCTCCGCCGTATCTGCTCCCAGGAGGACCAGTTCCAATACCGAACAAACTAGATGGCCTCCTTCTTTAAAGAGTGCAATTTCCCCACAGACATGATTGACGATGCTCTCCACCGCATCTCCTCCACTTCCTGCTCCTCTGCCCTTGAGCCACACCCCTCCAATCGCCACCAGGACAGAACCCCACTGGTCCTCACCTATCACCAACCTCCATATACATCATATCATCCGTAGTCAGTTCTGCCACCTCCAAACGGACCCCACCACCAGGGATATATTTCCTTCCCCTCCCCTATCAGCGTTCCGAAAAGACCAGTCCCTCTGAGATTCCCTTGTCAGGTCCACACCCCCCACCAACCCAAGCTCCACTCCCGGCACCTTCCCATGCAACTGTAAGAAATGCAAAACTTGTGCCCACACCTCCCCCCTTACTTCCCTCCAAGGCCCCAAGAGATCCTTCCATATCCACCACAAATTCACCTGCACCTCCACACACATCATTTACTGCATCCGCTGCACCCAATGTGGCCTCCTCTATATTGGGGAGACAGGCCGCCTACTTGCGGAACGTTTCAGAGAACACCTCTGGGATACCCGGACCAACCAACCCAACCATCCCGTGGCTCAACACTTCAACTCCCCTTCCCATTCCACCAAGGACGTGCAGGTCCTTGGACTCCTCCATCGCCAGACCATAGCAACACGACGGCTGGAGGAAGAGCGCCTCATCTTCCGCCTAGGAACCCTCCAACCACAAGGGATGAACTCAGATTTCTCCACTTTCCTCATTTCCCCTCCCCCCACCTTGTCTCAGTCCCAACCCTCAAACTCAGCACCACCTTCCTAACCTGCAACCTTCTTCCTGACCTCTCCGCCCCCCCCCCCACTCCGGCCTATCACCCTCACCTTAACCTCCTTCCACCTATCGCATTTCCAACGCCCCTCCCCTAAGTCCCTCCTCCCTACCTCTTATCTTAGCCTGCCTGGCACATTCCTGAAGAAGGGCTCATGCCCAAAACATTGATTCTCCTGCTCCTTGGATGCTGCCTGACCTGCTGCGCTTTTCCAGCAACACATTTTCAGCAATAGTCTGACATTGTCATATTCCTTTCAGCAAGTGTCCTAGACAGAAGGTAGACAAAGATGGTGTAGCAATGATTTATATTCAGGAGGGTGTGTCCCTGGGACTTCTCTGTTGGCTCTGTAACCCACTGAGTCTTGTAAGCCAGGAAGCCTTCGACTGATTACCACCTACTCCCTTCACTCAGTATTTAGTAATCCTCCATGTTGAACATTACTTGGAAGAAATACGGAGTGTAAGAACCGCAAAGAACATACTCTGGGTAGGTGACTTCAAAGTTGAAGACACCTTCCTCTTTGTAGGATGACCATGTATGTAAAATATCGATTGGGGGATTAAGTTTATACCTTTTGTGGGTAACACTTACTTTCTGTATATTGACATAAAAAGTTTACACTCCCAGTGAGGATCTGCGTATACTAGAATGCCTGTGCGTATCACTAATCAAGCTTCCCTTTCTGAATAAACATTCACAGAACCAACACACTCCTATCAATTGGAAGAACAGGAAAACAGAATTGAAATCAATTTGTGACCAGTCAGACTGCATTCTATGCAGATAGACTTTCTTCATTTTACCCAGGACTATATATGACTCAGTGTGTTAAACCTACTGTTTAACAGCCTTACTGAGAGAACTGTCAATTATTTATTTTCAATGGAAGTAGATCTGCCCAGTTTTAATTTATAGGAATATCTGTAACATGCATCATAGGTAAAGAAAATTACATTGTCTAGGCTCTGGAATAAAATCTATAGCAGTATTAAAAATTAGTAAGAGATTAAAAATGGGCATAGAATAGACGCATATATAAAATTAATTTGGAGTCGGTAAAGTTTAGTTTCCAGAACTGGAGAAGATCTGAGCATCAAGAAGAGAAGTAAAGAGACAAAATGTTGTTTGTCCAAGTCAGCTGTTCTGTTTTGAATTATACTCACTACTTATCACAGCTCTGTTTTTACTCTAGAACTAATTATTTTGTATCCGATCTTAAATTTGCATTAAAACTCAATAATTCACCCGACTACTTGCACTCAATGTCTCATTGATTGACTGGTATAACTCTGAATAGTAATAACTCTGAAGTAAATACCTAAATTTTACTGTCTCTTTCAGAGACTATATTTCTCACAGCGGCTCGGCTTGGAATTCTTTTCTCTTGACATGAAGGCTTGAGGGCAGTGCAGCCCACAAATTCTTGACTCGGTGATACTTTGATATTTAAAGGGATCTGCTGCCTGCTTACACTTTTGTAAACAGTGTATTTATTCGGGTTGCTAACCCTCCAAAATTACGCTGGAGTCTCCAGGAATTGAAGGTCAATTTCTTGGATTGTGTTGTAAGCAACCTGAGAGAAAATAAAATCATTACATAAAACGGGCAAAAGTTTCCCAAGCCCTGAATGAAGTGGGCTTGACAAGGACATTGGAAGAATGACATACAATCTGCAATAAGGAGCTTCTCATGCAAATCAAACAGTCCCATTTTCCAACAAACTGTTGGATATCAAGATGAGATTCTAATTATTGAGCAGTAAGAAGTCTATTTGCATTAATATCTCATAATTGTCTAATTTCACCTTAATAATATGCAGTCTTCTATTCTCCCATAAATCAGATAGAAGCTGGACAGTGACAATTCCAAACATGACAATCAGAGCAGTTACTAGGAGACTCCAGTTCTTTTGGATCTCCAGTTTGGACAATAGTCATCAATATCATTCCTGAGGAAGGGCTTTTGCCTGAAACATTGACTCTCCTGCTCCCCAGATGTTGCTTGACCTGCTGTGCTTTTCCAGCACCACACTCTTGACTCTAATCTCCAGCATCTGCAGTCTTCACTTCTGCCGATCAACATCACTGAGCATGCTCAAATGCACACATCCACCTGTCCAGAGACATTGGCATCTGACACATAATAACTTCACAACACCCTCATGGCACTACTCCGAATAATTTATACTATGGTTCTGTATTTTCATGTTGCACTTTGGGTACACAGGCAACTTTCACTGCAGACAAGATACTTTGTGTGCAGAGAAAGGACACTCATTTCATAGATTGGACCAGGCTTCATATCAAATGTTATTGCTGCCTTTGTGCCAGTTTGGAAGCTCACAAAGTCCCTGTCTTACCTTGCCTTGTGTTTTTTTCGCTTTGCCCCTTAACTAAAGCATAAATGCTCACTGTATTTCTATATTGTTTTGCCTTTTAGTGTTGGCACAAAGCCAAGCATCTTGTCTTGGTTACCATGCCAGCAGTTCTCTGTCAAGGCAGTGGATATGTTACTGTACAGCACCTGCTACATCAACCTCACCTCTGCAGCATGTGCTAACGGTTTACAGGCAACAGTGGCTTAGTGGTTAACACTGCTGTCTCACAGCGCCAGAGACCTGGGTTCGATTCCAGCCTCGGTTGACTGTCTGTGTGGAGTTTGCACATTCTCCCCGTGTCTGCATGGGGTTCCTCTGGGTGCTCTGGTTTCCTCCTACAGTCCAAAAATGTGCAGATCAGGTGAATTGGCCATGTTAAAATGTGGTATAACCGTAGTGTTAGGTACATTAGTCAGGGGTAAATGTAGGGAAATGGTTCTGGGTGGGTTACTGTCCGGAAGGTCGGTGTGGACTTGTTTCCATACTGTAGGGAATCTAATTTCGTTGGATGATTCACTTTAGGAGCGGCATGGTGGCTCAGTGGTTAGCACTGCTGTCTCAGCCTCGGGCAACTGTCACATTCTCCCCGTGTCTGCATGGGTTTGCTCCGGTTTTCTCCCACAATTCAAAGATGTGCTAAATTGCCCAAAGTGTTAGGTGCATTAGTCAGAGGGAAATGGATCTGGGGGGATTATTCTTCAGAGGTTCGGTGTGGACTCAAAAGGCCTGTTTCCACACTGTAGTGAATCTAATCTCATCTGAACATGCGGAATGTGCTTTAACCAGTGGTCATGTCTCAATGTGCCAAATGTCCAGTCAAACTCATCCAAGATGAACCATTCAGGGACCTGCTTACAAATCAATCAGGGTCTTCAGTCACACATCAATCAGGACTTACTGCATAAGTTGGCCAGAGCGTTGAGCCATGGTCAGTCCTTAAAGTCAGCTTAATGAAAATCAAGGTGGTAGTTGGGGAAGTTAGTTTCATGGATTGGAGGCAGTATGTTGGAATGTAGAGAGGCAGTAATTTTAAAGGAACTTACAGTTTGCAGACACAACAGTGCAAAAGAAAACATCCACTCTATAAGTGTGTGGGGGTGTGAGGGCGAGGGGGTTTCACCTATCAAAACCACCATGGCCTTAATGGAGGGGACAGTACAGCACGATAGTTGGCATAACTAAGTTGTAGGACTGGGGCTTAGAAGTAATGTTGAGAGATAATATCATGTTATGTGTGTGTTAAGGATCTTGGTACACCCCAGGGTAAGTGATTATTTCTGCCTGTGGTGGGTGGGGGTACAAAGAGTGGTGTGCCAAAGGATAGGTTTGGGATTATGGCATGAGAAAATTCCCTTGCAGAGAGAAATCCTTCATGAAACTTGCTAATGTTGATGCTTATGCCAATTTCTTTGTCATACTCAGCCCAATATTTTCTTTATTAATTTTATTAAATGCTGCAGATGCAGAGGAAGGTTGATTGACTGGACCAGGTAATAGATTGAGAGATTATGTGATGAAACCTGCAGGAATACACCAGCCAAATGTGTCTAGGTCAGAATTGATCTGATTAATCTCTCAGGCAGTATTATAAGCTTGCAGTCACAAACCCTCCCCTGCAGGCAAGAGGAAAAGGGCACCAGGTTTGTCAAAGCTGCACTCAATCTGCCAGTCTGATTGATACCACTTATAGCCTCTTCAAACTGAGGAGTTACAGAAAAATTGCTGAACAGTTTTCCACTTGACAAGATGGAATATTGTGCAGCTAAATTATATATGATGTAAAACAAAAGTTAAAGAGTGATATAAAATCTGAAATGCTTCCTTTCATTGTCTCACAAAACACTTTAAAACTATAAGTGTAAATTACAGAAGGCATTGTTATTCCCTGTACATGGACTTATTTTCTTAGCACCTTTAATAACCCCATGATGGCCAAACAGCCTTCATGACTGAAATAATTTTAAAGTGTAACTGCTGTTCTAATGTATAAAAAGATTCTAACAGTTGCGCATCCAGCAAGATTCTATAAAGAGCAATGAGATGACTGATGTTGTTTGAAGTGTTAAGTATCAGTCAGTACAGCAGGACAGCACTCCTGCTCTCCTACAAATGTTGTCATGTGATCTTATTGATCCAATGGAATGGGCGAACAGGAACTAAGTTTAACATCTCATTTAAAAGGAAGTTCCAGTCCAATGCAGCACACTTTAAGTAATACTCTCCTGTATGTATAATCTAATCTTGGGAACGAAGCTTGAATCTATTGTATTCTAACATAGAGTCAAACCAACTGCCACAACCACCAAGGCTAACATCTAAATATGTTCCTAGTCTTTCTAGTCTGATGACATAGTAGATTTTCAATTTGTAGAATGATCAGAAGTGCATCATGATATCTAATACAATTTCCAAAACATAGTGAATTAATTATCCTGAAATATGTTATACTGTTCAGTCTCAAAAATTTGGTTGAGTTCAAGTCTAAGAAGTGTGGATTTACTTAGGAAATTTTGTGCTGAGTTTGACTAAAACTTTATGGGAGAAACGTAAATTTTTACCGGTGGTGACCGCTGCAATCTCCATGAGCTGTAGATGAAATAGCTGTGCATATTGTGATTTTGGGTAATCCAGAGTAGCAGAATGCAGACTTGATAAGGAAATATCAGCTTATGAAAGAAAAGTTATCAGAATAAACCACTGGGTTAAAATAAAATCTAGTTACTGTTCACGTACATTTTATGCCTATTTAGTTTAATTTATTTTCTCCCATGATAAGATTACGACTCAGTAAGATAAATAATCCGGACATGGTGTTCCGAAGAAAGCCTCAGGAAATTCAATATGTATTTCAACCCATGTAACTACTAACTGATAAAATGATTTTGGTCCAACTTTTCTCTTCACTGTCTGAGCATTTATAAAAGGCAATCTGATTAGTAGTTCCGATTACATCTCTCTCACCTATATCCAACTTGTATCTACCAGCACATTTGTGAAAATTGAATGTTTCATTTGGATCTAATATTTTTCAGGTCTTGTATTAGAGACAAATTCAACCATATCCAGAGAACAAAGCAAATCAGCATTGAAGAGTCATCAGGAAATATGCCTTACACTTGGGTTTGAACCATCAGCTTAATGGTGTGGAGCTGGATTTTGTGAACAGGAGTTACATAATAATGCAGTCTCCAATTATAATCTTCTTTCATCCCACCCAGCTCTTCAGCAATTGAGTTACAGCAAAGGCTGTTAATATCCTGCTGATCTGATTGCTCATTTTGAAAACCAGCTACACCGAACATTACAGAAAAGTACAAATAATCATGACCTAGAAATTCTGAGCAATCCAGGTCCACAGATACTTGAAAGTGGCAACCCAGATTAATAAGGTCAAGAAGGCATTCAGCACGTTTGCCTTCATTGGCCGGGCTATCGAATATAAAAGTTGGCAAGTCATGCTACAGCTGTATAAAAGTTTAATTAGGTCACATTTGGAACATTGCTTGTAGTTCTCATTGTCACACTACCAAAAGGATGTAGATGCTTTGGCTAGGGTGCAGATAAGGTTTATCTGAGTGTTGCCTGGTCTGGAGGGTTTTAGTTATGAGGGGAGCTTAGATAAACTCAGATTGTTTTCACTGGATAGACGGAGGCTGAGGCATGACCTGATAAAGGTCTACAAATTTATTAGAGGAATAGTTAGGGTGGATAATTAGAGGCTTATTCCCAGGGTGGGAAGGTCAAGTACAAGAGGGCACAGGTTCGAAGTGAGAAGGGAGAAGTAGAGGGGAGACGTTAGGGAAAATGTTTCACACCAGAGAATGGTGTGTGCCTGGAACCCACTGCCAGTGGAGCAGGTGAAAGCAGTCATCAGGTTATAGTCCAACAGCATTATTTGGAAGCACCAACTTTTGGAGCGTTGCTCCTTCATCAGGTGGTTGTGGAGAATAAGATTGTAAGACACAGAATTTATAGCAAAAGTTTACAGTGTGATGTAACTGAAATTATATATTGAAAAAGACCCGGATAAATCTCTTATCTTTTTGAATGACTATGTTGATTTCAGTTCTTTCATACGTAAATCGCAAAACCTTTTTTAAAAGTTACATTCTCAAGTGAACTTTAACAATTGGTGTCATGTCGGCCCAGATAATGTATTGAAGGTATGAGCTCCCTGTGTGAGGCTGTCTGTACCACAATGGTCAGACTGATTCTAATCTTAAAAATGGATTTATAGAATCTTACATGGATTCATGCAGTTTTTGAGCAAAGTAAAATGTAATTCTGCAAGTACAAATTCACCCCACAAACTTGTGTGTGTGAGAGTGTGTGTCCATCTCTCTGTGTGTGTCCATCTGTGTGTGTGTGTGTGTGTGTGTGTCCGTCTGTTTGTTTGTGTGTTTGTATTGTGCAGTGCGGTCACTTGTAGTGTGATATGAATCCAAGGTCCCGTTTGAGGCCATCCTCATGGGTACCGAACTTGGCTATCAACCTCTGCTTGACCACTTTTCGTTGTTGCCTGTTCCAAAGTCCACCTTGGAGGATGGTCACCCGAAGGTCTGAGGTTGAATTTCCTGGATCGCTGAAGTCTTCTCCGACTCAACGACTCCAACTCCTTTCTGTTGATTGCTGTGCAGTGTCCATTCAACCGTTGCCAAAGACTCTGCTTGGTCTCGCCAATGTACCATGCCTCAGGGTATCCTTGTCTGCAGCGTATGAGATAGACAACATTGGTTGAGTAGCATGAGTCGCATAATAGTGGTAACCATGTCGACATTCTGACATGTCTTACAGCTTCTACCCTGACAAGATTGTATGGCATTGTCCTGAAAGCTGGGCAGTTTGCTACGAGCAATGATCTGTTCGAAGTTTGGTGGTTGTTTAAAGGCAAGAAATGGAGGTGTGGGGAAGGTCTTGGTAAGGTGCTTATCCGCATTGATGTGTTGCAGGCTGCGAAGAACATGGCATAGTTTTTCGGCTCCTGGGAAGTACTGGACAATGTAGGGTATCCTGTCATTTGCTGTTCATGTCTGTCTTCTGAGGAGGTCACTACGGTTCCTCACTGTGGCACATCAGAACTGGTGGTCAATGAGTTGAGTTTCAACAGGAAACGATGCTCAAATCATCGACCGCCAGTTCCAACATACAGAACATTTCAGCAGTCGGGACATTCGACCTCGGAATTTCGGGTGACTATCTTCCGGGATGGACTTTGGGACAGGCAACAACGAAAAGTAGCCAAGCAGAGGCTGAAAGCCAAGTTCAGTACCCATGAGGATGGCCTTAACCAGGACCTTGGGTTCATGTCACACTACAGGTGACCCATTGCACTATACACACACACACACATGCACACACACACACAGAGAGTCCTACACACACACACACACACACACACACACACTATCCTACAGACACATGTTCACGCAAATCCTCTCTCATATGCTCAAACATACATCCCACACACACCCTCTCATAGACTTATACCCCTTTACACTCACACTCTCACACATACATACACTCTCTCGCAGACACTCATAACCCCCCAACACGCACACTTACAAATATATGTTTGTGTTGTGAATTTGTACTTGCAGAATTGCATTTTACTTTGCTCAAAAACTGCATGAATCCATGTAAGATTCTGAAAATCCATTTTTTAGTTTAGAATCAGTCTGACCATTGTGGTACAGACAGCCTCACAGAGGGAAGCTCACACCTTCAATACATTATCTGGGCTGACATGACACCGATTGTTAAAGTCCACTTGAGAATGTAACTTTTAAAGAAAGTTTTGCGATTTACATATGAAAGAACTGAAACCAACATGGTCATTCAAAAAGATGAGAGACGAAACAAACAATCCAGGTTTTTTTCAATATGTAATTTTTGTTACATTACACTGTAAACTTTTGCTATAAATTCTGTGTCTTACAATCTTATTCTCCACAACTACCTGATGAAGGAGCAGTTCTCCAAAAGATAGTGCTTCCAAATAAACCTGTTGGAGTTTGGCCTGGTGTTGTGTGATTTTTAACTTTGTACACCCCAGTCCAACACCGGCGTCTCCAAATCATGAAAGCAGTCACACTAGCAATACTTTTGGTACATCTTGATAGACACATGATTGGGAGGTGAACAGAAGGTTAGAAACCACGCATGGGTAATATGTAACAGGTCCTATCAAGGATTAGGAATCGGTGCAGGCTTGTGGGCTATAGGGCCAGTTCCTGTGCTGTATTACACTGCATAGTATATTCATGGTAGATGAACAGTGTTGTTGTCATGGTATTTTATTAACTGCTGAGAGCAATTCATTCCCACCCAATTTTCAGCTGCCAACCATTTGGGATTTTGCAACACGATTTTATTTGAACAATGGTGTTCAAGGTTCTTTACACCATTAAATGGCAGAGGACAGCTGAAGTGAGTGAAGTTGGTGGTAGATGGAAAATCAAGTACCTTATGTTGACAATGTGACATTGATCATAAAATTGCAGATGATTTTGATTAACACTTTGTATGTGAATGAAAAATGTATGTGATATTTTATGCGGAGTTCTCCACAGTAGATTTTGAAATCTCAATGTAGAACGAAGACGTTTAGCCCATTATGCCTCTGGCAAATTTAGTTTCACATTGAGCTGCTCTTTAAGTCAATATAGCTGCTCTTTCTCTGTATCCTTACTTGTTTGTCTAATTCCTTCTTAAATGCAGTGATTGATTCAATTCCAAACCCATCAGCGATAATGAAATCCAATTCCACTAACTCCATGTCAAGTGTTTTCCTGACAACTCTCTCTTTATGGTTTTGCCATTTGTGTTAGATTTATGGCAAATGATTATCAATTCTCTGAGGAATAATAATTTTTCACTATTACTTTCCCTGAAACTTTTCAAAATACTCAGCATTTTGGGCGGCACGGTGGCACAGTGGTTAGCACTGCTGCCTCACAGTGCCTGAGACCCGGATTCAATTCCCGACTCAGGCGACTGACTGTGTGGAGTTTGCACGTTCTCCCCGTGTCTGCGTGGGTTTCCTCCGGGTGCTCCAGTTTCCTCCCACAGTCCAAAGATGTGCGGGTCAGGTGAATTGGCCATGCTAAATTGCCCGTAGTGTTAGGTAAGAGGTAAATGTAGGGGTATGGGTGGGTTGCGCTTCGGCGGTCGGTGTGGGCTTGTTGGGCCAAAGGGCCTGTTTCCACACTGTAAGTAATCTAGTCTAATCTAATCATTTTGGTTAGAGTTTCCTCGATGTTGTGTGCTGCATGTCTTCCTATATTTAGAGCTTTCTTATATAATAATTATTATAATAAAGCTATCTTGCCTCCAGTATTGCTTTTACTATGAGGGTGCTCAGAAGCTGACAGATTGCTGTGACTGTGCCGTACTCAATGTCTCACCCAGATTCAACAGAAAGGACTCGACTGTGACTATAATTATTGTCTTAGCTATTTTCACACACACTTTGGGATTAATGGGCAGCTCACAGAAACATGTCACAGACAGTTTGTGTTCAATAAATCCTGGTAGGGACTTGAGTACTAGGCTTCCAGCTCAAAGATATAGATGCTACTATTGAATTGCAAGAACTCCTACAAGTGATACTGTTTGTTCATATTGTCAGTTTTTCTTCCATGACTGTAGTAGCTGTTCCAGAATTTGCTATCCCTGATGCACTGTAACCTATTTTTATTTCAGCTTAGCTACTGTAGTTCTGAAAGAACCGTTTCAGGAGTGATTTGCAGCTCCTTGTTTTGTGCGCTGTGGATCTTCACCTGCTTTTGCACAACTATCATTTTCTCAGCCTTGCTTTGAGCTCAAGTCAATGTTTCTGTAGCTACTCCTGGTGAGTATGATTTATTTTATGTGTGATGTCCTCCTGTAAACCACCAATCTTTTTCTTGAATTGATAATCAAAGCTGCTTCCATTTTTTCTCTTCCAGTTCTCCATTTAGAATCATAACCAGAGATATGTACACAACGGATACAGACTCTTTGGCTCAACTCTTCCATGCTGACCAGATATCCCAACCCAATCTAGTCCCACCTGGCAGCGTCCAGCCCTTATCCCTCTAAACCCTTCCTATTCATATACTCATCCAGAATGCCTCTTAAATGTTGTAATTGTACCAGCCTCCACCACTTCTTCCGGCAGCTCATTCCATACAACCACCACCCTCTGCATGAAAACATTGCCCCTTAGGTCTCTTTTATATCTTTCCCCTCTCACCCTAAACCTATGTCCACTAGTTCTGGACACCCCCACACCAGGGAAGAAACTTTATCTATTTATCCTATCCATGTCCCCCATGATTTTATAAACCTCTATAAGGTCACTCCTCAGCCTTTGATGCTCTAGGGAAAACAGCCCCAGCCTGTTCAGCCTCTCCCTGTAGCTCAAATCCTCCAACCCTGGCAACATCCATGTAAATCTTTTCTAAACCCTTTCAAGTTTCACAATATCCTTCCAATAGGAAGGTGACTAGAATTGCAGGCAATATTCCAAAAGTGGCCTAACCAATGTCCTGTACAGCAGCAACATGACCTCCCAACTCCTGTACTCAGTACTCTGACCAATAAAGGAAAGCAGGCCAAACACCTTCTTCACTATCCCATCTACCTGTGATGCCACTTTCAAGGAGCAATGAACCTGCTCTCCAAGGTCTCTTTGTTCAGCAACATTTCCTAGGACCTTACCATTAAGTTTATAAGTCCTGCTAAGATTTGCTTTCCTAAAATACAAACCTCGTATTTATCTAAATAAACTCCATCTGTCACTCCTCAGCCTATTGGTCCATCTGATCAAGTTCTCATTGTAATTTGAGGTAATTTTCTTTGCTGTCCACATCCACTTCCGATTTTGGTGTCATTTGCAAACTTACTAACTGTACCTCCTATATTCATATCCAAATCATTTACATAAATGATGAAAAGTACCGATCCTTGTGGCACTCCACTGGTCACAGACCTCCAGCCTTCTACCTTTGAGGCAGTTCTGTATCCAAATGGCTAGTTCTCCCTGTATTCCATGAGATAAAACCTTGCTCACCAGTCTCCCATGGGGAACCTTGTTGAACGCCTTACTGAAGTCTAAATGGATCACGTCTACCACTCTGCCCTCATCAATTTTAATTGTTACTTCTTCAAAAAACTCAATCATGTTTGTGAGACATAATTTCCCACACACAAAACCATGCTGATTATCCCTAATCAATCCTTGTCTTTCCAAAAACGTGCAAATCCTGTCCCTCAGGATTCCCTCCAACAACTTGCCCACTACCGACATCAGGCTCACTGGTCAAGAGTTCTCTGGCTTGTCCTTACCACCTTTCTTAAATAATGGTACCACATTAGTCAACCCCTATTCTCCTGGCACGTCAGCTGTGATTATCGATGATACGAATATCTCAGCAAGTGGCCCAGCAATCATTTCCTTAGCTTCCCACAGACCAAGGGTATACCTGATCAGGTCCTGGGGATTTATCCAACTTGATGCATTTCAAGACATCCAGCACTTCATCCTCTCTAATATGGACGTTTTTCAAGATGTCACCATGATTGTATGATTGCTGGTCCCAAAGTGCTCCCCCACTGACACCTCAGTCTCCTGCCCTGCCTTATTTCCTCACATTCTATATCTCCCATGTCCTTCACCACAGTAAACACTGATGCAAAATACTCGTCTAGTATCGCCCACATGTCCTGCGGCTCCATACAAAGGTTGTCTTGCTAATCTCTGAGGGGTTATATTCTCACCCTAGTTACCCTTTTGTCATTAATGTATTTGTAAAACCCTTTGGAGTCTCCTTAACCCTATTTGCCAAAGCTATCACATGTCCCTTTTTTACCCTCCTAATTTCCCTCTTAATTATAGTCCTACTGCCTTTATAGTCTTCTAAGGATTCACTCGATCTATCCTATCTATACCTGACATATGCTTCCTTCTTTTTCTTGACCAAACCCTCAATTTCTTTAGTCATCCAGCATTCCCTACACAAACCAGCCTTTCCTTTTACCCAAACACTAATGCACTGACTCTGGACTCTCATTTCTGAAGGCATCCCACTTTCCAGCCATCCCTCTAAGTGTGAACATCTGCCCCCAATCAGCCTTTGGAAGTTCTTGCCTAATACCATCAAAATTAGCCTTCCTCCACTACAGAATTATGATTGCTGGTCTCGAAGTGCTCCCCCACTGACACCTCAGTCTTCTGCCCTGCCTTATTTCCTAAGAGTCGACCAGGTTTTGCATTATCTCTTGTAGGTACATCCACATACTGACTCAAAAGATTTTCTTGTACACTTAACAAATTTCTCTCCATCTAAACCCTGAACACTATGGCAGTCCCAGTCTCTGTTTGGAAAGTTAAACTCCCCTCCCATAACCACCTTATTATTCTTACAGATAACTGAAATTTCCATACAAATTTGTTTCTCAATTTCCCACTGTCTATTAGGGGGTCTATAATACAATTCCAATAAGGTGATGATCCCTTTCTTATTTCTCAGTTCCACCCAAATAACTTTCCTGGATGTATTTCTGGGACAATCATTCTACAGTACAGCTGCAATACTATCGCTTATCAAAAATGCCACTCCCCCTCCTCTCTTGCCTCCCTTTCTATCCTTGCCATAGCATTTGTATCTTGGAACATGAAGCTGCCAGTCCTGTCCATCCCTGAGCCACGTTTCTGTAATTGCTATGATATCCCAATCCCATGTTCCTAACCATGCCCTGAGTTCATCTGCCTTCCCCTTCAGGCCTCTTGCATTGAAATAAATGCAGTTTAATTTATCAGTCCTACCTAATTCTCTGCTATGTCCCTGCCTGCACTGGCTGTTTGACTCACTTCTTTTCTCACCTGTACCAGTCTAGATTGATCTCTTTCCTTAGAATCTCCCTGGGTCCAACCTCCAACCTCCCCACCCCACCACCACCACCACCATCATCCCCCCAACCTCACCACCACCACCATCCCTCCCACCCCACCACCCACCCCACCTCCGGGAGCAGCTCTAGCAAATCTCCCTGCCAATATATTAGTCCCCTTCCAATTCAGGTGCAATCTATCCACATTGTACCCCACCGGACACTTCTACCCTAGAAGAGATTCCAATGATCCAAAAATGTGAATCCTTTTGACTTTAAGCTGAGCAGAACTATCCATTAAACACTTCAGAATCTTAAAGATGGTTGAGATTTATCCTGAGTGAGTTGTTCAGCCTTTTCCTCTTGAACTTTCATTTCTGTCTCCACAACAGAGAGTTGAGATTTTGTCTCCACTAATTCAGAAGAAAGTGACGTGTTCTGTTCTTCTGTAATCTTCAGCTTTGCTTTTGTTTCTTGAATATTCTGCTGCAGTTTCTTTGGTGCATAATGTTTGATTTATTCCAAGGATTGTGGTAAGTGTGACGTCACAGCATACTGGTATCCTGCAATTGTGAGTACAGTAGAGTCAATAAAGTTGATTATCTGTGACTTCCAGTTGATTGATTGATCGTACGTACACTCCAACACTACTAATCCAGAGCCTTATAGAGCCTCAAAAGTACGTTGAATTGGTGAACTGTTGTATATTGTATACCATACATTCATCAGTTTTGTCATGGCTTCTCATGTCTCTGGGTACATTTAGAATTTACATTGGTGATATATTGGCACTTGATCCTGTGTCGATCTTAGCTGATGGTATATATAAACTAGCTTCATGAGGACAGATAATTTGAGTCTTTGCAAACAATTATGGTGATATTAATGCTTACCAAGAGACTAAAGCATAAAGCATGCATTTACAATTTTTGTCTGGTCATGTACATTGACAAGTCTGTTAGTTACTTCACGTAAAAGTGATTGATATCTGGTAGAAATATAGGTATGCTTGAGAAATAAGTGAAGCAAGTTTGCTAGGACATACATAAAAATTAAAAACATTTAATGATAAAGATTCATGTTTGAATTAGCCATTAAATACAATTGCAGCTAACAGGAAAAGCCAGAAATGTACACTTTGAAGTTAAAATATACCTTGATAGAAACATTGAAGTAGCATTGACGAGGTGGGGATGCTACAGAGGAATTTGGACAGGATAGGAGAGTGGGCAAAAAAAGTGGCAGATGGAGTATAACTTGGGAAAATGTTAGGTAATGCACTTCAGTAGGATGAATAGAGGAATGGACTATTTTCTAAATGGGGAGAAAATTCAGAAGTCTGAAATGCAAAGGGAGTTGAGAGATCTAGCCCAGGATTCTTTAAAAATAAACTTTCAGGTTGGTAAACAAATGCAATTATGGCATTTATTTTGAGAGGACTTGTATATAAAAGCAGGGAAGTACTTCTGAGGCTCTATAAGGCTCTGGTCAGGGCACATTTGGAGTACTGTGTGCAGTTTTCGGCCTCCTTATCTCAGGAAGGATGTACAGGCCCTGGGTAAATTTCATAGGAGGTTCACAAGAATGGTGCCAGGAATGAAAAGCTCACCATGTGAGGAAAGTTTGAGGTCTCTGGGTCAATACTAGTTGAAGTTTAGACAGATGAGAGGGGATCAAATTGAAGCTTACAGAATATTGAATGGCCTGAACAGAGTGGATGTTAGGAAGATGTTTCTATTGGTTGGAGAGACTAGGACCCGAGGGCACAGCCTTACAGTAAAGGGAAAACCTTTTAGAATGGAGTTAAGGATAAAAGTCTTCAGTCAGAGAGTTGTGAATATATGGAATTCACTGCCACAGAAGGCCATGGAGGCCGGGTCATTGAGTGTATTTAAGACAGAGATAGATAAGCTCTTGCTTGTCAAGGAGAGCAAGAACTATGGGGAGAAAGTGGGAGAATGGTGTTGAGAAACTTTATGAGCCATGATTAGATTGTGGAACAGGCTCGATGGGCTGAATGGTCTCACTTTTGCTCTTATGTCATATGGTTAAAACATGGAGATAACACACATGCTATTAATATGATATTAAATAAGTTTATCAAACTTAATGACTGAAAGGAAGATCTGGAAAGAGACATTACAACCTCACACCCAAATATGAAAATAACATGTTGATTACAGGAGGAATACTGGAAACATCCACCCAGTAATAGATGGGAAAGTTTCTTATCACATGAACACGATTTGAAATTAATATACAACAATGTTCTTGTTAGTTATTCTATACTTAGCAATTCCTAGATGCTTCTGAACAGTTATAAATAACATCCCAATGGATTCTATTAGATTATGTATTGCATCTTTGAATACTTTGTTTAGTATAGCTGCATATTTATCTAGTTAAAATGTATTTCTTGTTAATTTCTGTTAATAAAATTGTAACAGTAGTAAATCATCTTATTTACATTTTTTGTTAGAAACACAAAGAACCTTACCCTCTATAAAATTGGGGCAGCACAGTGGCTCAGTGGTTAGCACTGCTGCCTCACAGCACCACGGTCTCGGGTTCGATTCCAGCTTTGGGCGACTGTCTGTGTAGAGTTTGCACATTTTTCCTGTGTCTGCATGGGTTTTCTCCGGGTGCGCTGGTTTCCTTCCACAATCCAAAGATGTGCAGGTCAGGTGAATTGGCCATGCTAAATTGCCCATAGAGTTAGGTACATCATCCAGAGGGAATGGGTCTGGGTGAGTTACTCTTCGGAGGGTCGGTGTGGACTTGTTAGGCTGAAGAAAGTGAGGACTGCAGATGCTGGAGACCAGAGTTGAAAAGTGTGGTGCTGGAAAAGCGCAGCAGGCCAGGCAGCATCTAAGGAGCAGGAGAATCGACGTTTCAGGCATAAGCCCTTCTTCAGGAATGAGGTTGGTGTGCCAAGCAGGCTGAGATAAAAGGTAGGTGGGGGGTGGGGAATTTGGGGGAGGGACACTGGGAATACGATAGGTGGAAGGAGGTGAGGGTATTAGGCTGGAGAGGGGGTGGGGGCGGAGAGGTTGGGCAGGTCAAGAGGGAGAGGGTAAATGAGGAAGCTGAAGAAATCTACATTCATCCCGTGTGGTTGGAGGGTTCCTAGGCGGAAGATGAGGTGCTCTTCCTCCAGGCATCGTGTGGCCAGGTTCTGGCGATGGAGGAGGCCAGGAACCTGCATGTCCTTGGCGGAGTGGGAGGAGAGTTAAACTGTTCAGCCACGGGGCGGTTGGGGTGGTTGGTGCGAGTGTCCCAGAGGTGTTCCCTGAAACGTTCTGCAAGTCGGCAGCCTGTCTCCTCAATGTAGAGGAGACCACATTGGGTGTAGTGGATACAGTAAATGATATGTGTGTGGAGGTGCAGGTGAATTTGCAACAGATATGGAAGGATCTGCTGGGGCCTTGGAGGGAGGTAAGGGGGGAGGTGTGGGCGCAAGTTTTGCACTTCTTGCGTTTGCAGGGGAAGGTGCTGGGAGTGGAGATTGGGTTGGTGGGGGGTGTGGACCTGACGAGGGAGTCGCGGAGGGAGTGGTCTCTCCGGAACAATGATAGGGGTGAGGAGGGAATTACATCCCTGGTGGTGGGGTTTGTTTGGAGGTGGCAGAAATGATGGAGGATGATACGATGTATCCGGAGGTTGGTGGGGTGGAAGGTGAGGACCAGTGGGGTTCTGTCCTGGTGGCGATTGGAGGGGTGGGGTTCAAGGGCAGAGGTGTGGGAAGTGGAGGAGATGTGGTGGAGAGCATTGTCGACCACGTTGGAGGGGAAATTGCGGTCTTTGAAGAAGGAGGCCATTTGAGTTGTTCGGTAGTGGAATTGGTCCTCCTGGGAGCAGATGTGGAGGAGGCGAAGGAATTGGGAATATGGGATGGCGTTTTTACAGGGAGCAGGGTGGGAGGAGGTGTAATCGAGGTAGCTGTGGGAGTCGGTCGGTTTGTAGTAAATGTCAGTGTTGAGTTGGTCGCCCAAGATAGAAATAGAGATGTCTAAGAAGGGGAGGGAGGAGTCTGAGACAGTCCAGGTAAATTTGAGGTCGGGGTGGAAGGTGTTATTAAAGTGGATGAACTTGTTGGGCTGAAGGGCCTGTTTCCACACTGTAGGGAATTTAATCTAATCTAATCATATATTTGGAAATATCTGAGACATTTATAGTACATCTAAGGCTTATTAAAATTAAGCAAGCTATTTGGAGAATCTCAAGCAACTTCTTCCCCTGTGGAATGGTTCCATCAATCCTGTATACCCAAGGCTAAAGATTTGTGGGATTAACTAACTGGAACTCTGTGAGGGGAAGCTATCAGGAAATACTTTTAATCTAAAAAATAACTCTAATAAGAGTTAAAATGATAAATCACTTCTTATGTGCCTCTTACAGGATACCAGATTGCCTTTATTTTGGCTTGAAAAGATTCCTTGTATGTGTTGTTCGGATTGATGCACGGTTCTTTGCTTTAATGCATTGCCTCAGCTAATTGGCTTTCTGCCTCGTGTTTTGCAAACCTGACTGAACTCTAAGTATTTCTTTTGTCCATGCAGAAGTCCACATCTTCTATATACCTTGCTATGTCTGTGTCTTTTGGGATTATTTTAACTGTCAAGTTTATATACAAAATTTGCAAGTTTTCTAAACCTGCAAGGATCACTTTGTACTTATGACCATCCTTCAGTTGGTCTTTGATGCTGTAAGTCTCTGGTTTGTCTTGTAAAAAATTCAAGAAAGTTTCCATTGGGGTGTATGGGGGGAATCGCCAACTTGACAAGTCTGTTTACTAGTTCCCCATTTGAAAAAAATTCATAATGAGCTCTTTTCTCCGAATCTGCTCACATTGGTCTGTAGATACTCTGGTTTCTATCTAAATTACATGAACTCTAAGTTAAACCTGAATATGAGCTTGACTTCTAATGTGGTCCATAATATTTGGTGATCTTTTGGCTTGTTGCGATCAATCCTGATTTCTTCCGTTTGTGCATACCTTCCCTCCTAATGACAAAGCAAATCTTAATTGGTTGCTGTTTTACATCAGACACACCCAAATTGAGAAAGCACAGCTCCAAGCACAGTTTCCATATTTTAAATTCTGTCAAGAGGTTTCTTTGACTCCCAAATTAAGCTAGGGGATTTTGTGGTCATATTGGTAGCAGCAGAACGTGAGGACTGCAGATGCTGGAGATCAGAGTCAAGAGTGTGGTGCTGGGAAAGCACAGCAGGTCAGGGAGCATCCGAGGAGCAGGAGAATTGACATTTCGGGCAAAATCCCTTCAGTAGCCTTTGATCTTCATTTGCTTGCTATCATTCCAGCACACAACAAGATAACTTGTCTTTCTCAAGGGTGTTCACTGGCCTTTCGTTAGGATATCGGTCACAGCAGGCTGTCCTTTCAATGTTCTCTGATGCTGTGTTGAGCAAAATCATTGAATGTTGTATTATGCACCCTACCAAGTTCTGAGACCATTGACTGTGTTTATTGTTCAAGCATGAAAGACTCATCAACGCAATGCTTCCACTGCTTTTATCATGTCATGCTAATGACAATGGTCTAATGATTGAAGAGATTGATAGAACTATGCAGATGAATTTATTTAAATAAGTAAAACACATTACAAGTGATAAGCAGACATTACAATCATGTATCGAGAGTGTGGCACTCGAAAAGCACAGCAGATCAGGCTGCTTCCAAGGAACAGGAGAATCGATGTTTCGAGCAAGAGCCCTTCATCAGGAATGAAGCTTGTGAGCCAACGGGGTGGAGAGATAAATGAGAGGGAATGTGGGGCAGGGGGCGAGGTAGCTGAGAGTGCGATAGGGAAATGGAGGTGGAGGTAATGGTGATAGGTCAGAGAGGAGGATGGAGCAGATAGGTGGGACGGAAGATGGACAGTTGGACAGGTCATGACGCTGGGTTGGAAGGTTGGAACTGGGATAAAGTGGGGGAAGGGGGAATGAGGAAACTGGTGAAATCCACATTGATGCCATTTGGTTGGAGAGTCCCAAGGTGGAAGATGAGGTGTTCTTCCTCCAGGCATTGTGTGGTTAGGGTTTTGTGATTGAGAAGGCCCAGCACCTGCATGCCCTTGGTGGAGTGGGAGGGAGAGTTGAAGTGTTCGACCACTGGGCAGTGGGGTTGGTTGGTGTGGGTGTCCTGGACGTGTTCTCTGAAGTGGTCTGCAAGTAGGTGTTTTGTCTCCCCAATGTAGAGGAGACTGCATCAGGAGCAACGGATATAGTAAATGACATGTGTGGGAATGCAGGTAAAACTCTGATGAATGTGGAAGGCTCCTTTGGGGCTTTGGATGGAGGTAAGAGGGGAGGTGTGGGCACAGTTTTTGCAATTGCCATGGTGGCAGGGGAAAGTTCCAGGAGGGGAGGGTGGATTGGTTTGGTTGGGGGGGTGGGAGGAGAGGGGCGGGAGGGAGTTGGTGGGCGTGGACCTGACAAGAGAGTCGCGGATGGAACAGTCTTTACAAGAAAGAGGGAGGGGAGGGGAGGGGAGGGAAGTA